>NC_057863.1:612089290-612389290 GCF_019393635.1 Dromiciops gliroides | reverse complement strand
TTTTATATTTTCCTCATTTGAGGAAACTGAGGCAAAACAAAGTCAAACAACTTGTCGAGGGTCACACAGCTAGTAAGTATCTGAGACTAGATAGGAATTGAAGTCTTCCTTACCTCAGCTCGGTGGTACAGTAGATAGAGCACCAGGGCTGGAGTCAGGAAGATGAGTCTTCCTGAGTTCTAGTCTGGTCTCAGACACTTACTAGCTGAGTGACCCTAGGCAAGTCACTTCACTCTGTTTGCCTCAGTTTCCTCATCTGTAAAATGGGCTGGAGAAGGAAATGTATTTCCAGTATCTCTGCCAAGAAAACCCCAAACGGGGTCATGAAAAGTCAGACATGACTGAACAACAACAAATGAACAAAATAGGACATAGAGGGTTAGAAAGGAAAGCAATATTACTAAAATACAGTTATTAGAATTTTTTTCTTAAAGCTCACAGACTTCAGGAGAAGATACCTAGACTAGATGATCACTCTGTCTCAGCTCTAAATCTCAAGCCTTCTTATTATACTTTCACTAATTCCCTCTAATTCCTCTCTGTGGCACTGAGGTGACGAAGAAATTCCTAGCTCTGGCAGGTGCTTATAGGACCCAGTGAGGGATTTTGTTGTTTAAGGACTAGCTTAGCTCAATTCAGAGAAGCTCATCAAACCAGGTTGGCTGCAGAGAGATGAATTTTTAGCCTACATCAACTCTCAAAGACCACCAACTAAGTTTTAAATGGGTTGTGGTTTCTTTCTCTTCATAGAAAGAGTCCCCACACCAATGAAATAATAGATTTTTAGAGAGTTGGCACATACAAAAAATAGGAGACAATTTAGTTCCACCACCCTAAAAACCCAGCTTAGTTTATATAATTACAGCTCACTAGGGAGTCAATGTGTAAACAAGGTTTTAACACCTTGTGATCCCTTTATAAAAATGTGATCATCTCTTTCTGATTGAACCAGCTTGAGTCATTCCATTGGTTATACCTCTCAGGGGGCTTAAAAGGCTGAGCTGCTGGTTCTTCTGTCAGTTCAAAGAAGCCTGTTCCTTAAAGAAATTACTCCTTGAGGAAGAGGAAGAAGAAGAGGGAGATTTCTTTTTCTTTGTTCTCTTCCTTGTTGCCTCATCAGATCATGGTGTCTAGCCGCACACTACTGGGGGCTTATGAGATATTGCAGTAGGATCTCATACCCAAGTGTATCCTACAACCTGGTACTGTGAGAGAAAACAGAAAGATAAATAAAACAAGTCCTACTTATTCTTGAAGAGCTGACAATTTCACAATTTTGCAGGGGTATGAGATCTATAGATAGACAAATTTAATACAAATTAGAATGCAGTAGGTAATTAGGAGGGAGTCAAATACAAAAATAGAAGACATTCGAAGGGAGAGATCATATTCAGTTGGGAGGAATCAGGAAAAGGCTGAATGTAGGAAGGAGCACCAACTAGAAAGGAGGGAAGGATTTTAGCAGGGCTCAGGGTGGATATTGCACTAGAACCAAGAAAGGCAAAAGAGTCAAATAATTGAATGAAAGAAAAAAATTTATTAAGTGCTTATTATGCACCAGGAACTATGAAGTGCTGGGGACACAAATATAAAAGAAAGATAATCTTCATTCAAAGACCTTTCATTCTAAAAAGATAGAGAAGTTGGTGGGCTTTAGTTTTCAGTTCCTTAGCACCACAAAAAGAGTCGTGAGAGGAAAACAATTCCTGCTCAATAATTCTCTGGAACTCTGCGGTGGTGATGTGTCAAAGGCTCATTTACTGTTCTTCTCATGAGAATGGTCACCCAGTGTGCAGCTGGTGGGTGCAAAGAATGGGGGTTTGCAGGCCCCGTTTTAAACCCTAGTCCCTAATGTGAATGGGCCCTCCCCCTTTTCATCACTGGTCAATTACTCAAGGGTTACAATCTATGAGCAAAAACTAGCTAATCGGAACGCAGTATTCCCAACCCTAATTTCCATAATTATTCTTTGGGTTCTTAGCCAATGGGGGAGCTGACACAGGGACATTTCTTCAATCTTCTCTTATATGGATACAGCCCAGGAGAGGACCTAATTGAGACCAGCTCAGGACTCCTTGAACTATGTGATCTTGTTTGCTGGAGGAGAGAGGGGGGTACTGAGACCTTTTTCCTCAAACAGATTTGGAGGAGTGTAATTTGAATGGTGACTGTTATATCCTTGTTGAGAGAAGACCATTACCTATTTCCTCACAAGTTGTTATAAATATTTTTGTACAAATGGTCCTTTTCCTTTTCCTTTGATCTCCTTGGGGATATAGTGTATGTGATATTGGGTATGTTCAGTTTAGTGACTTTTGGGGCTTATTTCCAAATTGCTTTGAAAATGGTTAGACCAATTCACAGCTCCACCAACTCTGAATTAATGTACCTGTTTTCCCACAGCACCTCCAATGTTTGTCATTTGTAAATTTCTTTTTTTTTTTTTTGTCCATTTTGCCGATTTGATTGGTAGGTGGGGTTTAGAACCTCAGAGTTGCTTTAATTTGCATTTACATAATCATTAGAGATTTGAAGTTTCTTTTCACATAGCTATAGATAACTAGGTGGCACAGTGGATAAAGCCCCAGGTCTGGAGTCAAGAAGACCTGAGTTCAAATCCAGCCTCAGACACTTACCAGCTGTGTGACCCTGGACAAGTCACTTAAACTTTGCTTCAGTTTCCTCATCTGGAAAATGAACTGGAGAAGTATCTTTACCAAAGAAAAGCCCAAATCAGGTCACAAAGAAGCACTTCTTGTTTGGGGAAGACTTGTGACCTGGATGGGGTGGAGCTAGCTCACCCAAGGAATTGGAGGCTCATCATGAATCTTGTAAAATAAAAAGAAATTTATTAGGAGAGAGAAATATGACCAGGGAACAGATCACTTTGGTGACTGCCCCACTGGAGTAAGTATTTTTACCAGACAAAAGGGAAGGAAGGGCATTACAAAAAATCGGGAGGGAATTACAAAGCAAAAAGAAACACAGGGGCAGCTAAGTGGTACAGTGGATAGAGCACCAGCCCTGGATTCAAAAGGTCCTGAGTTCAAATCCGGCCTCAGACACTAGCTGACCCTAGGCAAGTCACTTAACCCCAATTGTCTCACAAAAAACAAAAAAAGAAGAAGGGGGCAGCTAGGTGGCCCAGTGGATAGAGCACTGGCCCTGGATTCAGGAGGACCTGAGTTCAAATCTGGCCTCAGACACTTAACAATTACTAGCTGTGTGACCCTGGGCAAGTCACTTAACCCCAATCGCCTCATCAAAAAAGAAGAAGAAGAAGAAGAAACACAAAATAAACTGGGGCCAGATAACTAAGACTGGGGTCTTTGATAACGGGGTATTAGCATCTATCCAGACCTTGCATATCATTTTGCAGGCCTTAGCATTGCTCATCAGCATATTGGGGCCATGCCCTACTACACCTCATTCCTGAGATGAGAGAGAGCTGTTTTCCCCTTGGCCTAGGGGGTTTGAATCTTTTGGATTTCTTGGGATCCCACTACATTTCCCCCCTCTCTTATTTCTGGGGAGAAAGGGGCAAAGGCCTATCTTCTGTAGCTTCTTCAAGGCTGGGGTGTAGAGATGTCCCTGTCTTTAAGGAGAGAGGGAATGAAAAGTTTGGTGGGTGCAGTCCAAGGGTCACAGGGGCATTGCTGTGGCTTCAGTGAAGGCTTCTAATCCTGGAAGCAACTAAAGAAGTGACAGTATTACAAATACAAAGTCCACACAACAAGACGCATGCAATGATCAAAATTATAGGTATGAAAGCAACCAGGATGGAGAGCTGGAGAACAATTGGCTTCAGTGTCTGCTGTGATATACATGCAGCACAAAGTATATTACTCTACCTTCAGCAGCAAGTAAAAAGTCTAAGGCTATCCTATCATCCATTACTACATTAGCCAAAGAATCAAGGGACCCTTTGAGGTCCTCAAGGCCGAAAGCAGTTTCATTAGAAATCTTTTCAGTTGCTAAGGTCAGATTAGTCAGGACTGCCTCATGTTATGGTTAGCCCACCAAAGGAATGGCAAGTGCTGCAGTTTTGTTTTGTTTTGGTTTTTTGCAGGACAATGAGGGTTAAGTGACTTGCCCAGGGTCACACAGCTGGTAAGTGTCTAGTGTCTGAGGTCACATTTGAACTCAGATCCTCCTGAATTCAGGGCTGGTGCTTTATCTACTGCACCACCTAGCCGCCCCAAGTGCTGGAGTTTTACAGATCCACCACAGGAATGTGGCATTTAAAATTATATGGGGTAGGGGCAGTTAGGTGGCGCAGTGGATAGAGCACCGGCCCTGGATTCAGAAGGTCCTGAGTTCAAGTCTGGCCTCAGACACTCGACACTAACTAGCTGTGTGACCCTAGTCAAGTCACTTAACCCCAATTGCCTCACACACACACAAAAAATTATATGGGCTTAGCTAAGAGAGTTCAGTCAAAAGGGCCTGCCTTAGTTACTTCTTCTTCTTCTTTTTTTTTTGCAGGGCAATGAGGGTTAAGTGACTTTCCCAGGGTCACACAAGCAGTAAGTGTCAAGTATCTGAGACCAGATTTTGAACTCAGGTACTCCTGAATATAGGGCTGGTGCTTTACCACTGCGCCATCTAGCTTCCCCTAGTTACTTCTCTCAGGTGGGATGGTTCAATCCCTGAGGAAGCAGGTTGGATAGAATAGGCCCAAGGAGTAGAAGGGTCAAAAGTAAAAAATGAAAGTACAAAGGAGGAGGAATACTCATTCCAGGGTGTCTATCAGCAGAAGAGAAACTTATTTTGCTGGGAAAGGCTTCTACCCACCCAGTAAACATCTACAAAGACTAAAAGGACTCTATCTTTTACAAGGCGGTAAGCAAAGTCTATCTGCCAATCTTCCCCTGGTAATTCCCCAGTTCTTGGATTGGCTTAAGAAGAGGACAGGGTTTGAGGGTCTCAGTAGTATGTTTGGGCACAGGATATCTCGGATGGTCTTAGAGATGCCCTTGACCATAAAGGGAGGCTTTATTAACGTGGTTGGAGCTTCCCTGCCCAGGGGAGTGGAATTGTGGACGCCCACTGTGGGGTGGGGAAAGCAGGAAAACCAGAAGGAAGGAGCCACCATCCTGTAGCCTCATAACAAAACCTTGAATTTTAGCCTGTTTGGTCTCCTCCTTGGTATAGGAAGGGGAGATACTTTGGGGCACAATGGGGTGCAAAGGGAGCCAGGGCTAGAGTAGGTGAATGGACTTGGCAAGTGATCTAGCAGCAAGGTCTGCCCGGTGATTCCCTTGTGCTATGGAGTTGATAGCTTGATGCCCTTGGTGGTGCATAACAGAAACCTGACTCAACTAGGTCCAGAATCTCCTTTCCAGGAGAATTGTTTGAGGTCAACATTCTTTCTAAACGGAAAACATGGGGCAGCTAGGTGGCGCAGTGGATAGAGCACTGGCCCTGGAGTCAGGAGTATCTGAGTTCAAATCCGACCTCAGACACTTAACACTTACTAGCTGTGTGACCCTGGGCAAGTCACTTAACCCCAATTGCCTCACTAAAAACAAACAAACAAAAAACCCAAAATAAATGGAAAACACGAAATACAGAACTATCTTTATAACATAAATCAATCCTCCTAGTTCCCATCCTCCCTCTCATCAAAATGTGTTTGCAATGGGGAGGCATTTTAGTTTCTTCTAAACCAAAAAGATACTCAGTTAATTTAGCCTTATCATAATACCAGGTGATCATTAGCAGGGAGATGGCAAACCTGGGTATCAATGTACCTAGTTGTTTGGCATATTGAGTGACCACACCTTTAGACTGAAAACAGTAAGATCTTTTTTTTTTTTTTTGGTGAGGCAATTGGAGTTAAGTGACTTGCCCAGGGTCACACAGCTAGTAAGTGTCAAGTGTCTGAGATTGGATTTGAACTCAGGTCCTCCTGAATCCAGGGCTGGTGCTCTATCTACTGTGCCACCTAGCTGCCCCAACAGTAAGATCTTACAAACTTACATTGTGTAAGTAGTCTTCTACCAACTACTTGCTCTGATGACAGAAATCGGCTATCAAAGAAAAATCAGGGACAGGATTATAACATCCAGGATAAAGCATCCTTAGCTCTGTTTGATTTCAGGTAAGAGTCACAAGTGACCACCCGTCACGCAGTAATAGCCAGATAGATTCAGGAATAGCCAGGTGGGAAACAGTTCCTGTTCAGCAGGAACAACACAATGGGGAAGCTGAGCCAGGATCCTACCTTAGATGACACCAAGATTGTCCTCTCGACTTTTTCCCTGATACCTCCACCTGTAAGCAACACATTCCCTCTTGTGGCATTGATTTATGGCATTCTCTCAAGTGGTGAATTACTGACTCAATGATCCAGACAACTATACCTGAATTCAAAACTCAAAACAATATCAATTTACAGTCCCCAAATATTTCATCTTAAATAGCAAATCTCTACTCTCATGGAGTTGCAATGAGCAAAAAAGTTTACCATGTAAGAGGTTTCACCTAATATTTTGCTTGGTTTTTCTTTTCCTTATTCTGGTGTAAAGATCAGTCATTAGAAATGACTTCTATATAATAAGCAACCATATAAATTTTCAGTAAGATTGTTCCTTGTCTAGGAATTTCACAACCCATAACAAGCTCTTTTCTAGTAAGTTTACAAATTAAGGGGAGTCTAGAAGGTCTTTTTCTGTGCCTTTTCCCATTTAATAATTTACCAACCTAATAATAATAATTTACCTTTAGTTCCAAAATTCTTCCGGTGCTTTCCTCTTTGTCTCAGAGGAAACAACATAATGAATAGTCTTAACAAAAACAGGTAGGAATCTCATAATTTATAGTTTTTCTTAATTTTAATACATACACACACACTATTTTAAGAGTGACTTTAAAAATTAACCAGTATTAGTTTTCAAGACTGTAAATATCCAACTAGATTTTCCAATCAAACTGAATTGCTTTTTGGTTCTTCCCAGATAATTGCAGGGAAGCACTTAATGTGAGAGTACACTTTTTTCCTCAAAAGTTTCCTAATGGTTTTTACTGTCAGGGCAATGTGGTAAAATTAGAATTTGGCTGACTCATTTGGGAGGGGCCACACCTGGGTACAACTTTCTTTCTACTTGCTTTTACCTATAATATAATGAGGAGATAATCAATTTTTTCTTACTATAAATATAACTGTGAAGGAAAACAACCCTCTTCTCAATAATTCTCAGGAACTCAGCAGCAATGTGACAAAAGCTCATTTATTTCCTTCTCATGAGAAAGGGGCACCCTAGTGTGCAGCTAGTGGGTGCAAAGAATAGGGGCTCACAGGCCCTGTTTTAAACCCTAGTCTCTAATGCTAATGGACCCTCCCCTTTTTCATCATTGGTCTGATTACTCAAGGGTTACAGTCTAAGTGCAAAAACTAGCTAATCAGAACACAGTATTCCCATCCCTCTTCCTTATATGGGCATAACTCAGGAGCAGACCTTATTCTTCCTTATATAGACATAATTCAGGAGCAGACCTTATTGAGACCAGGGCTCCTTGAACCATGTGATTTTGTTAGCCAGAGTGGGAGGAGGGGATCTGAGACCTTTGTCCTAAAAACAAGTTAGGAGGAGTATGATTCACTGTTATATCCTCATTGAGAGGAGACATTTACCCATTTTCTCACAATAACCATCTTTCTTTTTTTCTACTTGAGATACCTTTCCTATTTTTCTCTGGTATTCTCCCTGTGGCCTCACAGTATTCTAATATAACTTATGAAACTGAGTCACTGAGTCTTGTAATTCTTTTGGGATGCCTCACAATTAATCTGATCAATTAAATCCATCCTACATCATAGGGGGTTTAATCTTTTGGATTTCTTGGGGTCCCACTACACTACTGAAATGACTGACAACACAACAAAGCGATAGCTTGGATTTTTTTTTTTTTGAGAACTACCTGTTCATGTTCTTTGACCATTTACCAACTAGTAGATAGCTCTTATTCTGCGTGTGTGTGTGTGTGTGTGTGTGTGTGTGTGTGTGAGAGAGAGAGAGAGAGAGAGAGAGAGAGAGAGAGAGAGAGAGAGAGAGAGAAGCAATTGGGGTTAAGTGACTTGCCCAGGGTCATACAGCTAGTAAGTAAGTGTCAAGGGTCTGAGGCCAGATTTGAACTCAGGTCCTCCTGAATCCAAGGCTGGTGCTCTATCCACCACGTCACCTAGCTGCCCCAGATAGCTCTTATTCTTACAAATTTGTATCATTTCATTGTATATCTTTAAAATGAGACACTTATAAGAGAAACTTGTAGCCAAGATATTTTTTTCCAGTTAACTTCCCCTTCTAGTTTTAGTCTCATTGGATTTGATTGTGTAAAACCCTTTAAATTTTATATAATAAAAAATATCTATTCCTCCACAACTCTTGTTTGGTCATGAATTCTTGTTTTTGTTTTAGCGGGGCAATGAGGGTTAAATGACTTGCCCAGGGTCACACAGCTAGTAAGTGTCAAGTGTCTGAATCTAATTTGAACTCAGGTTCTCCTGAATCCAGGGTTGGTGCTTTAGCTTCTGCGCCACCTAGCTGCCCTGTTGTGAATTCTTTATAAGCAAATGCAAAATGTAATTAATTCCTTGTACCTCTGTTGGGGGGTGGGCGGGGGCGGGGGGCAGGTAGCTTCACTAAAAGACTTGGAGGCTCATCACAAATCTTGTAAAATAAAAAGAGAATTTGTTAGGAGAGAGGAAAGTATGGCTGAGGAACAGACCACCTTGGTCACCGTCCCACTGGAGTAAGAGAAGGCCTATCTTTTGTATCTTTACAAAACAAAGGGAGGGAAGGGCATTATAAAGAACTGGGAGGGAAATGCAGGGAGGTGATTTTGGAATAATGGGGCATCAGTAAGTAATATGTGCAGCACCCATCCATACCTTGTATATCATCTTGAAGACCTTGATATTGCTTATCAGCACATTGGGGTCGTGTCCTGCCACACCTCATACCTGAGGTAGGAGAGAGCTACTTTTCCCTTGGTCTTAGAGGCTGGGATCTTTAAGTTTCTTGGGGTCCCACTGTATTCCCATAACAGCTCTTAATTTGATCATGATATGACTTTTTATGTCACATATCCATTTGGAGCTTATATTGGTGTATTGGGTGAAGTGTTGGTCTAAAGCTAATTTATTCCAGACTGATCTCTAGTTTTCCCAGAAGTTTTTGTTGAGGGGCAGTGTGAGAATATTATTAATATTACAGAGGCCCCCTGCTGTGTGAGCATGTGACCACCCTCAACCACTCAGCTTGAAGCACTGTGTAAGTCAGTTGGTTTGGTCAGTTGGTTTTGGGAGTTGGTGGTTGGAACCTTGTGGGGTTGGCAGTTCTGATTTCTCCTCAAGAGTAGGTTAGGTTTTCCTATTCTTTAAGAGACACTTGTTCTCTCTTTGTTAACCTCTAATATATTTTAATAAATGTTTAATACCTAAATGGTTAAACTGTTGTTCTAGTTAGCTTTCCCCAAAAGGGGACAGGTAGGGTAACCACACACATTTAGTTTTACCCGTCACAGCAGCTAGGTGGCACAGTGGATAGTGCATCAGCCCTGGATTTAGGAGGACCTGAGTTCAAATCTGACCTCAGACACTTGACACTTACCATCTGTGAGGAAAACGACTCCTGCTCAATAATTCTCTGGAACTTAGCTGCGGTGATGTGTCAAAGGCTCATTTATTGTCTTTTTTGTTTGTTTGTTTTGTTTGTTTTGTTTGTTTTGTTTTGTTTTTAGTGAGGCAATTGGGGTTAAGTGACTTGCCCAGGGTCACACAGCTAGTAAGTGTTAAGTGTCTGAGGCCGGATTTGAACTCAGGTACTCCTGACTCCAGGGCCGGTGCTCTATCCACTGGGCCACGTAGCTGCCCCAAAGGCTCATTTATTGTCATTCTCGAAAGAATGAGCAACCCAGTGTGCAGCTGGTGGGTGCAAAGAATAGAGGCTCGAAGGCCCCATTTTATCTCCTAGACCCTAGCATGAATGCTCAATTACTCAAGAGTTACAATCTGTGGGTGAAAACTAGCTAATCAGAATACAGTATTCCCAACCCCAATTTCCATAATTATTCTTTGGATTCTTAGCCAATGGGGGAAGTGATACAGGGACAATTCTTCAATCCTCCCTTATATGGACATAGCTCAGGAGCTGACCTAATTGAGACCACCTGGGGCTCCTAGAACCATGTGATGAGGGGGAGGAAGAGATTTGAGACCTTTGTCCTAAAACAGGTCTGGAGGAGTGTAATTTGAATGGTGACTATTATATTCTTATTGAGAGGAGACCATTCCCCATTTCCTCACACACTAGCTGTGTGACCCTGGGCAAGTCAACTTAACCCTCATTGCCCCCCCCCAAAAGCAGTTTTTGTTGAATAATGAGTCCTTAGCCCAATATACGGGATTTGGGTTTATCAAACACTAGGGTACTATGTTTATTTGCTTTCTATATGTTTTATGCCTAATGTGTTCCCCTGTTTAGTGCTTCTTTCTTTCACCTTCCCTCACTCCTTCTCTCTCTCTCTCTCTCTCTCTCCCTTTCTCTCTCTCTCCTTTTTCTCTCCCTCTACTTAAAAAAAAAACATTTTAATTTAAAGTTTTGAGTTCTGAATTCTAACCCTCCCCTCCTCCTTCCCTGAGATGGTAAGCAACTCAAATGAAAGGGAAAAAAAATGAAAGAGTGAGAAATAGCATGTGTCAGTCTGTATTCAATCAATATTAGTTCTTTCTCTGCAGGTGGATAGTATACTTCATCAATAGTCCTTTGGGACTGTCTTGGTCATTATATATATAATTGAAAAAATATTGCTGTTACTGTGTACAACATTTTCCTGGTTCTGTTTACTTAATATGCATCAGTTCATATAAGTCCAGGTTTTTCTGAATTCATCCTGGTTATTATCTCTTATAATCACAACAATATTCCATTGCAATCGTATACCACAGGGGAAGCTAGGTGGCGCAGTGGATAGAGCACGGGCCCTGGAGTCAGGAGTATCTGAGTTCAAATCCAGCCTCAGACACTTAACATTTATTAGCTGTGTGACCCTGGGCAAGTCACTTAACCCCAATTGCCTCACTAAAAACCAACCAAACAAAAAATACCCAATCATATACCACAGCTTGTTTAGCCATTCCCCAATTGATGGGCTTCCCTTTGATTTGTAATCCTTAGCCACCACAGAAAGAACTGCTATAAATATTTTTGTACAAATAAGTTCTTTTTCCTTTTTTTTTTTGGATGTCTTTGGGATATAGACCTAGCAGTGGTATTGGTGGATCAAAGGGTATGCACTGTTTTATAGCCCTTTGGGCTATAAATTGCTCTCCAGAATGGTTGGATCAATTCACAACTCCACCAACAATGCATTAGTGTTCCGATTTTCCCACATCCCCTCCAACATCCAACATTTTCCTTTTTTGTCAAATTACCTACTCTGATTCTCTCTCTCTGTGTCTTTTAAACCATAAGTCATTTTGATGATTACTGCTTTGTGCTATAGTTGGAGATGCAGTATTGCTAGGCCCCTTTCATCCCATTTTTTTTCTTGATTTCCCTTGAGATTCTTGATCTTTTGTTCCTCCAGATGAATTTTATTATTTTCCCCCTAACTCCTAGAAGTTGCTTGATGTGTCAGGGAAGTCCTAGAACCAGCATTTCTGTGGCCTGGGAAATGAGTTGAAGCCACAGATTTGAGCATATCTCCTAGGTCAGAGCTTAGGAGTCACTTTATCTCTGTGGACTTTTGTTAAGCCTGAGTGTTAACAGTGAAAAGAGGATTCACTTTGGAGTCAGAGGACCCAAGTTGAGTCTTGACCTTCTCACTTCATACAGATTTGATACTTGGCCAATTAATTCCCCTCTTTAGGTCTTTTTTTTTTCCTCCTTCCTTCTTCCCAGTCAGACTCTTGGCCCTGCCTTGATGGAAGAATCAAGGGGCCAATGGGAATCCAAAAATTCAGAATTCTCTAGGAACCAGGAACCATAGCGCTGGCATTCTCCCAATTCTTCTCTCCCCCTCCCATTTCCTTTGTTCTCACTTCCTGGTGAATTGAGCGGGTGTAGAGGAGTGGGGGAGGGGGGTTTTGGCTGACTGCCCTTCTGGCTAGAGTCCCCTAGGTCCTGGGGCAGCTAGGTTAGTAGGAATCTGGATCCTTTTGTAAGGAGTGGTTCTTGCTTCCTATGGGGAAGGGTCTGACAATTGACTCACTGTCAGCAAATCTTGCTTTATCCCTGATGTGGCAGAGAGGATAGAGCTAGAGCTAGGAATCTTGATTCCTAGGGCAAGTTTCACAGGCTGATCCTTCAAAGTCAACTTTTAAATTCAGTTGAATGGGGAGGGAAGAGGGGGTTTGAGGGATAGGAAAACCCCAGAATTCTAGACTGGAGATAGAGGCGGGGCCATGCTGGGAATGGGATCCAGCTGACTGGGGAAGGAAGTATCATTTGATAACTTCCAGCTTGAACAAATTATTCTTGCTAACCCAGTGGCTCGATTAATTAATCATTAAGTATCTATTAATCAATAAGTATTTATTAACCACTTACTATGTGCCAGCTAAGCACAGAGGATACAAAGGTTTAAAAAACCCCAAACAAACCCTAATTCCCACACAAAAGTATAAATGAAATAAATACCAGGCGATTTGGGTATTGCTTTTGGTAATGATCAGGGAAGGTGTCATGCAGAAGATGAACACGTTACTCTTTTTTTGGGTTTTGTTTTTTGGGTTTTTTTGTGGGTCAGTGAGAATTAAGTGACTTGCCCAGGATCACACAGCTAGTAAATGTCAAGTGTCTGAGGTCAAATTTGAACTCAGGTCCTCCTGAATCCGGGGCCCGTGCTCTATCCATTGAGCCACCTAGCTGCCCCTAGACAAGTTACTTTTTTTTTCTTTTTTTGGTAAGGAAATTGGGGTTAAGTGACTTGCCCAGGGTCACACAGCTAGTAAGTGTTAAGTTAGACAAGTTACTTTTAAAAGAGTCTAAAACATAAAACATCTCCGAAGTCTTTGGCAAGCTTTAACCTGCTCTGTAAACAGTAGTTTTTATTCTTATTTATTCATTTCAGTAGGATATAAAGAAGAACATACTCCTAGCTGGGGGTTGTGTGTGTCCTAGCTGTCTCCTTCCTTCTTGCTTGGCATTTCTTCACTAGGAGAGAGTTATGAATAGTTAAGAAGATCTTTTGAGCCTAACCCTAATCAACCCCCTGGGTGGCCAAGGCCTCTCTCTGGGTGAGGAGGAGTGGCAGCCAGACTCGACTCTGGCTGGTGAAACCATGGCTGGGGTTCCTTCCACATGACCCCCCTTCCTTTCTTGTTTTGTGTTCTTTCCCCACTGGAAAGCAGCGTCAGACTGATAACTCCCTAGGAACAGTTAGATTCCACTTCCTACGGTCCTTGACCTCCACCCCGTTGCCTGGCTCCCTCCCCAGAGCTGGGAGATAGGCAGAAACACGCTTCCCTCCCAGGGTTGAAGCAAGGAGAACGGGCCTTGGCCATGCTCTGAGCTCCTAGCAGGACAAAATGGGAATATTGTTCTCCTGGACAATGGGGTTTTATAGGGAGGGCTCTCCAATGCATTTTAAAAATAACTTCCTTTAATAGGCAGCTAAAGCTTGGTGACAAGCTTTGTGAACTCTGGAGGGAATGCCTCGGAGGTAGGAGGAGCTTCAGCACTGGGGGTCTGTGAGAGCCAGGAGCTCTTGGGTTGGAGCTGGTGATTGGGCCCATCTTGGAGATGGGGACTAGTGAAGAATGGGACTATTATTGGGGGATTATAGTTGGGGTTAGGAACTGGGATAGGGCTGGATTTAGTGTTGGAGAAAGGAATGAGAATGAGGCTGGGGCGGGGCAGTTAAGTGGTGCAGTGGATAGAGCACCAGCCCTGGATTCAGGAGTACCTGAGTTCAATTTAGGCCTCAGACGCTTAACACTTACTAGCTGTGTGACCCTGGGCAAGTCACTTAACCCCAATTGCCTCACCAAAAAAAAAAAAAGAGAGAGAGAGAGAGAGAGAGAGAGAGAGAGAGAGAGAGAGAGAGAGAGAGAGAGAGAGAGAATGAGGCTGGGGCTGGGTTTAGAAACCTGGGAACCAAGGATGGGTTTAATCTGGGCTTGGGGCTGCCACTGCGATTATGACTGGTGTGGGCTTTAGAGAGAGCATTAGGACTGGAGCTAGGGGCAAAAGTGAAGGCAGGCTTCATGCAGTCTGGGAGAAAGGGAGTGAGATTGGAGGTGAAAGCTGGGAAAGAAGTTAGACTTCATAGGGCCTATATTAGGTTTAGGTAGCTCCCTACCTGTACACCCCTCCACACACGTTCCTTAGTTATGCCCACTCTTCTCACTGACACTGTGTATCTGTAGTTTATGGTGGGAATATTATTTGTTTTTACTGTGTCGTTTTATTAAAAGTCTCCTCTTTTTTTTTTTAAATTTTTGGGGTTTTTTGCGGGGCAATGAGGGTTAAGTGACTTGCCCAAGGTAAGTGTCAAGTGTCTGGGGCCAGATTTGAACTCAGGTCCTCCTGAATCCAGGGCCCATGCTTTATCCACTGTGCCACCTAGCTGCCCCCTTTGGAGATTTTTAAGGAAAGATGAGTCTGCCTTTTGCAGTCTGCACTCTATTTCAGAGGGTTTTCACATCTGTGGTGTATTATCTTATTTTGCAAAGGATATTCTGTTCTCTCGTTCTCAGGTCAGGCTTGAACCATTGGGCTTCTCAGAAAGGGACTTTCCGTTAGGTTAGGTCCCTTACAGCTTCTTTGGCTCTGGCCATCTGGGTGTTCTTCTCCTCTGAAGGAATTTCCCTAATACTCTGTTCCTCATACAGGAACTCCTTTGGGTTTAGCCTGGCTCTTGGATTTCTTGCTCTCAGGCCTCCATCTTTGAGGTTTGGGAGTTCCCTGGGGTAAGGCTGAGTGTGTGTGTGTGTGTGTGTGTGTGTGTCTGTCTGTCTGTCTGTCTGTCTGTCTGTGTGTTTTCCCTCCTTTAAGCTCTGGTTGCTGTTCATTGGTCCCTGCTCCCTTCTGCCCAGATTGGTCTCTTCCCTTGGCTAAGTCTCAGGGTACAGCCCAGATCTATAATAATCCATCAGCCTCAATATGGTTTTTCTCCCTCCTCCTCCAACAAACCCCACCACCTGTGAGTGCCCTCCCTCCCCCCAAAACCACCTTGTATTCATTTTTAATTTTTCTGCTATAATGTATAGAGGTATAAGTTGAAATGATGACCATGGAGGAACATGGGAGGACACATGAACTGATGTAGAGCAAAGGAAGATCCAGGGGAGCAATAATCAAGATAACTTGGTATAATAATAATAATAATAATAATAATAATAGCTAATGTTTATATGGCTATATAAATATTATATTATATGTTATATATTTGCACACACCTAACATTTATTTATTTATTCATTTGTTTGTTTGCTTATTCATTCATGTGTTTATTTATCTGTGCATTCATTCATTCCTTTGTTTTTTATTTGTTTATTTATTTATATAGTATTGTTACATGCCAGATACTCTGCTATGGGCGTTATAATTATTATCTGGGCAGTTAGGTGATGAAGTAGCTAAAACCCTGAGCCTGAAGTCAGGAAGACCTTGAATTCAAACCTGACTGTGTGACCCTGGCCAAATCACTTAACTCCATTTGCCTCTGTTTCCTCATCTGAGAAGGAAATGGCAAACCATTCCAGTTATCTCTGCCAAGAAAACCCCAGATGGAGTCACAAAGAATCAGACATGACTGAAACAACTGAACAACAACAAATTATTAAATCATTTGATCCTCATAACGACACTGGGAGATGGGTGCCATTTTTTTACAGATGAGGAAACTGAGGCAAACAGAGATTAAGGGACTTTTCCAGGGTCACACAGCCAGTAAGTGTCTGAGGCTGGATTTGAACTTGGGGTCTTCCTGACTCCTGGCAGAGGCCACTATCCACTGTGCCTAGCTGCCCTTGAAGACAGTGACTGTTTCATTCTTTTTTTTTTTTTTTAAGTGAGGCATTTGGGGTTAAGTGACTTGCCCAGGGTCACACAGCTAGTAAGTGTTAAGTGTCTGAGGCCGGATTTGAACTCAGGTACTCCTGACTCCAGAGCCAGTGTTCTATCCACTGCTCCACCTAGCTGCCCCAGACTGTTTCATTTTTAACTTTATATCCTCAGCTCTTAGCAAAGTCCTAGCATGGTAGTAGTCATTCAATAAATGTTTCCTGATTGATTGACGTCAAGGAACTAAAGAGTACACAAGCCAGAGGTGTCTACAGGATAAATAGGAAATAAGGTTTTGGAATGCACTGGGATTAAGAGGCATTGGGGAAGGTAGGATTTAGTTGGGAATTAAAGGAATCCGGGAGATCAGTCATCAGAATGGATGAGTGAGGGTCTTCCAGGCATGGGAGAGAGCCAGAGAAAATTTCCAGAACAGAGAGACAGTGTCTTGTTTGTATAGAACAGCAAAGCAATCAGTGTCACTGGATCAGAGAGTAAGGGATGGGAGGGCCCTGCCTTAGGAAGGGATTTGGATGCCAAACAGAACATTCTATATTTGGTCCTGGGCATGATAGGAAACCACTGGAGTTCACTGAGTAGGGGGTGACGTGGTTGGACCGGTGCTTCAGGGAAACCACTTTGGTGACTGAATGGAGAATGGATTGGAGTGGGGAGAGAGCTGAGGCAGGCAGACCCACCCACCAGCGAGCTATTGCAATAGTCTAGATGGAGGTGATGAGGTCCTGCACCAAGATGGGGGCAGTGTTGGAGGAGAGAAGGGGGCGTATTTGAGAGATATTGCAAAGGGAAAAATCGACAGGCCTTGGCAACAGCTTGGAAATAGGGGGTAAGAAAGAGAGTGGTGAGTCCAGGATGACACCTAGGTCATAAACCTGAGGGATGGGAGGGTGGTGTTGTCTTCTACACTAATAGGGAAGGTAGGATAGGGAGAGGGTTTAGGGGAAAAGAGAATGAGTTCTGTTTTGAACTATGTTGAATTTAAGATGTCTACTGGACATTCAGTTCAGAATGTCTGAAAGGCAGTTGGAGATGGGAGATTGGAGGTCAGCAGAGAGGTTGGGGCAGGTCAGGTAGATTTGAGGATCATCAACACAGAGGTAGCCATTAAATTCACAGGAGCTGATGAGATCGCCAAGTGGAGTGGTATAGAGGGTGAAGAACAGAGGGCCCGGGACAGAGCTCAGTGGGATGAGACAGAGAAGGAGCGGCTGGTTTCATTGTTGTTCAGTCATTTCAGTTGTGTCTGACTCTTCGTGACCCCATTGAGGTTATCTTGGAGAGGTTTGTCATTTCCTTCTCTAGCTCATTTTTGACAGATGAGGAAACTGAGTCAAACAGGGTGTAATGACTTGCCCAAGGTCACAGAGTAAGTGCCTATGGTCAGATTGGAGCTCAGGTCCTCCTGACTTCAGGACTGGTGCTCTAGCTGCCCCAGCAGTCAGATAAGGGTAGAACCATGGGATGTCCTGAAAACCCAGAGAGAAGAGAGTATCAGGCAGGAGAGCGTGATCAACAGTGTCAGAGGCTGCAGAGAGGTCAAGGAGGAGGAGGACTGGGAAAAGGCCAGATGACCAAGGTTTACAACATGGCTTTGCCACTTCCCGGATCCCTTTGGACAAGTCTTTTCCTTTCTCTGGGCTTTTGTTGACTTCTCTTTAAAATGGCCACATTGGGCTTGATAATATCTAAGGTCCCTTTCAGGTCTAGTTCCTTTAAGTCATTCCCAAGGGGATGGGGGGACAGTGGTTTTGGGGAAGGGGATGGGGCAGCTAGGTGGCACAGAGGATAGAGTTAGGCCTTGGAATTTAGGAGGACCTGAGTTCTAATTTGACCTCAGACACTTATTAGCTGTGTGACCTTGGGCAAGTCACTTAACCCTGATTGCCAAAGAAGAGGAGGAAGAAGAAGAAGAAGAAGAAGAAGAAGAAGAAGAAGAAGAAGAAGAAGAAGAAGAAGAAGAAGAAGAAGAAGGCTGGCTTTGGGAGTCAAGAAGATTTGGGTTCAAGTCTCACCTGTGACAGATCCTAGAAGGGGGAGAAAGGAAAGGAGAGGGAGAAAGAAAAGGAACCAGGATGAAGTCTATATGGTGGTGAGTGATAGAGACCCACTGATGTTGATTGTTTCCGAACCCATTGTGTGCATTTGAAGCAACTGGGCGGCCGACTGATATCATGCCAGATTTGCCACTGAAAAGACCTGAGTTTAAATCTTGCCAGACTGTGTGGTTCATTTGTGAAATATTAGTAGTTATTATTCCTCCTGGAGTCATTCGCCGCCCTCTCCACCTCCTACCACTTCCCTGGAATTCCTTCCCCATCTTTTTCTCTGCCTACTCAAATTCTCCCTCTCCCTGTTGTGAGATCTAAAATTGGATATAAGAACATTAAACTCCCCTTTAACCTTTCCCATATTTATGTGTGTGTGTGTGTGTGTGTATATATATATATATATCCCAGACCAGTAAGAGAAAGAAACCTCTAAGCTTTAATTAGAGAGGGATTACTTAGCTTTTATTGTTTGGGAATTAATTAGCCAACAAACAGGTGATACTGATTAGGGAAATAGGAAAGTAGAAATACAAATGAATAGTCTTAGATCTAAGCTTAGTCTATATTCTTTTATAAAACTCACCGAATCCCAAAGCTACCTCTCAGGCTGAGAACCAGAGTCAAGCGCATGCTGCCACCGAGGACCAGAGCCAATCACCCGAACATGCCTGAACCAGCGTGTGTGTTGAGAGCGAGAGAGCCCACTTCCGTTCTCTCCTCGTTTTTAAGCTCACGCCCCAGAAGTGGCGTGCTTGGCCACACTCTCCCGAGCAGCAGCAGGCGCACGGCTGTTTGTCACGGTCTCCTCCCTGAAAGGGAGGTCCTTCAAAAACTGGTGGTCCTTCAGTAGTATACATTCAACTCTTAAATTTTAGTTAAAAATTTTCATTTTTTTTACCACACTGTCAGAGGCATCTTGTCAAACCTTCCCATTTTGAAGATGAGGAAACTGAGGCCCAGAGAGGAGCAATAATTTACACAAGTTTATATTGAGAGTAAATATGAGAGGTGGGATTTGAATGCAGGGACTTGGCCCCCAAAGACAATGTTTTTTCCACCTTAGCCCAAAGCACCACCCAAGGCCCACCTCCTCCATGATGAAGTCTTTCTTGGCTCCCCTGTGGCTTAGAAAGATAATGCCCAGGGTATTCCCAGGGTCTTGTTCCAAGTGTTTCCTACAATTAAAAATTTCTCCTTCCCTAAACCAGAAGCTCCAGGTTAGTGGGGTCTCTGTCACCTTCTTTATTACAAAAGGGCTGGGTGCATTCAAAGCGTGCAACTAATACTGCTTAGATGACACAATCCTGTCATCTCCCAATATTTCCTCCCCAGGAACTAGTTTCTTCCTTTATAACATGACTGGGTTGGATTAGTCTTAAAAAAAATACTTTGATAGCTATATTTCACTACAATTGAAATAATTTTCTTATATGCATTTAAAAATGTTCTTCAGGGGACAGCTAGATGGCACAGTGGATAAAGCACTGGCCTTGGATTCAGGAGGACCTGAGTTCAAATCCAGCCTCAGACACTTGACACTTAACTAGCTGTGTGACCCTGGGCAAGTCACTTAACCCTCATCGCCCTGCCAGAAAAAAACCCAAAAACGTTCTTCAGAGAAGGAGACTGTCCATAGACTTCACCAGACTGTCAAGGGGTCCCACACTGCACTGATATTCTCTAAGGTTCCATCCCCGTGTTCCAATAGCTAAGGAATCATATTGTGTTGAAGCAGTATGTGTTCTAAGTCCACTTCCAGATCTCCTATCAATATGAGTCAGCGTTGTGAAAAAGTTGATGTCATCCTGGGCTGCATTGAGGACCATACCTTCGAGGGACTGGTAGAATTTCCACTCTACAGGGAGAACTCCCAGACATTAGAGCTATGCCAAAGTGGCACCCACACCCAATAGCCCCTCTACATACTCGGCCTCTTTTCAGTTCCGTATGTCTGGAATGACCTCTCTGCTCATCTCCCTCTCCTAGCTTCCCTGGCTTCCTTCAAGTCCCAGCTAACACCCCAGCCCCTTCTACAGGAAGCTTTTCCTGATTCCCCCTTAACCCTAGTGCCCTCCCTCTATGGGTTACTTCCTATGTATCTGATGTATATCTTGTTTGCACACGATCATTTGCAAGTCACCTTTCTCTTTGCACTAAAGAGCTCCTTGAGGTCAGGGATTGTCTTTTGCCTTCTTTGTATCCACAGCATTTAGCACAGTGCCAGGCTTACTGATTGACTGAGTTGGGTGCTGGGATTAATACAATCGTTTTGCCTGTTCAATTGTCTGGCTTTAGACAAAAGCCACCAGGAGAATTGGTACCGGGAAAGGTCTCCTAGTGACTCTCTTTGACTTAGTATCATTTACTAGCTTGGACCTGAAGCAAATCACCTTACCACCCTGGGCCCCAGTTTTCTCCCTTGTTAAATTGGAAGATTGGATTGGATCAGGATTTCTTAAAAAGGCATCCTTGGATGGGTTCCAAGGCTGTTCATTAATTTAAATGGGAAATAATCAATAAATATTTCTTAAGCACCCACTAGGCTAAGCCCTGGAGATACAAAGAAAGGCAAAAAACCCAAACAAACAAAAAACCAGTTCCTTCCTTCAAAGAGTTTATATTCTAATGAGGAGACAACAGGCAAATAAAAATAATCATATCTTCAACTATGATAGACTTAACTCTTCTCAGCATTACAATGATCCAAAATAATTCCAAAGGACTCATGATGGAAAATGCTCTCCACACCTGGAAAAAACTAGAATCTGGATGCAGATTGAACCACACTGTTTCTACATTTTTTGTTTTTGTTTTTTGAGGTTTTTCCCTTTTGTTCTGATTCTTCTTCCACAACATGACTAATGCAGAAATATGTTTGATGTGATGGTATATATATAACCTATATCAGATTGCTTTCTGTCTTGGGGAGGGGGAACAGAAGGGAGGGAGGGAGAAAAATTTGGAATTAGAAATCTTATAAATAACAAGTGTTGAAAACTATCTCTACATGTAACTAGAGAATAATAAAATACTTTTATGAAAGTTAAAGAAATAATCACATCTTTATTTTCATCAACCTAAAACTGAAATTTAGCATCTGTTTTGATGATTGAAAAATAATATTCTGTGAATAGGTCCAGAGTGAAATGATCACTCCTGTTTTATTAATAAAATGCTAATATTATCAATAAAATGACTAATTACCCAGAAACGATGTCTCTGGAACTTTTGAAACATTACAATAGGCTTCACCAAATAATAATAGCTAACATTTATATAGTGTTTTACTGTCAGGTACTTTCATAAATTTACAAGGCTTTACAATTATTATCTTGTTAGCGGCAGCTAGGTGGCTCAATGGATAAAGCACTGGCCAATAGGACCTAAGTTCAAATCCAGCCTCAGACACTTGACACTTACTAGCTGTGTGACCTTAGGCAAGTCACTTAACCCTCATTGCCCTGCCAAAAAAAAACCCCAAAACAAAACACCAATTATTATCTTGTTTGATCCCCATAACAACCCTGGGAGGCAGGTGCTATTATTACCCCTATTTTTTTATAGGTTAGGAAACTGAGGTCTTGACTTGTCCAGGGTCACACTGGACTGGATTTGAACTCAGCTCTGCTTGACTCCAGGGGCCTGGTGGACTATCAGCTGAGCTAAGTGGTGTCTCAAGATCCTTCCAGCTCTATAACTCTCTTTAAACCCTCTCCCAGCTAACATTCTCTGTTCTAAGGCCCCTCCCAGTTCTGACATTTGGAGATTTAAAAAAAAAAATCTTTGCTGTGATGGAAAGAGAATTAAATAGGGAACAAGGAGTTGTGTTTTTGACCTTTTAAGGGTCTTCTCCACTAGAAACAGGATGTTTTATCCTGGCTACATATCAATTCACCTTTGTTCCTTTCCTATCATTCAACAGTGAACCCTCAAATTTTGTTTGAGAATTTCTATTTATCACTAATCAATCAATAAATACCTATTAAATGCCAACTGTTTGCAAGGAAGGCACCAAACTAGTACCGAAGACAGAACAAAGTGGTTTGGTGTATTGGAAGAGTCCCGACTTGGAATCAAATCTTACATCTAAACTTACTATGTGTATGACCTTAGGCAAACCACTTGACCTATATGTGCCTCGATTTCTTCATCTGCAAACTGGGGAAAATAAGAATACTTACCTATGGTTGTTGTGAGGATAAAATAAGATATTTCTGAGGTGCTTTCCAAACCATAAGGGAAGCTGGGTGGTGCAGTGCATAGAGCACCTCCCACCTCCACGTGCCCCCCCCCTTCAGACTTTTAGAAACTGTGTAATCCTGGGCAGGTCATTTACCCCTGTTTGCCTCAGTTTCCTCATCTGTAAAAAACAATCTGGAGACATAAATGACAAACCACTCCAGTATCTTTGTCCAAGAAAACCCCAAACGGGGTCAGGAAGAGTCAGACTCTACTGAACAACAACAAAATTCCAAACCATAAAAGCTATATACAAATGCTATTATGATCAACTCCTCCAGACTTCAGTTTCTACATGTATTATACCATAATCCCCATACTAGTTACTAACTTTGTGACCTTGGGTAATTCATTTATGTCACTGAACAGTTTCTGACTATAAATGAGGACTAAACTGGGTATTCTCTAAAGTGCATTCTACATTTAACAGTCTATATTCTAAAGTCTCTCCCAATCCTAACATTTTGTGATGTAAATACTCTTGCTCTAAGCAAACCAATGTCGGGACTAGAGTATTGGGAATCATTGAATCTTGCTTCTGTCACTGATTCCGTGTATGACAGTGGGCCAATCATTCCACCTTCCTGGGCCTCAATTTCCTTATCTGTAAAATCAGATGACTAGATTCAATGACCTTTAACTAGCTTTAAATCTATGATTTCCTTCTCTTGGTGCCACAGAGGGAGAAAAGAAGAGCCTTAGTTTGAGGGAGGGGTTGTCCTGGTTTGCAGGTCCACTCACTTTCTTTTAATTTTCTCCAAAACTTGATTTCCCCAAGGGAGGGCGGTGTGTCCGATGAAGTGAAAAGGAAGAGAAGAGGAGAAAGTGGGGAGAAGGCTGAGGGAAGCTGAGAGGAAGAAGGAAGCGGGACCATTGAAAGGGAGAGTAGAAAAGGTCGGGGTTTGTTAATGGGCAGAAAGGGGGCTAGAGCCAGAAATGGGGGAGAGGTGGGGAGGACCATGTGATTTAGGGCTGCTGGAGATCCTAGAGAATATCGAAGTGAACTGATTTCCCCATCTCCCAGATAGCCTAGTCCGGAGTCACGACTTGATTCAATTACCCTCATTCCCGCACCAGTGGTTTCTAAAAGACCTGGGGGGAGGGGCAGGAAGGGGCCACGCGTGGGGTGGGAGGTTCGAGGGGGGGAGGAGAAGGGTCTCAAGGCTAAAGAGGAAGACGGGGTCCTACGAGAGGATGGAAGGTGCAGTGCGCGGACAACTGGGCAGCCCTGGGCAGCACCAGGAAAGGAGGCTGAGAGCCAGACTCCCTGGCCCGCCACCCCTGCTTCTGGGCGGCAGGGGGCACTCGGAGCCGCGTGGCTCGGACAGCTCCCGGGTTTCTCTTCTCCTCCTCCACCTTCTGGTCCTCCTCCTCCTCCTCTTCTCCCACCCCCGCCCCCGCCCCCTCCTCCTCCTTCTCCACCTCCCTCCAGCCTTGGGGCGGGCAGGGGGCGGAGGAGGGGGAGGGTGGTGAGGGGCCCCACGGCTTTCCCATCCCCTGAGACCGCTGCCTTTAAAAGCTGCTGGGGAAGCCGGCCTGGGGTCATCCGCTCTTGCGTGCAGCCCAGCGCCAAAGGGGACTCTGAACTCCGAACCCAGGACTCCCGGCTCCCAGTTCGGTTCAACTCTTCAACTTGCACGAGGTCGCGCCGAACTCCGGCAAGAACAGGTATTGCGGAGGCTCAGGGTACCCGCTGTCCACCCGGGCCTCCTGGGAAGTTTGGGCACCTCTACCCAGCGCCGAGTGTGCCGGGGCGGGGGCTCTCTCTCTCTCTCTCTCTCTCTCTCTCTCTCTCTCTCTCTCTCTCTCTCACTCGCTCGCTCTCGCTGTGTGTGTGTGTGTGTGTGTGTGTGTGTGTGTGTCGCTCCCCGCTAGGGAATAGAGGGGTGATGCTAGGAGGCATTGATCTGGCCACGCGACGGGGACCGTAGGAGGCTGCTAAAGGGAAGCATGGGGAAGGTGGAGGGGGGGCGGATCCGAGGGGCGCGTGGAGCCTGAGTGTAGCCCCCTGGGAGTGTGAGCCGGCTGCGAGGGCCGAGGTCTAGCATTGAGAGCCAGAGACCGCGGGGAGCAGAGCTGGAAAGGACCTAGGAGGTTAGCTGGGGCTCCTCCTTCATTTTACAGTTAGGGAAATTGAGGCCCAGATAGTAAATTGGAAAGATGGGATCCAAACCCAGGTCCATCGATTCCAAACGCTGGGCTACACTCCAATCAACCCCTTGGAGGTGGCAGGATGCTTTGCAAAGCAGCAGGTTGTAGGAGGAAGCACGATCTCTATTGTCCCCAAAATGTGTCCCAGGTGCCTCGGTGGGAGAAAGCTGCGGGAGAAGTACGGTAAGAGAAAGATGGTGCAGTAGATGACCTGGGAGGTCCCCTAGCTCTAAATTTTGGATCCAGTGATAATGAAGAATCGAGAGGCTAAGGCTCGGTGTGCGGTAGCCTGGTTGGAGGAAGGGATCAAACTGAGGGAATGTAGGACCTTCCCTAAGGCTACCTTGGGAGGGAGGGCCAAGTTGAACTCACAGCTGGAGGCAGCCACCTCTCCCTCCTTCATTCTCCTCCTTCTGCACCCCAAGACAAGTTTTTCAATTAGTCTCTTGGCCTTTTTTCAGAGGGACTGGTCGTCAGTTTCTTCATCTGTAAATCAAGAGGACTTGCTTAATGCCCCTCCCAGATCTGACATTCTATGTGCTAAGGCCTCTTCAGTCTATAACATTCACTATCCTAAGGAAAAAATTGGGAATATGAGAATAGACATATGGCACTTTTCATATATTTTAGCCTCACAATACCACCATGATGTGAAGACTAGAGAGATGACTCCCATTTCACAGATGAAAAAACTGAGAATCAGTTTGTTTTATTTAGTGACCCAGGGCATTGAAATTTAGAGGGTGGGGACAAAGGTATTTTGGAATATCTGAACTGATTTGAGGGTGGAGGTACCAGTTAATAAGTAGCAGGAGAGGTGGGTAGAAATGTAGCCCAGGGCTTCCTAACTCCACTCTCTGAAACTACCAGAACTCTCAATAATACATCAGCCCTTAGTGTCATCAGGTAGATAAATCTGAGGTGAGTGTGTGGGGAAGATTGGATGCTTTTTGGGTGGGAAAAATGGAAAGTCACTTGTCTCTTGAGCAGAGCCACCGTTCAAACCTAAGGTCTTTTGACTAAATCTAAGGCTCTTTCCATTCTGCCCTGAAGAATGTAAGCTCTTTGAGAGAAAGAAATGCTTAATTTTCTATCTGTCCCTTTCTGCCTAGTTCCTGGCATACAGTAGGTGCTTAACAAATGTTTGTTGCTGAGGACCCAGGGCTCCTTAGGAACTGAAGGGAGCAAGTTTTAAAAAGTTCTTCTCCTTAGGATTCCTGAAACAAACTCCCCCACCAACTGACACCTTCTTCCCTCCTGACATCTGACTTGTCTTTTTATATGACCTGGGGACTGAGGAATGGAAAAGAAACTGCAGATAAAGAATGGGTCCTCCCCTATATCTGGAACTGCTTCTGTGTCGCTCCATGATCCCCTCCTCCTTCCTGAACATCCCTGTCTTAGCCTGTCTGGGCTTGCCAGGCCAGCCTTCCAGTTCTCAAGTTCTCCCTCCTCCCCTGGACCCTCTGGTAATTCTGTGGCCTGGATGTTTCCCCTCCCTCATCCTGTCCTTTTCGAAGCTTCACCACGCTCCTCCTTTATCTCCCACCCCTTACTTCAAACTCTATATCCCGAAAGACTTGAACATCAACCCAGCAAATCCTCATTCAGAGCCGGGAGATTTTTTAAACCAGGGGCAAGCTAAGGAAATAGCTTCTGCCACTGAATTCTTTCAGCCAGCCCTGTGCCAAATGGAATGGTCTGAGCTAGCTGGCATGGTGAAACCAGGTCAAGAGCATGTCACTGGGTGATATAGTAAAATTTCATTCATTCATTCTGTAAGCAGAGACTGGTCAACTGCATCTTGCATTTTGGCTCCAGGGGATTTCTATTGAGGTGTGGAGTTGGGCTAAATGCCCTCTGACACAGTTAATCTCCAAGACTGGAAATTGCCTTCTCTCTGCCTCTGATTTCTCCCACTCCCCACCAGTTTCCGAGGCTAATTGAGTATTCAACACACACACAAGTCAGGGTCCATCAGGATTCCTGTTGAGTGGCAAGAACTGGAGTTGGAATCCAAAGACCTGGGTTCAAATCCTTAGCTTGATGACAAATCCCTTTACCTAAATCCTGTGCTTCCTCATGTGTAATCTAAGGGGATTCACCCCATGTTGGTTGGGCAGTTTTATATGCCCTTGAAAAAGTAGGTGGTCACTGGGGCCAAGAACTGATCCCTGCACAGATTGTCTCTAGACTTGGGCTATCAATTCAAAGAATGTCCTCTTCAATGAGGGTGGTGGGGGAGGCCCTGAGTGACCCCCACCCTGGATGGAGAAGCCTTTGGCTATCTAGTTAGATGTGTCTCCACTCAAGATTCCTTGTGCGCTTAAGCTGGGCCTGACCCAAGATGAAAAAATTTGATGGAATCTCTCAGGGAGAACTGAACATTTTGTAGTGGGGTGGGAGGGAGGGAGAAAGGACTAAGAAAGAAGGGGAGACCTTGGGTCCTCCAAGATATTGAATATTAATTATTTCTCACACATGGATGTTCAGTAATGGCTCCATGAGTTGACTGGTCTCCATTTGTCCAAGCCTTGAAAATCATAAAACTACTTACCCCACCCCCCACATTCTACAATCTGGTCTTTCCTCCAACTCCTATAGGATATTGCTTCTCTAGCTCCCTTACCCCTGCTTTAATATTTAATGAAGCTTGGCTGGGTTTCAGCCTCCCTCTCACAAGTAATACAATAGATTACCTTTGCATCTGACTTCCTCTCCTTTCTCCTCCCTATTCCTGGAGGTGCTAATGGGCAGTGAAGGGACTGAAATGGAAACAAGCAGAGACCAGGGTACAAGTTTTTCCACAAAGTAGAGCCTCAGGACCACCCAAAACCCTGAATAATTGGCAGTTGGCTTTTGCTTCTCCTCCACAAAGAGAGTTTCATCAAGGCAAAACATGATTTGGTGGAAGGTTTGGGGGCAGTGGGAGAGTGTCAAAGCTTTTGTGGGGCAATCATATCAAGGTCCCTCCCTTCTGTGAGGTAATAAAGCTTAGTAGAAAGAGCACTTAGAGTCAGTGTTCTAGTCTTGACCAATACTAACTGGATGGGCAATTTGAAGGAAAGTTATTAAGTCTGAGCCCCCACCCCCAACGCCAGTTTTACAGGTGAGGAAACCAAGGCAGATGGAGGTTAAGTGACTTGCCTAGGGTTACACCGCTGGTATGTCAGGTATTCTGAGATCACTTTTTTACCCACCCCGTGTCCCCAGTCCTCTTTGTGTAAAACCTGAAGCCTGGGAAAGAGAACTCAGATTCTCAGTTTAAGGAAATTAGGAGGTTGCCACAGGAATGCTGAGTTGGCCTGACAGTGCATGTACACACATCTGGAATTTCTTTTTTTTTTTTTCTCTGTCTTCCTTGCTTCTTATGTCCAAGATCTTCGAGGCTACATACTGATGCTGGGCTTACTCTCCGGCTCCTATATGGTGGCCATTAGCTGGCTGGTGGTGCCTATTTATTCCCATCATCCATCCCCTCATGACATGACTCAATGAACACATTTGCTCCTGAAACACTCAAGTTTTCCATGTTGGAACTCTCAACCTCTATGTGATATGTAAACCATTGTTTGCATTTCTTTGTGCTTTACACACTTAGGGGGAAAACTTGAAGGGCTAGGGTTGGGGGGAAGGGGGAGATGAGGAACAAGAAGTCAAACCAGATGTGTTTCTGTCTAACTTCAGGACGGTGGTTACAGCAGCCCAAGGAAAGCCAGCTCGCTTTCTGAATTCCAGTAACTCGAGTTCTGGCTTGACTGAAAATTGCAGTGTTTCTTTGGGGTTGGCATGGATTTTAGTTCCTTCTCCTCATTATCATCATCATTTATTATTTCACATTCATTTGGGACCTCAGCATCTGGGCACTGGAATATCTGCTGGCCCCAAGGGCTTCCAAGAGAATCAGGCAACGTGGGAAGGGGCTGAGAAGGCAAAGGCTAGAGAGACTTAGGATTCAGAGCTTGAAGGGACCTTGAAGGTTATCTACTTTGGACTTCTCTTCAGTATTGAAATTCCCTGTCCCTCCCCTTTATTCTATATACAGGGAATATTTTTGAGCCCCACCCAGCTCCTGTCTCCCTTTTTGTGCTTCAGCCCTGTCCTCCCCACCCCCACCTCCCACCCCAAAGGTTCCAAATAGAAGATAATAGTTTATAGACAGATGAATTTGAATTTAGGACAAGGAGACT
Source organism: Dromiciops gliroides (assembly GCF_019393635.1). Lineage (NCBI taxonomy): Eukaryota > Metazoa > Chordata > Mammalia > Microbiotheria > Microbiotheriidae > Dromiciops > Dromiciops gliroides. The sequence goes on along the minus strand of NC_057863.1, from coordinate 612,360,628 downwards.
CAATTCACTGTATCCTAGGATCTTAGAGTCAGAGCTGGCAGGGACCTTGGAGGTGAGCCCCAACCCAGAATTTTCCATGATCACATGGCTGGTAAGTATCTGACCAGCCCTCTATTCAATCCAGTTTGATTCTTTTTATTCAACAAGCATTTCCTGAACATCTATGTGCTTAGTACAGTGTCAGGCACATAGTGAGAACTAAATAATAAATGCTTGTTGGTGACTTTGGTTCTGTGCTGGGCCCTATGAACATGGGGAAATGAAGATGAATAGAATTATACAATCAGTGAGAAAAGCTGGTATTTCTTTTTAAATCATCAAGCATTTATTTTCTCCTCCACTGGAAAAGAAAAAAAAAATAAGCCTTGTAACAAATAGGCATTGGTTGGCCCTGTCCAAAAATGTGTGCTAAATTCTTTATCTCAAATTTATGTCCTCCCTGTCAGAAGGTGGACAGCATATTCTTCTGGGATTGTGCTTTGTCATTGCATTGAGCTATGTCCTTTGAGGCTTTCAAAGTCACTTGTTTTTGTACTAGTTTGAGTGTATAAGTTGTTCCCTGCATCAGTTCATAGAAGTCTTCGAGTTTCTCTGAAATTGTCCCTTTCATCATTTCTTACAACACATTAGGGTTCTTATAATCACACATCATTTATTCAGCCACTCCCCATTTGATGGACACCCACTTGATTCCCAGTCCTTTGTGGCTATGCAAAAATCTTTTGGGGGTATAAGGCTAGAAGTAGTGTTGCTGGGTCAAAGGGCATGCATGGTTTAGTAACTTTGGGGACATACTTGTAAATGATTTCCAGAATGGCTGGGCCAATTCAAAGCTCTACATTTCTATAGCACTCTTAACCCATATTGTTGGTAGTATCCAACTCTATTTGGGGTTTTCTTGGCAGAGATACTAGAGTGGTTTGCCATTTCCTCCTCTAACTTACTTTGCAGATGAAGAAACTGAGGCAAGTAGGGTGAAATGACTTGCCCAAGGTCACACAGCTAGTGTCTAAGACTGGATTAAAACCCTGGTCTTCCTGACTCCAGGCCTGGTGCTCTATCCACTGTCCAACCTAGCTGCCCAAACCCTAACCCATACCTCTGACAGATCTAGTCTCCTTTTCAGCAACTCAAGTCATGGGCAATTCAATACCAGTGAAAATACATTCTACTTGTGGACTTTTTCATTACATCAAACCTAATCAAGCCTCTTTGCAACTTTGTTCCATGATTATATCACTTCTAATTCTGCCTTTGGCCCAAGCAGAATCTGTCCAGTTCCTCTTCCTTAAACAATTCTGCAAATGCTTGAAGACAGTGACCTTGTCCTCCAATGAAAGGTGCAAAGGTGGTGGGTATGAGATGCTGGGGAAAGAGTAAGTTCTAGTCCTTCAGCTCTCTCCAGGAGTGATTCTCCATGAAGAAAACCCCCAGGAGAGGAGCAGTGGTAAGCCTTTGTGTACCACACTTCCAGAGGGAGTGAAGGCCCCTCTAGTCTGAGGACCCCTTTCCCCTAATCCCCCCCCCTTTTCTTCCTAGTCAGTACCTGATTTAGTTCAGATGTTAAGGACCTCCTATGGGCAAGGTACTGTCCTAGGTGCTGGGGATACGAGTTCAAATAGTCCCTGCCCTCAAGGGGATTATCTTCTCTACTTCGAGAGGGAGGAAAAAAATGTCCTAATAACTGGTCAGCATCTGAGCTTTTGCTTTGAAGGGAGCCAGGGATTTTTGCCAGACTGGGAGAACATTCCAGACTTGGGGATCCCTTGCTCTTCCATTTTCTTCCTGCCCTTTGCCACCCCCATGCCTTTGCTTATGTCTGTCCCTCCTATCTAGAGGACACTTCCCCATAAGCCCCATTAAAATAATTCTCATTGGCATTAATCTATCAAGAAGTATTTTATTTTCCCTCCTAGGTACCAGATACTCTGTTAGACAAAAATGAAACAATCTAGAGGAGACAACCTATAACTAGAAACAGTATCATTTTGGGGAGAGGCAGGGCAATGAGGGTTAAAATGACTTGCCCAGGGTCACACAGCTAGTAAGTGTCAAGTGTCTGAAGCTGGATTTGAACTCAGGTCCTCCTGAATCCAGGGCAGGTGTTTTATCCACTGTACCACCTAGCTGCCCCTAGAAACAGTATAAATATATGCTGAAGAATTTTGAGGATTCCTAAGTGCTTTCCTCACAATGACCCCTCTTTTTTAGCCCCATTTGCCAGAAAGAGGAATCTGAGGTCTAGAAAATCAAAGCTGAGTTCCCCAAGCCCATAGCCTCAAAGGTGTCCAGAGATGGGGCTTGAACCCTTTCTTCCACTCACTCTACCCTCCTTTGAAGGTGCCATTTCTGGGGCCCCCTTCTTCCATAGGAGGTTGCTTCCCCTCTCTGTCTAAAAGCAATGCCTCTCTCTCTCCTCACATTTCTCCTACTTTGCCTGGACTTTCCCTTTGCACTCATCCGGTTCTCCCTTGTACCAAAGGGAACTGTGTCCTGTCCCTGACTAGAGGAGACCTCTCCTGTCTGTTCATACACGTCCCCACTAGCATAAGTATTTGTGTACTCTTTCAACTGTTGGGTTAAATTTGAAACTGGCCGGGACCTCCCCAACTTTGGAGAGAATTTAGTGTTTGAACTATTGTCCAGATGGCACACCTGGCCTAAGATTCAGCAGAATATTCCACACCCCCCCACCCCCCCACCCCCTGTCCCTGCCACCCCCCTCCCCCGCCCCCAGCTGATGGAGTGGTGGAATATGGCACCCAGTGATGCCAGAAGTGGCCTGGTAATTAGTTATTCTGGAATGTAACCTTGAGGGTAGCAAAGGACGGTCAGCCTGTAGTTTGGGGGGAGCTTCTTGGGGGTCAAGAGTGGGGAAAGTGTCAGGATATATCCTGGCTTCAAATACAATTTTTATTAAGCTCACTCTGTGTTCAGGGGCCTGTGTTCAGCACCCACAGGATGCTAATCAGTAAGCATTTATGAAGCACACAGTATGTGTCAGACACTGGGGATACAAAGAAAATGATCCAACCTGTGCCTAGCTAGATACATTAAAAAATAGATATGAGGCGATTTGGGGGAGGGCACTAATAGTTGGGTGGGAATCAGGAAAGGCCTCTTGTACAAGGGAGGCAGTTGAGGTGAGTTGTGAAGGATCCTAAACAGCAGAACTGGGAAAGAAGTAGATTATTGATGTTGACCAAGTATACGACTCCATTTGGGGTTTTCTTGGGCAAAAATCCTGGAGTGGTTTGCCGTTTCCTTCTCCAGTTCATTTTACAGATAGGGAAATGGAGGCAAACAGGGTGAAGTGACTTGCCCAGGGTCATACAGCTGGTAAGTATTTGAACTTAGGTGTTCCTGACTCCAGGACTGATGCTTTATCCATTGTACCATCTAGCTGCCCCAGAATCAGGAAGACCTGAGTTCAAATTTGACCTCAGATACTGTGTGACCCTGGGTACTTAGCCTTAATTTCTTCTGTAAAACAGGGTTAATAAATAATAATAATAATATTGTCATGGGGACAGCAAAGACATGCTTGTAATAAATGATATGTCCTGTATAAAGCTTATTAAGATTGTAGAGCAGTATAAAGGAAGTGATTTAGCTGATATTCTTTGGTTTGTTTGTTTTGTTTTGTTTTGCTGGGCAATGAGGGTTAAGTGACTTGCCCAGGGTCACACAGCTAGTAAGTGTCAAGTGTCTGAGGTCACATTTGAACTCAGATCCTCCTGAATCCAGGGTCGGTGCTTTATCCACTGCACCACCTAGCTGCCCCATTAGATGATATTCTAATAGGGCATTGTAAAGTTTGGCCCTAACCCACCCAAAATGAAAGATCTCTTGATTTTGGACTTGGAGGCTCTGGGTTAAAAATCCAGCCTCCGATGCTTACCATCTATAAGACCTTGGGCCAAGTCATTGAACATCTCTTAGGACTATATTTCTCTCAATGGAGAATTTTCATTTTTATAGATGAGGAAATCAAAGGCCTTGAGTCTTCATGTGCTGTGCTGCATTGCATTGCTTGTGTAGGACTGGGATTCTGCATGGAAGCCTGAACCAAAGAATGCAAAATATCCCTTTACGTAAAGTATAATTCTGCCCCCAGGGAGCTTAACCAACTAGCAAGGAGATCAGATAACTATAAAACACAATAGGAACATCTAGAAACCGTGCTCTAAAGGGTGGGTCATTGTTTGACCTAAGGGGAGAAGGGCAAGTTTTCTCACGGAGGTGGCATTTGAGTTCCTTGGGTTCAGGGGCCACATCCCTGCTGTGTTTGCATCCCTGGTATTTAGCACAAGGCTTAGGCACATGGTAAGCATTTATTAAATACTTTTTCATTCATTCATTTGACTTGATGAATTCATTAACAATAATCCCCCCAACATTCAATACAGTACATTTCCTATAGTAGGAATTTGAATGAATGGGCATCTAGTCCAACCATTATCCTTCCTCCTTTTAACAGATTGGAGAATTAAGGGCCAAAGTGGGAAATCGTGCCCAAGGTTGCATAGTAAGTGAATGACAGGTCACCTCTATTCACAAAGGTTGTGGATGACGGTCCTAGAATATCAAACTTAAGGTTTGAGTGACTCCCCTAAGGAACAAAAGGACATATATGTTTAAACCACAGAGGAGGGGGAAGGCTTTAGACAAAACAAGACTGGGAGGGAATCAGCAGGCCGATTAGATAAGATACCTTGATTTGTATGAATTGATTCCTGATACCACACAGGCCCTGGATACCCAAAGTCCATCAGAGGTGAGAGAAGCAATCCAGGAAGTCCATTCAGGGTCCTGGACAGTTGCTTGAGCTGGAAACATGCAGCTGGACAAAGGCAAGGCATCACAATCAGAAAAAAAGGGGAAACTGAAAGGGGTAAATGTAATTACCAAGAAGTACAACTTTTCCTGTAGAGTCCATATGGGCACTGTCCCACAGATACAGGGTCAGATAAGGACTGGGCCTGGCGAGATCTGAGAAGGGCAAAACAGCCTCTTGCATAATGGATGAGTATCCTGGGGCACCAAGGAATCCCCAAAGTCACACACCACACTGAAGGCATAGTGGCTGTGTAGAAGGCAGCAAATGAGATGTTTCCTCTTAGCAGGTTTCAATTAAAGCATCAATTCTGCTACTTGTTGGAATAATGACATCCATTGTGTCTCACAGGGGAGCTCTGAAAGGGGCTTCTCCTAGCAGATCTGCTTCTCTGACTCCAAGTCACTTACAGAGAGATTCCCTATATAATTTTACTAAAATCTGTCAGTAACAAGACTGATACAATTTGTTACTACCTCCTGAATTTGGTTTTCCAGTAATTAGTTCATATGGTAAAAATCAGTTCAAACGTTCAAACCTTATGGATAAAATCCTATTAACAAGAACTATAGGGCAAATTGCCTCACCAAAAAAAAAAAAGCTATAAGAACATCAAATTAGGAACCCATAATTCACCTGAAACTTTAGAGAATTTCAGTTTTTATATACATATCATTTGCTCTTTTCTAGCTTTACCTGAACCCTATATCTTTAAAAAGGAACCACAAGGGTCTGACTTAGAAAATGAATACTTTTTGTCTCAAAATAGGGAAAATTATTTCAAAATTTTCTTTATAATTCTTGTAATTTTATATGTAAAATCCTTAATCCAATTTTGAGAAATTATTTTCCATTAGAAACATTTGGAAGCCAATCCTTTGTATTAGATTTAGATTTCCAACAGTCTAATTTTACTGCTTTCTCAAAATTTACTACTCCATTAATTTTTTTTTTTTGCAGGGCAATGGGGGTTAAGTGACTTGCCCAGGGTCACACAGCTAGTAAGTGTCAAGTGTCTGAGGCCGGATTTGAACTCAGGTCCTCCTGAATCCAGGGCCGGTGCTTTATCCACTGTGCCACCTAGCCACCCCCTCCATTAAACTTTTTTTTTTATTAAAATTTTAAAACATTTTTACATCTTTGTCTTATTCCCCTCTTGAGGATATATCTCATGCTCAGAATCTTGAGTCTTTCCTGCTGTATATGAGATCCTGTCCATGGTAGTCACACAGGCTCCTGTATCTAATAAACAATCATAGTAAGTGTCCCCAACCTTAAGGGTTACACAGGGTTCATTATTCTGGAGAGGTGAATGGACTGGCACAAGAGGGCTAAAGATCTCAGGGTCTGGAAAGGTAAAGTCTTCAGATTCCACCATCCTTTCCCCTCCCCTACACCATCAGTCCTCTGTTTCTCTCTGAAAGGATCTATAAGTGTTTTGGTTCAGTCCTTTTACCTCTCTGAGAGGGTCTATAACTGTTTTGATTCTGTCCCCTGAATGGGTTTCTAAATTCACCAGTCATCATCTGTTTAAGTTCCCTTTGCCTAATTCTACAGTATCACATGTGTCCCCGTCTATTGCAGTAATAGCAAAATCTGGGGGTTGATATTGTTTCTCAACTGCCTGACCTCATTGCCTCATGGTTTCCTATAATGGAGCTAAAATGCTCTGTCTGTTCCTTTCTTCCCTCTCATTTTCTTCATAAAAATATGTTGCTATGTCTTTAATTCTGTCAGTACTCAGGGCATTCCAACCTGGACACTGCCTTTCAAAATATTTCCATATTTCTGACAATGATTGATGCACAAAATGATTAGAGATAAAGTGGGCATCTCTAGAATCTAATGGGTCCAATCTAGTATATTGTTTGGCATTTTTACACATACTACTACTAATATTCTCACAGTACTATTATCACCCTCATTTTAATTGATAAGGAAGAAACTGAGGCTCAAGAGGGTCACTCAGCTAGCTAGGACCTGAGGCAGGATTTGAATTCAGATCTCTCCAACTTTAGTCCAGTGTTCCAACTGTGCATGTAGTTCATGAGTGTTGGAACAAGGAAGCACATTTCACCAGGGATAGCATCAGAGGAACTCCAGGTAAGGTTCCTAGACTACATCATTCAGTTTTCTTCCTCATCTCTCCAAGCGTTGATGCTGAGGGGTGTTTCATGAGTAAAAGACAGAAGAATCCAGTTTATCAACACAGCTCATCTTGGGCAACTACACATTCCCAAGTGGCAGTCAACCATAGTGGGGCACTGGGACTTTTGTCTGAGAGGCACGGGAAAGACAATTCTGCCCTGCCCTGCCTCCTCCCTACCCACCCATTGCTTGGAACTTTATTAATGTTAGAAGGGCAGAAAGGACTATGGTAAACTGGATGGCAAGGATCATGTGAAGATTCTGGGCCTTGTAGATCCAGTCTCTGCTGCCATCATGACCTTGGCAAGTGTTTTCACTTCTCTAGGTCTCAGTTTCCTCATCTGTAAAATGGGTGTAATCGTACTCATGCTAGGTAGTTAGGCAGCAGGAAACAGGGAGTCTTGTTGGACATGGTAGTGCCAGAGGACCTCAGACTGCAGAGGCAGCTTGGGAATAATGGATAGGACACAGAAGGTGGAGCCATTTATAAGTTGTGTGACCCTGGGCAAGTCATTTAATCTCTTAGTCACTGTTTCCTCACCTGTAAGAGAAAGGCATTGGATTCTAATGTCCCTTCCAGCTCTTAAGTCGAGGATCCTATGATCCAGTGCTAGAAGGGATGGACTATAAGGTCCTTTCCATTCTAGATCCAGGATATTGGGACCTGAGTTCAAATCCAACTCTTACTTCCTGACCTGTAAGTCATTTCAACCTTCTCAAGTTCCCTCCTGTAAAATGAGGTTCGGCTAGATGACTTCTGTGGTTCCTGAATCTCAGGGTTGTTAAGAAGGAAGGACCCTGGGGGTGGCTAGGTGGCACAGTGGATAAAGCACTGGCCCTGGATTCAGGAGGACCTGAGTTCAAATCCGGCCTCAGACACTTGACACTTACTAGCTGTGTGACCTTGGGCAAGTCACTTAACCCCCCCTTGCCCCACCAAAAAAAAAAAAAAAAGAAGGAAGGACCCTTAGAGCACCAGGGAAATGGGGTTGTTTGGGGGCATTATCATACAGAAATTCATCTAAACTCCTCTTGAGTTTTGCTGTGTAGTTGTTGATGAAGTAACAGGGAGAGAATGCCACAACATCAGCCTGCTTTTGAAAGAACTTGGCCCAGAACATTGGTTGGCACAGGAGCTTGCTCTTTCTGAACTTAATCCTGAGGTTGTAGCAACTGCTTCCCTCTTTCTGAGGAAGCCGTTTCCTTTCCTCCTTTGTGGTTATACCTTTCGAACAATCAAATGTCTCCTACCCTGGCCCTCATCCAGCCTCGTAAGGTTTCAAGCTGTGTACAGGCAGTGGTGGTGTCAACACTCTGGGCTGGGAAAGCATTCCCTCCCAAGTAAATTCACAGGTCCAATTACTCTGCTTAGGAGCAGTTCCAGTATCTTGTACTTCATTCCTAAGCAACTGGATCCCACGTCAGCACTTGGGGTTGGAGAGAGAAAGGAAAGGATAGGCAGAAAGGATTCATCCCCTCACTTTGGGAAAAGGGCTTTGCTTTTCTGAGCTGGTTTTGAGGGCTTCCTGGAGAATTACCCAGGAACTGGAAGTCAAGAGGCAAATAGCAATCTGACGGAAGGAATTGGATTAATATTGCTAATAGCTGACTTCTAACCCACTTGGAATTTTCTTTCTTTCTTTTTTTTTGGCGGAGCAGTGAGGGTTAAGTGACTTGCCCAGGGTCACACAGCTAGTAAGTGTCAAGTGTCTGGGGCTGGGTTTGAACTGAGGGCCTCCTGAATACTGCACCACCTAGCTGCCCTCACTTGGAATTTTCTTGGCAAAGATACTGGAGCGGTTTGCCATTTCCTCCTCCAGTTTATTTTACAGATGAGGAAACTGAGGCAAATTGGGATTAAGTGATTTGCCCAGGGTCACATAGCTAGTAAATGTATAAGGCCGGATGACCCTGGGCAAGTCACTTAACCCTCATTGCCCCGCAAAAAAAAACAAAAAAACACCCACAAAAAACAAAAACAAAATAGAGTAGGTAGATCCATGGAATAGAGTAGGTATATACTGTAGTAAATAATTATACTTTTAACCTTGTGTTTGATAAATGTAAAGATATAAGTTTTGGGGATAAAAACTCACTATTTGGTAAAAATTGTTGGGAACAAATTGCTGTTGACTCCAGGCCCACTGGGCCACCTACCTGCTCCCACCCACTAACTAGTCTCACGTGATTCCAACCTTTCCTTTCTAATCAATCTCTCCTCCACAAAGCTGCCAAAACTAGTTCCTAAAACTCAGACCTTGTCCCATCTCTCCCCTGCCTATGGCTTTTGGGATAAAATAGAAAACTTCTTAGACCTTCTTGTCTTTTTATTTCACATTGTTGCAGTCCTTGAGTCAGGAGGACTTTCAAGTTCAAATCTGGCCCTAGACACTTACTAGCTGTGTGACCCTGGGCAAGTCACTTAGCCCTGATTGCCTCAAAAGAGAAGAGATTATGAGTGAGATAGCTTGAGAAAAACCTGGAAAGATTTATATGAACTGACTTGCCCAGGGTTGCACTTCTAGCAAATGTCTGAGCCTGGATTTGAACTTAGGAAGAAGAGTCTTCCTGACTCCATGCCCAGTATTCTAGCCACTATGTATTCAAAGATATTCTGAGAAGGGATAGCCATGGGCTTCAATAGAATGCCAATGGGCCCCAACCCCCCAAATGGTTAAGAACCCCCAATTTTTTCCAGATGTTAACATGAAGAGGTTGACCTTGGCCTCATTAGCTTTCAGCTCTAACCAATCCTAAATCTTTGCCTCATAAAGGACCAATTCCTCACTCTTGCAAGGACCCCACGTCCCTTCACTTCCCCCCACTCCTAGCTTTCGGACCCTCCGTGAACACCCACCACCCTATCACATCTATTAGAAAGTGTCTTAGGGGCAGCTAGGTGGCACAGTGGATAGAACACTGGCCCTGGATTCAGGAAGACCTGAGTTCAAATCCGGCCTCAGACACTTGACACTTACTAGCTGTGGGATCCTGGGCAAGTCACTTAACCCTCACTGCCCTGCAAAAAAAAAAAAATGCAAGAAAAGGGTATACAGGCAGCACTGACCACTGGGGAAACGAGTGTGATCCTAGTCACTTAACCCCAATTGCCTCACACACAAAACAAACAAACAAACAAAAAGAAAGTGTCTTCTTTCAGAGCTGGGAGTGGCTGGAGTGGGGGTAGGGAGGGGACCCCAGAGAACAGCAGAAGGGGAGGGGACCAAAAAGGCCACAGGACAGAGCACAGAAGGGTTTGAGGGAGATCAGCTTTGTAACTTGGGGAGCCATTTCCCCAGAGAGACATGAATGCTCTATTCATCCCATGCTGAATTCATCCTTGGTTGGTTAAACATACATCAATTCCTTGGTCAATGATTGATGCTTATTCTTTTTTTTTTTTTTTAAGTGGGGCATTTGGGGTTAAGTGACTTGCCCAGGGTCACACAGCTAGTAAGTGTTAAGTGTCTGAGGCCGGATTTGAACTCAGGTCCTCCTGAATCCAGGGCCGGTGCTCTGTCCACTGTGCCACCTAGCTGCCCTGATGCTTATTCTTAACTGCCCTTTTAGTAAACCCTGGTAAATGTAGAATCCTTGAATTTTTAGGGCTGGAAGGGACCTCAGAAGATGGGATGTCAGCATTGGAAGGGGCCATACAACATGATAGGTCGGAGCTTTGGCCTCACCTGCTTCCTTTCTCACAACTCTATTGTTGACCCTGCTGAACATTTTTTACATGTTCACTATGCAGCAGGCACTGTACTAAGTGCTGCTGATACAATGATCAAAGAATAGTCTCTTTCATTCCACCATGTACACAGATAAAGAAATGAAAAAAGGGGGGAGGGGCAGCTAGGTGGCGCAGTGGATAAAGTACTGGGCCTGGATTCAGGAGGACCTGAGTTCAAATCCGGCCTCAGACACTTGACACTTACTAGCTGTGTGACCCTGGGCAAGTCACTTAACCCTCACTGCCCTGCAAAAAAAAAAAATGCAAGAAAAGGGTATACAGGCAGCACTGACCACTGGGGAAACGAGGAAAGGTCACATGAAGGGGGTGGCTCTTTAAAAAAAAAATTAATTTCTTTATTTTGCAGGGCAATGAGGGTTAAATGACTTGCCCAGGGTCACGCAGCTAGTAAATGTCAAGCGTCCGAGGTCAGATTTGAGCTCGGGTCCTCCTGAATCCAGGGCCAGTGCTTTATCCACTGCTCCACCTAGCTGCCCCCAGAAGGAGGTGGCTCTTGAACTGTGCAGAGACCAAACATTCTAGGGAGGGGAGGGGAACCAGTGTAAAGACCCAAGATCACCATTGAACTGGCCTGCAACCCCACTATTAAACTGAAATTGCTCTCCCAAATTTCTAAATTCCCGAGACTCTGACTTTGGAGGCTGTCATTTACTCCCTCCTCCTGGGTACTCTCTCTTCCTTAACCCCCCACTCTGCTAATTTTCCTCCAGTCTAATCTGACCACTGTTCTTTGCTAGACCATGGTCATCTCCTGCCCTCTTGGCATATTGTCTTCTTCCAAGATTCTTCTATCCTGGGTCTTCATCTCTTTACATTCTCTTTCATCAGCTGATCTCATCAGCTCTATAATTCTATCTCTATACATGAAGCCTATAAACCTAGACCTCTCATCTTCACTGGACAACTCCCCTCGGCTATCCAATCAGAATCTCAAATGCATACATCTATCCTCTTCTTTCTCTTAAGGACACTACCCTCCTTTCTTTCTTTCTTTTTTTTTAAGTGAGGCAATTGGGGTTAAGTGACTTGCCCAGGGTCACACAGCTAGTAAGTGTTAAGTGTCTGAGGCCGGATTTGAGTCAGGTCCTCCTGACTCCAGGGCCGGTGCTCTATCCATTGCGCCACCTAGCTGCCCCTACACTCCTTACTTTCAATCAGGTCTGTAACCTGAGTTGTCCTTGACTCTACCTGCCCCATCTACTGCTCTTAAACCTACATAAATAAAAAATGGGTTTGGAATTTTTGAAGCATAAAAATGGACGTGATTGGTCAGTTAGAATGGAAGTACTAGTGGAAGAGATGCTTTATTGAAATGAGGTATACCAGTGTCAGGTCTCCTGTTCCCATTTCCCTCCACTTATAACATTCCTATTTTGGGGTTTCTTTTAGTTGCCCCATTCTGTCTATTCAAGGTCATATGGACATTGTTCATTTCTCACTGACAGTCCCATCTGTGTGTCATTGTGAAGAAGGTACTCTTGTTAACAAGCGGACACTTCCTTTGTTGTTGTTTTCAGGAATTACCTACCTTCCTTCATTTCAGGTAGGTCTGGTTGTCATTTATGAAGGCTTACTCAATTCCTTGTACATTTCTGAGAAGCTTCTGGATAAGGCTACTCATAGTCCAAGAATGCTTTGTGATGCCCTAAAATGAAGGGTGGATACTTCATGTCTATCACAGACAATTGCTAAGCCATCTCTTCTAACAATGATTAAAAAACTAACCAGTGCTTCAGTTGCCTCTGTTATTATATTCCACACCCCAAGCTTCCACCTCTGCAAAGAGAAGAGAAAGGTATATTTTCTTATCTCTTTCTGGGACAAGGTTGGTTGTTATAATTACATGTTCTGTACTTTCACCTAAATGATCGAACACTTGGTGGCTAGCCCTCTGTCTTGTTTTGGAATTTCCAGTGCTTTGCACATGACAGGTGCATAATTATTGAATTAGAGCTAGTTAGGTGTAAAAGGGACTATTGGTGCTGGAAGGGACCCTTAGAGATCACCTAAGTCAATGCCTTCAGGTTGATAGGTGGGGAAACTAAGGCCAAGGGAAGAGACTTTCTATAAGTTATGTAGACAGTGGCCAGGGTCTGGACTAGAGCCCCGGGCTCTGGGTTCCTGGTTCGCTGTGGTGAACTGTCATTCAAGGCTAAGTTTAAGGCTGTCCAGAACCTTCCTTGAGGTAAGAATTGACTAGAATTGGCCCATTTGGGGGGAGGGGAGAGTTGGGGAAAGATAGGATTTGGTATTAGCTAAGGGTCAGAAGCATCTGTGTGCCAAGAAGGTATTCTTGTTAACAGTTCTGCCCTCCTCACTTATTGTTGTTTCATGGGCTATTCTGTTTTATAGCCCTCTTTTTTTTTTTTTAAGTGAGGCAATTGGGGTTAAGTGACTTGCCCAGGGTCACACAGCTAGTAAGTGTTAAGTGTCTGGGGCCGGATTTGAACTCAGGTACTCCTGACTCCAGGGCTGGTGCTCTATCCACTGAGCCATCTAGCTGCCCCTTATAGCCCTCTTAATTCCAGTGCCTTCCTTCTTTTTATTAGTCCCTATTTATCCTGTATATAGCCTACTACCTATATATTTGTTTCCATATTGTTTCTCCCATCAGATTGTAAACTCCTTAGGACAATCGTCTTTTGCCTCTTTTTATCTCTAGCAGTTAGCACGGTGCCTGGCACATAGTAGGCACTTAATAAATGTTTATTGAATCAAACGGAATTACCTTCTCTTTCCCCTTTCTTCCCCCCCACCCTCGATTCCCCTTTTGTCAGTCCTTCTGAAGGTAAAGTTCTCCAGGAGAATATTCAGAAAAATCAGTTCTGTCTCCTTGAGCCCAGGGGGATGCTTGAGAGAAAGAAAGTAGCCTGGTCTCTTACTTGGGTGGGACAGATCCTTCTTTTAAGCTTTCTTCATGAAAGAGGTGGCACCAGGATTGGGCCCTGAAAGAAGTGAGGAAGTTCCAAAGGCACAGGTGGGATGGAAGTCTGTCTCTTCAAGTCATAGAGCTGACAGCTCCCCTGAACTGCTGCAGGCTTAGAGGAGAGGGTAGAACAGATTCAGAGGACAGGGGCTGGCCCAGATTGGCCTGGAGTTGATGAAGTATCTTGGAAAAGAAGCAAGAAAAAATGGGATTTGAAATCAGAGCTTCTGTATTTACAACACAAATCTATTCATTTTGTGGCCTTGGTCAAGTTGTTGACATTGGGCTTTGGGCAGAATGGGCTGTGAGATCTCTCCCAGATCTGACATTCTCTATCCTGAGGTCTCTTCCAACTTGGACAAAATAGAATGTCTTCGATCTTGTAAGGAGCAAGGGTCAGGATGTAAACAAGGGCACCCAGCACATTAGTGCTAGCTTTCCCAGAACCTCCCTCTCCCCGTTACCACTGGACTTAGTTAGCATACCCCCAGTTATAGCCGACTCTAGTGGACACTGTTTCCCACCCCAGCGAGGCCTCCTGGCCGGCATGGCAGTCTGGCATTCTGGGACAGCACCTACTTCCCTGTGGGCCAATGGCGCAGAACCTTTGGCCAATAACCCCACAGGTTGAGTCCCTCCCACGCCTCCCATGTTCCCAGAGGCAGAAATCACAGGAAGGGACTTTTATTAACAATCTTGTGTTATTGTTCAGTTATATCTCATTTAATTCTGCATGACGCTGTGGACCACATCACACCCATACTGTTGATGGATTTTCTTGGCAAAGATACTGGAGTGGTTTGCCATTTCCTTCTCCAGTAGGGGCAAACAGAGGTTAAGTGATTTCCCCAGGGTCATACAGCTAGCGTCGTGAGGCTTTATTTGTTTGAACTCGGGTCTTCCTGACTCTGGGCATAGACATACAGCTGCCTCTAGCTATGACCCCCTTGTTTTATAGATGAAGAAAACTGTAGCCCAAAGAGAGGAAGCTTATTTGTCAAGATAATATAGCTAGGTGGCACAGTGGATAGAGCACCGGCCCTGGATTCAGGAGGACCTGAGTTCAAATCTGGCCTCAGACACTTAACACTTACTAGCTGTGTGACCCTGGGCAAGTCACTTAACCCCAATTGCCTCCAAAAAAAAAAAAGAGATAGTATAGGCTATATCATCCTGGCCTCCAGCCTAGATCATCTGACTCCAAGGTCTGTGTTCTTGTTATTACACAACACTATAATTATGAAATGATATACTTATTTCCAAGACTTTTAAGGCTGAAGTATTGAATGTTAGATTCTCACCTACTCCACCACTATCAAGAATGTGTTTGAATATATGGAAAACAAATGGAAACCCATCACCAAACAGGTTAAACTGCTTTCCCTTGCAAATTACAGTAAATAACAATATCTGGGTGCCCTCATTAGTAACCACAGTTATCTAGACTTCAGTGGAAAACCCCAAAGGAGTCTAAACAAGGCCTGGACTGCCAACTTAGGTGCCAAAATGTTTGAAACTAAAGCTCACAAATGCCTTTTTTCTTTATAGGACTCACTTAGAGTCTAGCAACTCTTTTACACACAGTTCTTTTTTTTCTTTTCTGTTTGTGGGACAATGAGGGTTAAGTGACTTGCCCAGGGTCACACAGCTAGTAAGTGTCAAGTGTCTGAAGTCAGATTTGAGCTCAGGTCCTCCTGAATTCAGGGCCAGTGCTTTATCCACTGCGCCACCTGGCTGCCCCCAACACACAGTTCTAATGAGCCTAGCTACTGAAATTCATTCTATGAAAAAGAGCTCTGGATTTGGAGTGAGAGGACCTGGGTTTGTTTGAATTGTGGATCTGCCCTTTTATGGCTATATCTGACATTCAGTAAGTTAATCTTCCTGGGCCTTACTTTATCTTTTGGACCAGATTACTTGTGGTCTAGCTCTAATGATGCTTTGTTGATGACTGACTGGTTACCAAGACAAAAAACAGCATGCTTCTTGCCCTCAAGGGCCTTACACTCTACTGGGGAAGATACATGTACACAATTTTAGCAGGCACTCGCTACCTTGGGTAAATCACTTCACCTGAGCTGTCAAGTTTAGGAGTTGGTCTCTATTGATCTGGTTTTCCTGCCCACTACAAATTAAAATCTGAATTTAAAAGGGGAACCAGAAAGTCTTGCCAGGTAGGGTTGGACACAATGACACTTAATAACAATTAGTGAATGCATGAATGAACTAATGAATGAATGAATGAAAAAGTATTTCCTAAATGCCTACTATATGCCAAACTCTATGCTAGAAAAAGTGAGACATTCTCTGACCTTAGGAACATAACTTTTTTGTTTTTTTAGTGAGGCAATTAGGGTTAAGTGACTTGCCCAGGGTCACACAGCTAGTAAGTGTTAAGTGTCTGAGGTCGGATTTGAACTCAGGTCCTCCTGACTCCAGGGCCGGTGCTCTATCCACTGCACCACCTAGCTGCCCCAGAACATAACTTTCTAATTGAGGAAATAGTTCAATAAGAGGAGTTGTGGCCAAGGAAATGATGAATGGGTTGGAGAATGGGTTAGAGCCGGAGGGGAGTAGGTTGATACATCCCTTGCAAGAATGACAGAGTTGGGACAGCTAGGTGGCACAGTGGATAGAGCACCGGCCCTGGAGTCAGGAGGACCTGAGTTCAAATCCGACCTCAGACACTTAACTCTTACTAGCTGTGTGACCCTGGGCAAGTCACTTAACCCCAATTGCCTCGCCAAAAAAAGGAAAAAAAAAAGAATAACAGAGTTGATTTGGATATGGTTTAAGAAATGGAAAGAATGGTATTTAGTGAGGGGGGTGGTTTAGGACTGGCAGGACCAAGGCCTTCTGACAAGAGAATAGCCAAGGAGCTAAACCTGGCTGGAGCCAGGCTTAGGTACAGTGAGCTACTGAGGCAACCACCAGGTGAAGAATTTCTAGGATTGAAAGGGCCAAGCCCTCCAGAACAAGCATTCCTATACACTGCAGTAGGCCCTGAGCACACTCTTACAACACAATGCAATAACTCCAATAATGGCATTTTTTCCAGGTCAGCTGTTTTTCCAAGGAGATATTGATATTACACATTGCCCTCTATTTTTTTTATTCATTTGGATTTGCTTTATTGCGTCTTGGTTTCTCATAAAGTCATTAGCTTCTATTTGTTCAATCCTAATTCTTAAGCAACGATTTTCTTCAGAGAGCTTTTGTACCTCCTTTTCCATTTGGCCAATTTGGCTTTTCAGGCTGTTGACTTTTTCAAGACCCTCCTGAATTACTCTCATTTCTCTTTCTATTTTTTCCTCTACTTCTCTTACTTTTCCCTCGACCTCTCTTATTTTATCTTCAAAGTCCTTTTTGAGAGCTTCTTTGGCCTGAAACCAGTTCATATTTTTCTTGGAAGCTTTGGATGTAGGAGCTTTGACTTTGTTATCTTCTTCTGAGGGTGCATTTTGATCTACCTTGTCACCAAAGAAAGTTTCAATGATCCGCACCTTTTTCTGCCTGTTCATTATCCTAGCCTATTTCTTGGCTTTTAACTCCTTCTTAAAAGTGGGACACTGCTTCCAGGATGCACTGTCCCAAGCTTCAGGGGGTCTGAGGTGGTATGATATTTTTTGTTTGTTTGTTTGTTTTTGTAGGCAATGGGGGTTAAGTGACTTGCCCAGGGTCACACAGCTAGTAAGTGTTAAGTGTCTGAGGCCGGATTTGAACTCAGGTACTCCTGAATCCAGGGCCGGTGCTTTAACCACTGTGCCATCTAGCTGCCCCTGAGGTGGTATGATTTAAGGAGAGGCATGTTCTCAGTTCACCCGGCCTGTTCTCTGGTCTGTAAGTAGGCATAGGCCTGCTTACTCTTTAACCCAGAAGCAGAAATCTGATTCACTGTGGTCACAGGCTTGGCATGAATAATGGCAATTTTTTTTAGATTAAAGAGCTCCCCAGATAAGAAGTCTGGAGGACCTGGGTTCCTGGTGCTGGTTTTGCCACCAGCTTATTAGACCTTAGACGTGTAACTGATCTCTGGCTGCAGTTTTCTCATCAGTAAAAGGAAGATTGTTGGACCTGGGTCATCCCCAAGATCCTTCTCATTCTTATTGAGGGTTCTATGGTCCCTTCCAGATCTAACAGTAGGACCCAGAAAGGGGGATTGAGAATGATAGAGCCCAATGTAGGAAAGCTCCACCATGAGAAGAAGACGCCTGAGGGCAAGCCATGTGGCTTTCTTTGGTGGCAGGAAGTGACATTTGCTCGTGGGTACTGTCAATCAAGGCTACCAGCCAATTAGCTTAGAGATGTGTGTGCAAGTGGATGGGATGTTCCAAGTTTCACAGGAGGCTTGTGGGATGAAGGAGGTGTGGCTCACTCTTTTTTGTGAGGACTCTCGTGGAGAGTGGAGTTGGAGACATTAGCTCCCTGAGATAGACAGCTGAATCTAGGCCTTTTCTCTCTCTTCACCAAATTTTTATTCTCCTTAATAAATGCTTAAAAGTCTAAACTTTTGCTAAAGCTTCTAATTTAATGGCGACCACTCATTAGATATTTTAGACAGTACAGCTAGAATTGTAGCCCCTTATACCAGATGGTTTAAAAGAGTGGTACAGGGGCAGCTAGGTGGTGCAGTGGATAAAGCACTGGGCCTGGATTCAGGAGGACCTGAGTTCAAATCCGGCCTCAGACACTTGACACTTGCTAGCTGTGTGACCCTGAGCAAGTCATTTAACCCCCATTGTCCCACAAAACCAAAAGAAAACAACAACAACAAAAAAAACCCTAACTAGTCTGAGAACCACAGTTTCATAAAAGAGTCTCTACAAAGTAGAGAAACTGGAAGCTGAGTCAGGACGGACTCTAACCATCCTGGGCGTGGGGAAACATATGACCTGCACTGTTGCATTCTGCCCAGCTGGCTGAGTGGGATGTTTTGGACCACTGGCTATGGTAGAGGGTTCCTGAGGGGAGTCCTGAGATGGATTCCCAGATCTGGTCCCTAGAGAGGCTGTCCTCTCCCTTAAAGGTTGACAGATGGGGTTATTCAGAGAAGAACCTTTGGGTACTTTCGAACAGAAACACATGGCCTGGAGCCAATCTTTCCATTTCTCAAGTGGAAAGTTAAATAGGGAGCAACAGAGACCACAGGTAAATTACTGCTGTGCCACCTAGCTGCCCCTATTTCATAGGCCTTAGAGTCCCAAAGGACTCCACTGTGTCCTCCCTTCCTACAGATGTCTCCCCATTTCCATGAGAGGTGAAGGGACTGATTTAATTGTCAAAGGTTGCTATGAGGTTTAGAACTGGAGCTGGAACTTTGGCCTTCTGTGCATTGCACCAGGAACCGTCTGACTAAGAGTTTAACCTGCAGTTGGGAATTTGTTGGCCCAGGTGTAAGCGGGGGAGGGGTGTAGAATTGAGAGGCGGGTACCAAATCTCTGGGAAGCCTGAAAATCTGAGGCCTAAAAGGGAGAAAACAGCTGCTCCTCAGTCAACAATCATTTCTGTGTGGTACCATATTCTCAGGATAGTGTTGATGCTCTGGCATACGAGGAAAGGCACAACGTCCACACAAGATATAGAATTCAAATGAAAGGCATTCTTAGAGGCAAGGCAGTGGTGGGTAGGATGGGGGGAAGAGTTGGAAAAGAGGGGAAGAAGAGGGAAAGTCTCTTGTACTAAAGAAAGCCAAGGGGCAGAGGAGAAGAAAGGAAGTATTGCAGGCACAGGGGGGGCAAAAGCATGGGGTCTGGAAGTGATGTAGCAACTAGGAGAAAGTGAAGAGGGTTTGGAAGGAGATAAAAGTAAATCTTTTCTTTCAAAATCTGCTTCCAGCTAGATTAGGCTTCCTGACCTTTCTTAAGACTTAATCATGCAAAGTAAACAATAAGACAGCACCTGTGTTGGGGAGGTAGCATTGGAAATATTTCAAGCCGTCTCCAACCCAAACTCTTCAGAGTTATCTATAAGAAGGTCTTGGCATTGGAAGAAGTCACCTAGTGCAGGATGTGTGATCAGAGGCAAATCAGTGTTCCCGGCAACTCTCTGGAAGTTATAATAGCTAATATTTACAGAACACTTTAAAATTTGCCTAAGCACTTGATCCTCTCAACAGACCTAGGAGTTAGGTTACAGATAAAGAAACTAGGCGAAATGACTCGCCCAGAGTCACACAGCTAGTGTGACTGAGGTCAAATTTGAACTTGGGTCTTCCTGATTCTGGGGCAGCTAAGTGGTGAAATGGATAGAGCATCAAGCCTGGAGTCAGGAACACTTCAAATCCAGTCACCCCGTTTGCCTCAGTTTCCTCATCTGTCAAATGAGCTAGAGAAGGAATGGCAAACCACTCTAGTATCTCTGCCAAGAAAACCCCAAATGGAGTCACGAAGAGTTGGACACAACTGAAAACAACTAAACAACGGTGGCAATTCTTGACTTCACATCAGGAAGAACACAGAATGTCAGAGCTGAAAGGGTCTTCAGAGGTTATTTGGTCTAACATCATTTTTGGAGGCTTTTCACTTTTTCCATACAGTTTGAATGAGCACATTGTTCTTCTACCATGGGATAGCCTGGCTACCACATATCCTGGATAAGCCACCTTGGGATAGAAAGATTCATACGGTAATTCCCAGGTAGCCAAATGGGGAATATCCTGACAATATTTTAATCCCCAGATGATGTTCCCTCTGCCTCAGCATGTTTCCAAGTTATCTTCCCATGGCTCTCCTATCTCCCTTCAAATCTTCAAGAAACAGACTCATTCCATTGTCTATTCCTTCATCCCTTAGGATCCCCAATTAAGGGACAAGAATGCTGATTCTCTCCACCAAGAGTGTGTTCCATTCCTTCCTTTATCATTCTCATAGCTCTTTTTGGTCCCACACTCTCTCGTTCATATGCTTTCATATCAGCCATTCAGATGAGTAAAACACAAATCCAGAGGACATAGTGTTGAGGGAGGAGGAAGCCCCTTGAATCCTGGTCCCGACTTTACCAGGAACTGCCAGGGCAATGGAACTTGGGCAAGGCACTTTTTTGGCCAAAATGATCAAGAGAACTGAAAAACTTGAATTCGTGCTGGTTTTAGTTCTCCTTGCTATAACATGAAGGAGGTCAGGGGTTCTTTGCTTTTTCAGGTTGTGGACTCCTTTAGTAGCCTGGGGAAGCCTATATGGGTCCCTTCTCAGAATCATGTTTTTTTTAAAAATGTATTTTATTTTTAATTTATGGACTATAAAACAAGTATTTCTATAAAATAGTACAATAAAAAGGATGATTGTACAAGAAACTGAAACCTACTATGTGCAGCTTGCTTTCCCTTTTAGATATGCAACAAAATTATTACATACATTTCTTTTTTTCCTTCCCTACCCCTTCCCCAAGAGATGGCTACCAATAGACAGAAGCAAGACTCTCCAGGCTAGATAATCCTTGAGGTCCCTTCCAGCTCTGATGTTCTGTTCTCCAGGTAAATGGATTGCACCATTCCCCTCATCCCACCCCCCCAAAAGGAGTCCATGATCCATTCTCCAGTCTAATGGAATTGTGCTTTTTGTTCTCTCGCCTCATAGCTCCAGCCCTTGGTTTGGGCAGGTTATCAGTCCCACAGTGATGCTGTGTGGATCTAGGACATGTTGGGTGGAGTTATGGGACCTTATCTCAAGGAACATCACATCCCCAGGAAATACTAGCTCAGTACTGTACCGGCTGTTCTAATGTCAGCCAAAGCACCCTGCTGTATGGTACCCTAGGGTAATGTCCAGCTGCTATGGGCCTCAGCACATTTCATCTCCCTGGCTTCCCCAGAGACAGCTGTGTGGAGTTCACTCTTAATTGGGGCATGTTGGAAAAGCATGAGTGGAATGAAAACATTCCTGGGGAGGTAGAGGGGACAATTGCAGAATTATAGGCAGAGAAGCAGAGCACTTCTCTCACAGAAATCAGATGAACTAACATAAACCTTTTTTTATTGTTTGGTCCTTTCAGCTAGGTCCAATTCTTCATGGCCCTATTTGTGGTTTTCTTGGCAGAGATATCAGAGTGCTTTGCCATTTCCTTCTCTAGCCCTTTTTTTTTTTTATTAAATAGATGAGGAACTAAGGCAAACGGTGTTAAGTGCCTTTCCCAGGGGTCACACAGCTAGGAAGTGTCTGAGACCAGATTTGAACTCAGGTCTTCCTGATTCCAGGCCTGACACTCTATCCACTTCACCACCTAGCTGCACTATGTAAACCTCTAAATGTGTGCTGTGTGACCTGTGACTTAATTGATGTCAGGAATTCCAGGTAAGGAAGTTTCCTTTAACATAGATCAATATTTTCTCTGTAGGTTGGGTTGTCTCATTGAAAGTTGGGGGGATGGAATACTATTGTGCTCTAAGAAATGATGAGCAGGTGGATTTCAGAGAAACCTGGAAGGATTTACATGAACTGATGCTGAGTGAGATGAGCAGAACCAGGAAAACATTGTACACATTATCAACAACATTGTGTTTGATCAACTGTGATAGACTTGACTCTTCTCAGCAATACAATGGTCCAAGATCCTTCCAAAGGACTCATGATAGAAAATGCTCTCCAAATCCAGAAAAAAAAAAGAACTATGGAATCTAGATGCAGATTGAACCATACTATCTCTATTTTTTTGTTTTTCTTTTTTTGAGATTTTTCCTTTTTGCTCTGATTCTTCTAACACAGCATGACTAATACAGAAATATGTTTAATGTGATTGTACATATATAATCTATATCAGATTGCTTGCTGTCTTGGGGATGGGAGAGGGAGGGAGAAAAAAATTGAAACTAGAAATCTTATAAAAACAAATATTGCAAACTATCTCCACATGTAACTGGAAAATAATAAAATACTTTTATGGGGGAAAAAAAAGAAAGTTGGGGGAAGGGACATGGGAGCACCTTGCTCTCTTCTCCCTTAGGAACATGCCTATCCTTCAAAAGGTCTGACAAGGTATGCCCCTCCAGGACTGGGCCATTCTGCTCTAAGACTCCACTGGGGGGGGGGCATACCTTGTCAGACCTTTTGAAGGACAGGCATGTTCTTAAGGGAGAAGAGAGCAAGGTGCTCCCATGTCCCTTCCCCCAACTTTCTTTTTTTTCCCCCATAAAAGTATTTTATTATTTTCCAGTTACATGTGGAGATAGTTTGCAACATTTGTTTTTATAAGATTTCTAGTTTCATCTTGTCCTAAAACTTCCTTTAGTACCTCCCTTTGCTAGATTGTTAGATCATCTGGTCCTGTCTGACAGTACTATCCAAAGCCAGACATAGGAGCCAGGTCATTCATATCCATGCCTTTTGTTTTTACATCAAATTCTTACCCAGATATATACCCCACCCCCACACTTCTGTACCCAAAGAGCCAACCCTTGTAACAAAGATTTCAAAAGAAAGGAGGGGGGAAGCCATTTGGGTAAACAAACTAACCCTTCAAATTTGTTTATGCAATGCTAGACACCTGGAGCCCCTCACTTCATTGAAGAGAAGGAGGTACATCTTGGTCCTTCTTGGGGGCCAGATTGGACCATTATAGTCATGCAACATCCAGGTGCACTGTTTTGTTCCCACTTACATTGTTGGAGTCATTGTCCATATTGCCCTTCTAACTTCCCTCTCTGTTGTTGCTCTGTCTCGGCTCGTTGGTAAACCATAGAGGGGTATTTTTTTTTCAGTCTTTTCCATCATGTCTGACTCTACGTGACCCCATTTGGGGTTTTCTTGGCAAAGATACTGCATTGGTTTTACCATTTCCTTCTCCAACTCATATGAGAGATTAGGTAACTGAGACAAACAGGGTTGAGACTTGCCCAGGTCACACAGCTAGGAAGTGTCTGAGGCCAGATTTAAACACCGGGTCTTCCTGACTCTAGGCCCAGCACTCTATCTAAAGAGCCACCTAGCTGCCTTATCATGTTGTGATTATCATGTAAATTGTTCTTCTTAGCCTTGCTGCCTTCACCCTGAACCAGTTCATAGAGGTCTTCCCATTTTACTCTGAAATCATTTCTAATGATACAATAATATTCCATTCTATTGATATCATAAATTCCATTAGTCTTAGTGGGCTACTATGAGAAAAGCTACTCTAAATTTTTATACATATGGATCTGTTTCCTCTTTTTTTGCTCTCTTTCAGGGCATGGATGGGGTGGGGCTCATGCCTAGTAGCTGATCAAATGATGTGCACATTTTAGTAACTTTGGACATGAGTCCACCAACAATGTTCTAGTATCCTCCTGAATCCCTCCAATGTTTGTCATTTTCCTTTTTCCCCCTTTTTTCTTGTCTTTTTTTTTTGCTTTTTGTTTAAATTTTTATTTTTCCCCAATTACACGTAAAAACAATTTTTAACATCCATTTAAAAAACTTCCTAATTCTCTTCCTCCCCAACCCCCCTTAAGAAGCCAAGCAATGCAATATGTTATACATGTGTAGTCATGAAAACATTTCCACGTTAGGTTGTGAAAGAAAACAGACCCCCAAACCCTCAAAAATAAAGTAAAATTAGGCTTCAATCTGTATTCAGACTCCATCAGTTCTTTCTCTGGGGATGGATTGCATTTTTCAGAGTTGTCTTGGATCATTGTATTTCTGAAAATAGCCAAATTATTCATAGCTGACCGTGTTACAATCTTGCTGTTACTTTGTACATAGTCCATTTCACTTTGCACCAGCTCATGTAAGTCTTTCCAGGTTTTCTGGGAGCATCCTGCTCATCATTTCTTATAGTACAATAGTGTTCCATGATAATCATGTCCCACAATTTGTTCAGCCATTCCCCAATTGATGGGCATCCCCTCCATTTTCCTTTTTTTCTTATCTTTACTAAGCTGATGGTTTAAGGTAGAACATCAGAGTTGATTTAAATTGCATTTCAAGGTGTGTTTAGAGGCATATATAAATTATCTCCATCAGTCTCTAGGCCTCCTGGCCTTCTCAGATAAAATCCCAACTTCTACAGAAAGCCTTTTCCATTCCTTAATGCTAATGCTTAATTAATTGAGATAAGATATTATCTCCAATTTACCTAATATATCTTGTTTGCACATAGCTGTTGCCTATGTTTCTCTCCCCCACTAGACTGTAAGCTCTTTGAGGGCAGGGCCTGGCCTGTCTTTTGTCTTTCTTTGTATCCTCAGTGCTTAGCAATGTCTGGCATATAGTTGGGGCTTATATTTCTAAACATTTATAAAATTATTGACTGAAACAAAGTAATCTTGGATGGGAAGGCATTTAAAAAATGTTAGACTGGATTTGATAGTGAGGGGCGATCTGGCTGGGACTCTTGTGGACCTCTGGGTACTGTGTCTCCTTTGGAATTGGATTCTTTCTGGTTTGTCCTTGTGGGCTCAGGATCCTCAAGAGAAGGGCTCCCTCCCCTTGGTGCCTTAGTCAGAGTGCCTTTAGTAAGTAAGAGTGGGACTCCGTGGGAGAGTTTGGAGGAATGTGCTGACAGCCAGTCCTTTCATGAATCAGTCACTTGGTCAAGATGCCCTATGTTGACCTACCCAGATGACCTGCAGAATTGGACACATGTCCTGGAAAGAGTTTTGGAGTCACAACGCCTAGCCTCTAATCCTAGTTCTGCTACTTAATCTGCTACTTTCTGTTCCTCATCTGTAAAACAAGGTTGTTGAAAGAGATGATCTTCGAGGTCCCTTCTAACTCTGACACCTTTTTCTAAGAGCCCTCCCAACTCTGACATCCTGTGTTCCAAGGGCCCTCCCAGCTCTGACATTCTGTGTTCTAAGGGCCCTCCCAGCTCTGACATCATGTGTTCCAAGGGCCCTCCCAGCTCTGACATTCTGTGTTCTAAGGGCCCTCCCAGCTCCGATGTTTCCAGGTGTGGACATTCTCACTGTACCTCTATTACTTTTTAGACAGTCTTTATAAGTTACCCAAGCAACTTATGGTGGCCCTACCAAGGTTCTCCCCTATTGTTTGTGCCCCCTGAGCTGATCCCCTCCCATCTCCCTCTGGAGCTTGTTCCATTGTTGAGTCGGTTCAGTTGAGTCCAACTGGCAAAACAAGTCAAGGCAATTCCTTTCTCTCCCTTCCCCAATCCCATTTTTGTTGTTCAATCCCATCTGACTCTTCATGACCCCTCTTGGGTTTTTTTTTTGTTGTTGTTGTTGTTTTTTGTTTGTTTGTTTGTTTTGGGGCAAAGATCCTAGACTGCTTTGCCATTTCCTCCTCCAGCTCATTTAATAGATGAGGAAACTGAGGCAAACAGGGTTAAGTGACTTGCCCGGGGTCACACAGCTAGTAAGTGTCTGAGTCCTCAGTCCTAGCTGAGTCCTCAGTCTTTAATCTCTCCCTTTCTCCTGGCTTCTGGGGTCACCTACAAGGATGCTTAAAGCTCTCTCTCCACCCTTTAAGCTACCGTTCAAGAGTCCTCTTTGTTTTCCTCACTTTCTACCATCCTTCCATCCATCCATTCTCCTTTACATCCTGGCTTCCCACCCCACCCCACAGAACCTGCTCTGTCCAAGGTTATCTTTGATTCCTAGCTGTTAGGCTTTTCCTCAGTGCCACTCCTTCGCCTTTCTCCCGATTATTGGATCCTCTCCTCCCACTTCAGAACACACACATTCCTGGTTCTCCCAGGATCCCTACAAGGAAGGCAGGCCAGTAACACAGAACCTGGTGGCTAGGGAGTCAAGATGACCTTTGTTCACTCGCTGTCTGACACATTCCTCATCTGTAGAATGGAAAAAATAGTGGCACTTTCCACCCAGGGAACCTTGAGCTGTTTCAGTTGTGTCCAACTGGCCAGACAAGTCAAGTTTGGTTCCGTTCCAATCCAGTCCTCCAAAGAGGATCCAATGAGATAATGTGTATAAAGCTTATGTAAGTGATAGCTATTGCTATGAGGCAGGATAAGGTTTGGAAGACCTGGGATCAGGTTTTTTCTTTGGAAGTCAATCCATGATTTGGGCAACTGGATGACCGTATAGAAGGTACTGATCTTAGTCCCTGTACCCATTTGGGGAGGAAAATTGCCTGAGGTCACAAAAGCAAGCTAATGGGGCGGCTAGGTGGTACAGTAGATAAAGCACCAGCCCTGAATTCAGGAGGACCTGAGTTCAAATCTGGCCTCAGACACTTGACACTTACTAGCTGTGTGACCCTTGGCAAGTCACTTAACCCTCATTGCCCTGCAACAACAACAACCAAAAAAAAAAAAAAGCAAAACAGGGACAAGAACCCAGGTCTCCTACTTCCCTAGTCCATTAGTCCCCTCACTCTCTTTCCCTCTGCCTGGTGACTTTCACCAAAATCCAGAACTCAGGTCGGTCGTGAAGGTCAGCTGTCTCTGTCTGACCCCTGGGCTGGCCCCAGAGCTCTCGCTTCTCTTGGCCTAATCCAATAGTATTATCTCCCTGAGATAAAGTCCTTTAGGGAGGTGCTGAATCTGCACATGAGCAGTCAATCAGCCCTTTCTGGGCCTGACTCTGCATTGCTCTCTCTGGGACGGTGGTGGAAGCTTCAGGGTTTGGAGTTTTCTGGAAGTCCTGACTTCCGGGCCCAGGTCCCAGCATGGCCCTTCTGTCCAGTACTCTGAAGCTGGTGCTCACCACAGGCCTCAGTGTCCTGTTTCTAATGCTAACCCTAAGCCTTCTTTGTTTTTTCACATGCCGCCTGGCCCGGCCCCTCAGGTAGGACTGCTTGTTGGCCTGTTTGCTTCCTTGCCTTTTCCCCGCATCTCCCCCCCTTTTTTTCTTCCTCCCAGCTCTCTCAGCCCTTACTTTCCCCACTCTCCTGTCCTTCTCTTCTTTCTCTTCCCTCTCTTCCTATCATCCCTCTTCCCCTCTCCCTCCCTTCTCATTTTCTTTTTCCCCCTCTTTTCCCAGAGACTTTGCACTCCTTTTCATTCATATAGAGATAAGAGATGGGATTGGGTAATGGGCATCCCTGAATGATGGGTACCCAGCATCCCACAGCAAGTCCCTGCACAGGTGGATTGGAACCCTGCCATTCTGAGAATGGAGAGGAGGGAAGAGTCTGGACTATGCCTTCCCTGTGTCCACTCCCCATCTCCTAGGCTCCTTTGAGCCTAGCAGAGGGGTTCCTAATATACTAGGTAATGAGTAACCAGCACACGGAGCAAGGAAAAGAGAAGGGGGCCCAGGCTGGGAGGGAAGGGATGCGGAGGGGGCAGGGAGGCCTGGCACTCGAAAGCTCCTATTCAAGTCCAGCAGAGTATTGGCAGAAGGGATGGACAGCCCCCGGGTGCCCGGCGCCCTGTGATTGGGCAGCAGGGAGCCAATCAGCAATGGGCAGCTGGTGGAAGAGCTGCTCCATCTTCGGGAGACAAAAGACACTTGGATCTGGGCACTGGGCATTCCCTGTGGCTAGGGCTAGGATGGAGGTAGGGGAAGTTATGCCAGGCTTCAGACGTCACCCAGAGAGCGTGGTAGGGGAGCCCAAGGGTTTTCAGAACAGGAAGCTAAGAAAAGCAAAGAACATCTTATCAGGATGACTCAGTTCATTGTCCCTGGATTCTGCCTGCCTAGACTTTCTATCATACACATAACCCAGAGTGCAGTTGTGGAACTATGTATGAGAGTAGGAAGGGGATTTGGAACATAGAACAGCAGTTCTGGAAGGGAACCTAGAATACAGATTGCCTGGGAAGTACCTTAGAACAACACAGAATGTCAGAATGCAGGGCGGGTTGGGGGAGAGACAGAAAATGCCAGAGCTGGGAGGGCCCTTAGAACAGAGGATGTCAGGTCTGGGAGGGCCCGTAGAACAGAGGATGTCAGAGCTGGGAGGGGCCTTAGAACAGAGAATGTCAGAACTGGGAGCATCCTTCCCCATTAGCTTCAGAGGAATAGACAGACTCAAGTACAAGTGGGATGGAGAGGCATGAGGATGAGCTAAACTGAGGATGAGCATGATGCAGCTGGGGACGTGACTATGGCTGGGGTAGAGGGGATAGTCTGTACCCTGACTGCCCAGGAGGCAAGTACACTGAGCCCTGTTGCTGTCCGAGTGCCTATTGCCCATCCTGTCCTCATTTCTCCCTCCACAGGATCGGCACATCAGTGAACATCTGACCAGCTGCCTCTCTAGTCTCCAGGCTCAGGTGGGTGAGCAGATCCACCGGCCCTACCATGCTTGTCCTTCTCCTGGGCCTCATGGCCGGAGCCTGCTTCTCCTTTGTGCCAGGTAACTGGGGCCGGGTAAGCTGGGGAGGGGTGGGCAGGGATGGGGCTAAGGCCCTGGGAAATAGAGACAAGAGTTCAGAGGGAGCCCCTAAAAGTCCTTAAGCAGGGGCAGCTGCACTGGGGGCCTTTCTGAGCATGGAAATCCCTTTCCTAGAAGTTCTGTTCAGCTTACTGGGGGACAGCCTTTGGGCAGATAGCCCAATTGCCTTTTCATTCCTGGCTTCAGGAAAGCTTCCCAGCTGACAATAAAGGATTGAGTAAAAGGAAAGCTTCCCTGTCTTGGGTCTCTGCTTGGGTGAGGCTCATGAGTAGGGGAAGACAATTCACTCCCAGCCCACTCCTCCCCACCCCCTCACCCCCCCCACCTCAGTGTTCAGAGAAGGTTCCTTCAGCCTGAGATGGATTCATACCCCAGAAGAGTTAGAACTGAGTGCTCCTCTAAACCAAACCCCTTCATTTTCTAGAGAAGGAAACCAAGGTCCAGAGAAACTTGTGAATTGCCCAAGGTTAGGCCACATCTGTAGTTGACCTTTGAACCATGGCCTTCTGCCCTCCCCACCATATTGCCATTGTCCACTGTCTCTTCCCTCTCTTCCTGCTGGTCCTGGCAGGGGTTAGGATCAGCCTTTGGAAAGAGCTGCTCATTTCCCTGTCCTTGGGAAGATTTTTTTTTTAAAGATTTATTATTTATAACATTCATTTCAAAAAAAGAGTTGGAGTTCTAAATTCTCTCCCTCCCCCTTCTGCCACCCTCACCCATTGAGAAGATAAGTGATACAATGCCCATTACACCTATGAAGTCATGCAGAGCCTATTTCCATATTGGCCATGTTACCCAAAAAGGGCAAGAAAAATAAAGTGAAAATATGCTTCAGTCTGCACCTACTTCATCAGTTCTCACAGGAGGTGAAGAGCATTGTCTTGGCTCACTGTCTTGATCAGAAGCAAAGGCATTCACAGTTGATCATATGGTACTGCTGTGACTGTGTACAATGTTCTGGTTCTGCTCATTTCACTTTGCATCAGTTCATATAAGTCTTCCCAGAAAGGTTTTCTGCCCATGTTATGGGCACTGGGCTACAGGGGAGCAGAAAGATACCTCTCCCTGCTGGCATGATTCTTCTCCCTGCTCCTATGGCCCAGCTGGACCAGAGTTGGCTCAGGACCTGAGATTCTTCTTAATTGTACCAGGATTGTAACTGGAATTCTGATGTAGACTGGGTGGGGCAAGAAGACTGGAAAGAGGCCTCTAGAATGTCCTAGGCAGCACCAAGTTGGGAGTCAAGGAGACGTGGGATTATAC
The DNA here is from genome assembly GCF_019393635.1 of Dromiciops gliroides. Lineage (NCBI taxonomy): Eukaryota > Metazoa > Chordata > Mammalia > Microbiotheria > Microbiotheriidae > Dromiciops > Dromiciops gliroides. Next base: position 612,330,470 of record NC_057863.1, on the reverse strand, counting down.
TTATGGTCAAATCATTGTCCCCTTGTGGGCCTTATATTTCTCATTTGTAAAATGAGAGGGTGGTACTGGATGATCTTTGTGGTGCCTCCAACCTCAGTTTGGACATCCTGGAAGTATAGGAAAAGGAGGAAGTGGCCACCAGCACTGGGAGCATCTGACTAGGCTCATTTGTTCCAGTGTTTGAGGGATGTGTCTCAGTGTAGACCATGGGGGCAGCTAAAATGTTCCTGATCTTCATGGGGGAGGGGCATCCTGATTCCCGTCACCACAGGCCTAGATTTTGGATGGTAGGCCCAGAATATCCATAGGCCCTTTCCATTGAAGCCTGTGCCGGGCACTTAGAAACTTGCCACTCTATCCCATCACAACTTGGGATGTGAGAGCTAGGAGGGCCCTTAACAATGAATGTGAGAGCTGAGAGGGCCCTTAGAACACAGGATGTCAGGGCTGGGAGGGCCGTTAGAACACAGGATGTCAGAGAAGGGAAGGGCCTCAGAACCCAGGATGTCAGAATGGGGCTAAGTATATGGCCTGTTAGAATGTCAGACCTGGAGGGAATCTTTTGTTATCTCAGCCAAAACTCTCATTTTAATGTTAAGAACATTAAGGACCAGAGAAAGGAAATGGCTTGCCTAAGGTCCCAGAGCTAGTTTATCCCTCTTTCAGGCCTGGTCAATGTGTCATCAATGTGTGAGAAACTGGGCATCTTAAATACTTGCTACTCATCCTCTTCCCCCCTCCATTTTCTCAGGACAAGCAGGGGACCAGGAAAATGCCATTATCATAGCGCCCAGCTTTCTTTACTTCAGGCAAGGAACCAGCTCAGAGCTGATGTGTGATCAGTTTCCTCATCTGCAAAATGTGTATAATGTCACAGTCCCTTGTCACAATGTTGCTTGCCAGGAGCTTCCTTGGTAAGCCTTCAGGGGCAGCCAAAGTGGGAATCAGTGTTCACATTCCTCTCCTTAAGGCTTCCTCAAGTGCCTCATTGTGGCACACATGTGGTCCAGAGTTCTTAGACTTTATGCCAGCAAAGCCCAGCCAGCCTGGGGCAGGTCTTACACTGAGTGCCTGCCTGTCTGTCCACAGAGGAGCTGAACTACAGAGAGGCTTGTCCATCCCCAGGAGGGTGGCCTATGAGGTGGCATGGGGTTAACAGGAAGTCACCTCTGACCCTACCTGCAGATTCTTGGCAAACTGCTTCAGCTCCTTTGTAAAAAAGGGGGAGGGGTCTGCCTCTGAGGCCCCCTCTCTATAGATCACCCACTCTCTGAACCTCTGGGCTTTCCTTCTAAGCAATGGGAGTACTTCTAAATAAAACAAGCAGAATTACAAAGGAAACCAGTTATATTGAAATAGTTTTCAATGAAAAAACAAGCAAATTCATGCATCCCACCTCCCAAATCCCAAATTTCTAGTTACTAAGATAGGGAACCTATTAGACTCATAAAGACTGAATTAGAGGGGAGTTGTCAGTCTGCACCTGTGGAGAGAGTTTCCACACCTGGAAGTCTGGCCTCAGGGTGCTGGTCCATACTGAGAACCCACCCTTCAGAGGGACTCCAGGAATAAAGGTGACTGACTGCCTTGGGTGGTCCCTTTTCTTCCTCTCCAATCCTTGGGCCCTCATTGCTAACTTGACTGCCCCTCTCATCCAGAGAAGGAGAAGAATCCTCAGTATTGGAGGGACCAGGCCCAGCAGACCCTCCAGCATGCCCTCAAACTCCAGAACCTCAACACCAACGTGGCCAAGAATGTGATCTTGTTTCTGGGAGATGGTGAGTGTGGGGAGTGGGGCCAGAGGCAGGGAGGTGACCCAAGAATCAGAGTCACCCTGATTCCTGGGTCACCTCCCTGCCTGTTTCCTCACCTAAAGTGAGGGGGGTGGGTTGAGGTCCCTTTCCAGCTCTTGAGCTCTCTTTCCCCTTACTTGTGGGAGATGAGGAGCTGATGAATCCTTGGAGCCCAAGGCCTAGACTGGGGAAGAACCGACCCAGCAGGCAGAGCTCAGGCCTCTCCCCCCTGAGACCAGACTTTGTTCTGACCACTGGTTCCCATGAGCCTGGGGAGCTCAGCTCCCTAGGAGCTGCTGCTGTGGTTTGTGGGAAAGCCTGGGAGGGGCCAAGTTTACCCAAGGGGCCAATTAGCTGCACTGAAGCCTGGGAAATCCTCACTCCAAGGCACCCACAGCCTGTGCCTGCCTTGCAAGGGGCCCAGCAGCAGCTGGAGGTCATTAATGCCCACATGGCCACATTACTCTGTGGGCCCCAGCTTGGGGCTTGTGGGGAGGGAGGCTCCCGGCGCCAGAGGCCTTGGGAGGAGGCCTCAGAATATGCTGCTCACCCCCTGCAGGAATGGGGGTGTCCACTGTCACTGCTGCCCGGATCCTCAAAGGCCAGCTTCACCACATGCCCGGAGAGGACTTCCAGCTCGAAATGGACAAGTTTCCCTTCGTAGCGCTGTCCAAGGTGAGCATCACTGCAGTATCTGAAGGGCCCGTCCTCTCCTTCCCACCCCACCACTAAGTGGGGGGGGTCACCTTCCTCTCGGTCTTCCTGTCTCTGTCTCCCTCTTTCCCCAACTCTTCCCTCTCCTTGGTCTTCTACCTTGTCCTCATCCCTTTCCAGTTGCTTTTCCCATGTGCACTCCAGGCTGACACGACTTCCTTCCAGTCTTATCCTCTCTTGGTCCATTTGGCTTTGAGGTCCAAGGGGCCGGCCAACCTCCTCATGAGCACTTCTGGGCCCTGACCTTAAGCCAGTGGGACTATCCCACCAAAAGGACCCTTGTCAGCAGGAATTGCTGCCTGACCTCTCCTCTAATCCTGGATCCCAGTCACCTGAGGCCCACCTGGCCCTGATCTGGGGAATCCTGGGCTGTAAAAGATAGATGGCTGGAAGGGCCAGGGCACACATGCCCCAGCCTGTCTGTGCCAGGCCTATTCCTGCACACAAAGCTTGGGTCTTTCTTCCTACTCCTGTAAGTTACCCAAGGGTACAAGGAGGGTGATTTGCTTTAGGAAGGGCAGGACTAGACCTGTGCCAGGCCTACAGCATGGCATACATAACTCAGCCCAGGGCAGTGGGGCCAGGGCCATTGCAAAGGAGGGGGAACAGAGAGGTGGCAAGTTCATTCAGAGCACTGGGCATCTCATCTTAATTTCCTCATCTGTAAAGTGAGGATAATATTTGAACTGCTGCCTCCATGAAGGTGAGTCCCTCTGTCTTTCTCTGTCTCTCCCCACTCTATCTTTTTCTTTCTCCTCATCTGTCTATGTTTCTTTCTCTGTTCATCTTCCTTTTCTCTCTTCCTGTCTGTGTCTTTTTCTTTTGTCTCTCCTCCACCTCTGTCTCTCTCTCCCCTACCTCTGTATCACATGGCTTGTGCCCCTTCCTTTCTGTTATCTTGCCTGCCCTTGTGTTGTACTTGACATCAGAGTATTAGAATTGAAAGGGGCTTCAGAGACCTTCTAGTTCGAACCCCTCATTTTACAGATGGAGAAACTGAAGCTCAGACCACACCCACTGACAGGCCCCAGTCCAAGACTTTCTCCTCTACCTCAGAGCCTCTCCTCCATTCCATTATAAGTTCCTTGAGCAGGGTCTATGAACCCAGTACAGAGGTCTCTCACACAGTGGGTGCTTAAATGATTTTTGGATGGATGACCCTTGGCATTGGTGCGTTAGAAGCCTCTGCAGGGGCATGAGGGTTGGGGGGTAGGGGGAGTTACACCATTGGCTCTTTCTTGCCCCAGAAGCCCCCTAGGTTTTGGGGACAAGATCCTCATGTGTGGTTGTAGGGACGCTAGCAGAGCAAGAGAGGGTCTAGAGCCTTTGACATCACCTAACAGAGCCTCCTCTACCCATAGACATACAACACCAATGCCCAGGTTCCTGACAGTGCTGGGACAGCCACGGCTTACCTCTGTGGAGTGAAGAGCAATGAGGGAACGCTTGGTGTGAGTGCAGCAGTCGTCAGATCACAGTGCAACACCACAAGAGGCAATGAAGTCACCTCCATCTTACGCTGGGCCAAGGATTCTGGTGAGGAGTGCGAGTGGTCTAACCCCCAGATTCCTGTGGGGGCCTCTTTGGGCCTCAGCTTCCCCCTCACTTTCCAAAGGGACTAAAAGGGCTTTTCTGGGTCTGATCTATGGATATTGGCTACATTGTGGGGGCCAGGGAGGGGACTGTGAGCATACAGTCTCCCGGGAGCTGGTGTTTGTCTCATCTGCAACCCTGTGGGGCTTATTTTCATCTGGTCCTGGCATTGCATTAGTTTAGGGGAGCCCCAACCCTAGAAACAACTCTTTTCCCCGGACCAGGCAAATCTGTTGGCATTGTGACTACCACCCGAGTGAACCATGCCACACCCAGCGCTGCCTACGCACACTCTGCTGATAGGGATTGGTATTCAGACAACGAGATGCCCCCTGAGGCCTTGGATCAGGGCTGCAAGGACATAGCCCACCAGCTGGTCCACAACATCCCAGATATTGAGGTGAGTGCCACCTAGCAGGTGAGCCCCAAATAACCACAGCCCCCTGGGGAAAGAACCCTAGAATACTAGGATGTCAAGAAACACCCTTGGGTCATACGATGTCAGCTTTTTTTTTTTTAATTTTTTTTTTGGTGAGGCAATTGGGGTTAAGTGACTTGCCCAGGGTCACACAGCTAGTAAGTGTTAAGTGTCCGAGACCGGATTTGAACTCAGGTACTCCTGAATCCAGGGCCAGTGCTTTATCCACTGCGCCATCTAGCTGCCCCCAATGTCAGCTTTTTGAGGCAGCTTAGAACACAGAATTCTAGGACACAGTGTCAGAGACTGGAGTATAGACATAGAGAAAAGAATGTCAGAACTGGAAGCTACCTCAGAATAGAATGTCAGCTTGGTGGTGCGGTGGATAGAGCACCAGCCCTGGATTCAGGAGGACCTGAATTCAAATCCGGCCTCAGACACTTAACACTTAACTGGCTGTGTGACCCTGTGCGAGTCACTTAACCCCAATTGCCCCCCCCCCCAAAAAAAAACACCACACACACACACACACACACACACACACACACAAAAAAAAAACAAGATTAGAATGTCAGGCTGGGAGTTAGAGCATAGAATAAATGTTACATTTGGAAGGGACTACAGAACACTTTTTGTTAGAATGTAGAATGTATTGAGATGGGAAGGATCTAGAACACAGAATGTCAGAGCTGTCTCTGATCTCAAAGTTCACTGAACTTTAACCTTTCTTTCAAACCAGGGACCAGAGAAGTCACAGCCAGTTTAGTAATATAGCGAGCTTGGAACCCTAGTGGCCTCCTGACTTCCACTGCCCAGCGTTTGTCTTAGAGGCTTCTCTAGAACATCTCCTCAGCAAGGAGTAGGGGTAGGTGGAAAGCAAGAACCAACTTAACATATTCTTGAGGTGAATAATCTTCTCTTTCCACCTGATCCTCACTAGGTGACCCCCAAAAGCGGGGAAGGAGCAGGTGAGCCAAGGTGGACACAGGTGGTACTGAGGAAAGGAGACATGGGTAATAGGGGAGGGAAAGGAGAAAGCATCCCCCCACTTTGAGGAGTGTCATGGTTAGTTTAGGGGAAAACCTCCTGGGCAGAGCAAGCCCTAGGACCTCCTCAGTCAGGGCCAGGGGTGTGAGCAGCAGCCTGCCTTCCTGGGGGCCTCAGAAGGGGAGAGCAGGGCCCCCCAGGGCCTGCCTGGGGAAGAGCTGGGCAGGCTCCCCAGGCAGATCTGAGGGCCACCTGGGCTATTAAGGGATTTGAGGTTAAAGGGAAGGAGACAACTGAGGGGATTTGCCCTGGGGCTGGGCCAGGGGTAAACAGTAATCTTGGAGCCTTTCTGGTCTCAGCAGATCTAGGGTGAGGCAGGGGGGTTCAGCCAACCTGGGTTTCCAGCCCCAGCAGGCTGGGACCTGGCTCTGTCTGGGTGTGCTGATGACATAACCAGCCCTCTTGGACTCATGACATTGAGGCTTTGGGTCCTGCAGAAAATAGAAGCCATGGGGTGGAATGAAGAGTATGCTGCAGTCAGGGGACCTGGCTTTACATGCCACCTTTGCTACTTTTACTGGGGTGACCCTGGGCGAATCATGTCATCTGTCACCCCGGTTAGACTGGGGTACCTGTGATCTCTTGTGCCTGTGATCTAGCCTTCAAGGGTCCTGGATCCCCTTTCTTGATGGAGTCAGTGTGGTTGGAAGGAAAGATCGGTGGATATGGGGTCAAGAGGAGCTACTTAGCATCTTCTCTGGCCTTAAGTAGACCTGAGGTAGTTGGGGGGTGGGGCACCATAGTGCACAATACTGGGCCTGCAGTCAGGAAGACCTGAGTTCAAATCTGTCCTTGTGAGAGCCCTAAGCAAGTCCTTTAACCTCTGTCTGCTTCAGTTTCCTTAAGTGTAAAAATGGGGATGCTTATGGCTCCTACCCTCCAGGTTTGTGAGGATAAAACGAAATATTTATAAAGCACAGTAAATAGCACACAGTAGGCACTTAATAAATGCTTGTCTTTCTTCTTTGGTTTTTACTCTCTGGTTTGGATGATTTCTAAGTGCCCCTTCTTAAATCCTGTGATTTTCTTCCCATTCCCATCTACCTCTCTCTTCCCCTTTTAGTTCTTCTCTCCTTCCCAGAGGACCCTGGAATTCTCTTCTCTTTCCCCTCTCCTCCCTCTCTCCTCTTCCCTTCCACTCTCCCCTCTTTTTTCCTTCTTTCTCTTACCCCTTCCCCACCTCCCCCAATTTCCCTAAGTCCCCAGGCTGTGGATGAAACAGAAATCCCGGTGTCCGCCCTGTAAATAAATATCTTTTGCTTAAGACACCAAGCCCGAAAGCCAAACACCAACTCTGTGATTTGGGAGTTTAATGAGCCTGTGTGAAGTCTCTGCCTGGGGAAGGAATGATGGTGTGGTGGGAGCAGATTGGGGGGTTCATTTTTCTAGGGCTGGTCCTGTGCCCGTAAAGATCGCAGAGTCTTCCTGCTCTATGGGGATTAGAAGAGCCAGGATCTGGGGACACATCCCCTCTCTCTCCTTGCCAATCCTCTGGTTCCTGAGGCCTGGGCTGGGAGCCTGGAATGGTTTCTGGCCAGGTGTCCACTAGGAATCCACTCTGGGCCTGTTTCTTTGTCCTGGGCTCCCTAGCTAGAATCCTATGTCTCTTCCCGCCCCCCCACTGCCTTGCAGAGAGTAGGGGCTGGGCATCAGACTCCCTTTCCTTATCTGTAAGATGGAAAGGGAAGGACTATTGTGAGGAATGAGCTTAAAGGGCTTCAGAAACATGAAAAGTGAAGGATAGAGCATCTGACCTGGAGTCAGGAAGGCCTGAGTTCAAATCCAGCCTCAGACACTTTGTAGCTGTGTGATGCTGGGCAAGTCACTTCACCCTGTTTGCCTCAGTTTCCTCACCTGTAAAATGAGCTGGAGAAGGAAATGGCAAACCACTCCAGTATCTCTGCCAAGAAAACTCCCAATGGGGTTACAAAGAGTCAGACACGACTGAACAAGAAGTAATAGTTTCCTTCTCATTTTATAGATGAGGAAATTGAAGTTCAGCATATTGAATTGAATATATTTAGTCAATATTAAGTACCTATCGTGTGACAGGCACTATGCTAGGTGCTGGAGAGATGGTCCCTGCCCTCAGGAAACTTACAATCTAATGAGGATGGTCACGTGATTCATTAGTAACTAATAGAGAATGTTACATTTGTATCCAGAACCCTTCAGGGTCTCCATTATGCCTGCCATTTTTAAGGTTGGTTCTTCTGGCTTCGTCCTAGGACGTGGTGGAGGGGGTTCAAATCTCAGTTCTGCCCCTCACTATCCGTGCCACTGTGACTAGGTTACTTCCTTCCTCTGGAACTGAGAGTTAGACCAGATGACGTCCAAGGTCCCTTCACTGTAGGCGCTAGACCTTAGCCCTTGGTCTTTAAGCCCAAACGGGAGGGTCAGAGCAGGAGGGGAACAAAAAGATAGCCAAGCCTAGCCATCTGTCTTCTCCTTGGCTCCATGCAGGCGGTGTCACTTGGGGGCAGCGTCCTGGGCCCTATGCCCTGGGCCCTGGGGCCGGGCCGGTGACAGGAGGACACCAGCAAGCTCCACACCGCCCGTGGTCACTGTTTTGCTCTTCTCCCCAGGTTAAAAATAGCCCGAACTTCAAACACTAACTCCCAAGGAAAACAAACACTCCCGCACCTTCGTCTGTCATCCCCGTAGATGGCTGGCGGCGGTGGGATAAAATTAGGGTAGCTTTGATAAACAGACAGCATGTCCTCAGCTCGCCCTCCCTCCCCTCCACGCCTCTTGATGGGGGTGCCTGCTGTTTGCCCAGGGCTGTGGTGGGGATGGCTCTGGTCAGAAGCCAGACTGCCCATTCAGACCTCCCTGGTTCAGGACTCCCAAGGCAGAGGGAGAGGGGAAAGCCAGCCCAGAGCTGGGGTTTTCTAGCTGGGAATTTGGAGGTTTGGGGCAACCCCTGTATCCCCTTGGCCTCACGTCCTTTAAATGCCATCTTACCCTGCCTGGATTGGGGGGCGGGGTTGTGTTGAGGGACAGTGTGTGTATGTGTGTATTGTGGGGAGCAGGACAAGACACATATAACTTCTATTTACCTCCTGCCTGTCTTCCAGCTAAGCCAGACCACAGTCCTGCCATAGATGCAGGATCTAATTAACACTCCCATCCAGGGCAGATGGAGGCATGCTTGTTCTCCTCCAAACGGAGACCTTAAAGTCCCAGGGAGGAGACTCAGGAAAGGTCATGCAGCCATCTGAGTGGCAAAACCCAGAACCAAACCCAGACTCTCCAATCATGAAGGGACTTTTCTTTCAATCTCTGACCTCCTTGGGGTAAATGCCCAATAGTGGGTCCTCTGGGTCACTTTCTGATAGCAGATCCAAATTGCTTTTGGAAATTCACAACTTAGCCAACAGTACATCAATGTGCCTATCTTACCCTAGCCCTTCCAGCACTGACTTTTTCCTCTTTCCGTCATAGAGGTCAGTTTGCTGAGTTGTTTTAATTTGCATTCCTCTCAATGATAATTAGTTTGCAGTTCTTCTTTTGAGAACTATTATCCATTGGGGAATGGTTCTTCTTCTTATAGATTTGTGGCTGTGTTCATTTTTTTCTACCAGGTCAGTGATTTCATTGGTGCAGGGAATTCTAGGTGACAGACTTCTATCGATCCAGAACCCAAACCGAATCTAGTAATCATTCCACTAGCCCCCTTGGAGCTGTTATTGGCCAGCAAACATTTATTAAACTCCTATGTGCCATGAGCAGTCCCCACCCCAACCTAGGGGCCTGACAGCTCTTTCTGTGTTTAGGTAATCATGGGTGGAGGCCGGAAATACATGTTTCCTAAGAATGCAACAGATGTGGAGTACGGGAATGATGAGAAGGCGAGAGGGACAAGGCTGGATGGCCAGGTCCTCGTCAATGTCTGGAAGGACAAGAAGCCTCCAAACAAGGTGGGTGAAGAATGCCTTTATTCCTAAGGCTGGATTCTGTTCCAGAGACCAGAGAGAAGGATCAGGTAATGAGGGCTGAGTCACTGCAAGCCAGAACTTAAAGGAAAGTCAACTGTTAAAGCCACATTCTTCCCCAGAGAGAAAGGTTCCCAGAAAGATGGAAAGTAGCGTGGTGAGAGGGCAGTCTGGATTAAAAGAACAAAGGCTGGGGGGCCCAGGCTTGAGAATTCCTAAAGCCCCATTTTTTTCCAGGCAATGAGGGTTAAGTGATTTGCCCAGGGTCAAGTGTCAAGCCAGATTTGAACTCAGGTCCTCCTGAATCCAGGGCAGTTGCACCACCTAGCTGCCTCTAGCCCCAGATCTTTTGACAAGATTCCTTGTAGATGTGACTAGTCACTGGAGGTGGTGCTCTGCCCCAGCACCATACCAGTATCCAAAGCAGGGAAAGATGGATATCGGGAATATGGGGACATTAGAACACAGAATGTCATCCCTAGGAGCCTTGGAATACACCATCAGGCTAGGCTAGGAAGACCTTGAAAATGTGTCAGCTAGATGTGTATTTAGAACATGGGATGAGCAAGAAAGGTACCCTAAGTATCTAGTCAAAGCCCTTCATTTTCCGGAGGGTGGTTTGGCCCAGATTGGGGCAGCCCAAGGTCACACAGCTGCTTAGTGGGGGAGCTGAGATTCCAAACCAGCTCTGCTCCTCCAACCCATATCCCCTTCTGCTCTACCATGTTGCTTTTCCATGGCCCCATATTCCACTCCTGGGGAAAGGGCTCTATGCTGAGGTTTGACTTAGTGGGTGGCAGACCTTGGGCTCTGAAGGGAAAAGTGGAATAAGGGACTCCCCTTTTCCAGATCCCTAAAATGATAGGGTGAGACTAGATGACCTTTAAGGTCCCTTAACTCTTGAGCTTGTGATCCCTAGGATGTCTCTAAACTCTGAAGAGATTCCCAAGTCCCTTCCAGGTTCAATGCACTATTATATCCTATGAAACTTTCCCACCAAAGCCTCCCAGCAAGACCACTTTAGGTGGCCACCCAAGAGTCCCACCACAAGAGCCATGAGAAGTTAGCTGGCCCTTTAAATCTGATGCTCTCCAGGCATCTGGGTGGGCATGAGGGGAGCCAAAAAGATAGAGGCAGGGCAAGAGACAGGGTCAGAGAATGACTGTGGTCAAAGCTGCTGAAGACAGTGGTAAGCAGCTGTGGTGGGGTCAGCTTTGATGTGGCTGAATGGTCCTTCTGGGATTATATTCCTAATTGTTCCTGGTGTGACCCTCCCCTTCTCCTTCCCCCCTATTCTGGGTGGGGGGGGAGGGGGGAGAGAAGGCCAATGATGGGGACTCAGCCATTTGGAGTCAGGAAGGCTTTACGTGCCTGGAAATAATTCTCATATAGGGTAAAGAGCTTCCTAGGGCACGGAAGAGACTGGATGATGACTGAGACTGGGACACGAGGGGGAAAATGATTAAGCACCTATTTGCATGGGGTTTGCATATGATGTGTTTGTCACTTAAAATGAGCATGTATCCCCTACTTCCTTCTTCCCCTAGTCCCATTAGTAGTGCCCATGTTTTCTAAATGGTATGCAAAAGAACTACCTGAATTGGGAACCAAGGAATCAGGTTTGTCTAGTCCTGGCTAAAGCATTACTAGCTATGGGACTCTGGGCCTCATTTCTCTTATTTGTAAAATTAGGGAGGGGATAGAAATAGAGAGAGCGTCTAAGGCTCCTCCCAGGTCCAGATTTCTATATCTATCATTCTGTGTTCTAAGGATCCTCCCAGCTTTGAATTCTATGTTCCTAGAGTCCTCACAGCTCTAACATCCTGGGTTCTATGTTCCCTCCCAGCTCTGACATCTTGTGTTCTAAGGCTAGTCAGCTAGCTCAGCATTTCATGAACTACAAAACATAAAGAACCAGGAGACAGAATCTGAAGAAATATGCTCCTTTCGCAAAGCTTCACTTAAAAGTAGACTTTCTTTTCTTTTCTTTTTTTTTTAGTGAGGCAATTGGGATTAAGTGACTTGCCCAGGATCACACAGCTAGTTAGTGTTAAGTGTCTGAGGCTGGATTTGAACTCAGGTACTCCTGATTCCAGGGCCGGTGCTCTATCCACTGTGCCACCTAGCTGCCCTGACTTTCTTTTCTTGAAAATCAAAGGAGGCAGCCCTTAACAATTGAGACTATGGTCACTGCCCCTTCAGACAAGGCTGGTTAAGTTCCAATCAGATGCTCTAGGCTTGGCTTCAGGAACAAGTTCTGTAGGCCTGCCTATGACCATTCCTGTTTTTCCTCCTAGAATGCCCACTATGTCTGGAACCGCATGCAGCTGCTAGAACTGGACTTGAACCGTGTGGACTTCCTCCTAGGTGAGTAGGGGACTACAGGAGACATTGGAAGCATCTCCTCAGTGCCCCCTGCCCTCAGGCTCTATCCATGCCCTTCCAGATTGGAGAGGCTGAACAATGAGATTTTTCTGGTAAACATGATTAGGCCTGGGAGTAAGGTCTAGTATTTGTGAGCAGAGAGAGCCCAGCCTATTACTGAGGTCTGAGATATCTTCTTAGTCTTTTTTCAGTTTGTTGTTCAGTCATTTCAGTCCTGTCTTGACTCTTTTCGGGTGTTTTCTTGGCAAAGATACCAGAGTGATTTGCCATTTCCTTCTCCAGCTCCTTTGACAGATAAGAAAACTGAGGCAAACAGGGTGAAGTTACTTGTCCAGGGTCACACAGCTAATAAGTGTCTGAGGCCTGATTTGAACTCAGGTCCTCACTGGTACTCACTCTATCTGCTATACCGCCCAGAGTAGGTAGAGTAGCCTTAGGCCCCTGACTCCTGACTCCAGCTTTGTTGCTTTATATGACTGCATCTCATTCCTCTCTAATCTCTAATCCCAGCTCTCTGATAAAAGCACAGAGGGGAGACTAGGTCTGACCTCTTCTTCCCTCTCACAGCTTTCAGACCAAGTGATACAATTATCCTCCAGATCTTAAATGTCATCTCTGTCCTGCTGAAAACAATCTGAGAACAAAGAATGCTCCAACTTGTGGGGTGGGGAGGGGCATACAACCTAGAATGTCAGAACTGGAATGAACCTTAGAAATGGAAATGGGGAGGAGCCTTAGAACATATGGGACAGGTAGAAGGTATCTTAGATTAACCCTGAAAGGGCCACACTCATTTGGGAATATTGGAGAGGAAATTCTAGGTCAAGGTTGGGTTGAACTAGATTGCCTCTTAGTTCCCTATGTACTTTGACATGTTATGACTCTGATTTACTGAGGATACTGAAGGGTAGGAAAGGGAAGTGATTTTTCTGAGGTCACATAGTGAAAGGCAGAGAGTACCAGGGGAGAGCTAAGGATACAGAGCTGCCTCCCCTGAGAACAATCTGGGATAGCCATTGACAGTTTTCTTGAGTCCTGGGCCAGGGCCTAAGAGGGCACAGAGTGGGATCAGACCTGGACCCTTCTGCTTTACAAGGCCTAGACACTGGATAACACTACTGGCCACTATAGGAACTCTGCTTCTTGCCTCCCATGGGGTTTCAGAGGAAGCCCACCTATCAGGGAACTTGAACCAAGCTTTGAAGATTTAAAATGTCCTTTGTTCTCTTAGAGGACCTTGACATTGGGAGATGAAGTCATCACTTGCACTAATTTGAATTTAAGTGAAGGGGAGGGCTGTGCGAGGTCTTACTCTCTCCTCCAGAGCCTTCTCAGTTTGGCAAGATATACATCAGGACAACTGGAGATGGCCCTGTATATTTGAGACAATTGGGGGCAATTGCCCTGAGTCACACTCAGGTCCTCCCAACTTCAGGGCTAGTGCCCTATCCACTGTGCCACCCAGCTGCTGGTTGAAGATTCAAATACAGGGAGGGGTGGGGGCAGCTAGATGGTGCAGTGGATAGAGCACTGGCCCTGGAGTCAGGAGTACCTGAGTTCAAATCCAGCCTCAGACACTTAACACTTACTAGCTGTGTGACCCTGGGCAAGTCACTTAACCCCAATTGCCTCACCAAAAAAACAAACAAACAAAAAACAAATACAGGGAGGGGAAGGGTGAGAGAACATTCTCTAGGAGGTGGAGCAGAGGCAGAGTCAAGGGAGTATGGGAGGCTCAGGGTGCATCCCACTGGGCGGCAGAGACAGAACACTGATTAGATTTCAACTCAATTAGATCCAAGTTCTAATTCTGATTGTGCTCCCCACTTCCTTGCTTCCTGACCTTGTGCGGTCTCCCTGGGCCTCAGTCTCTTCTTGTAAAAGGAGGGGTGTGGCCTCTCTCTTCAATCCCCTTGCAGTTCTCAAATCCATCTTCCCCAGTCCCAGGAGCACAGTTCCCTGTGAATCACACCTCCTGGGAGTCGAGCAAGTCCCAGCAAGGTTTCTAATAAACCTTCCCTTGGCTATGGAAGAATGACGACGATGATGAGGGTGCTCTTTATACTTTGAAAAGTGCTTTCCTCAAAATAACCCTGTGAGATCTCTTAATCCCCATTTTATAGATGAGGTAGCTGAGGTGGGTAATGTAAAATGACTTGTTTAAAGTTTTCCCTCTTCAGAGATCAAATTCCCAGGGTCACCAGTGACTTAGCCCCGCCTCCGCCCCCATAAGGCAGCCAGTCCATTACACTGCAGCTAGGCCACGAAACGTGAACTATCCCCATTGTGGGGAAGGGGCAGGGGACAGCGGAGTCCAAGAATTCTGTTGCCAGCCCTGTGGGACCCTGGGTTAATCATTTAATTTCTGGGTCTTAGTTTCTTCCTTTGTAAGATGGGAGATTGGACTATTGACCGAAATGCTTTGAATTGTGTGTCTGATAGCAGGGTCAGGTTCTCACCATAATCTGGGCTCGTCTACTGTCAGCACCAGGGGACAGAGGGCTGGTTATTTTTCTCCCACTGCGTCCCCAGTGCCTTCATTCCAGAGCCCTGAGCTAGTCTCAGCAGGATCTCTACACATGATAGGAGTTGAAGAGAGATTAAGCCTGTACAGCTGCCCCACAGAGGGAGAAGTTGGAGCAAGGCCGGGGAACCAACCAAGAGGTAGATGCCGGTACTATGTCAGGAAAGAAAAAAAAAAAAAGCCTTTCTAACAATGAAGGCTTTGGAAATTGCTTGCCCTCAATGGGGTAGTGAGTTCCCCTTTATTAGAGGGATTCAAACAGAGGCTAAAAAACCATTTTCTTTTTGTATTTCATTCTATTTTTAAATTAATAAGCATTTATCTTCTCCCTCCCTTGCGACGAAAACCATTGCAACAAATACGTGTAGTCAAGCAAAACTAATTCCCCCATTGCCTGTGGGTTTTACTCTTCATAGAGGCGTTCCCTTTGTCAGGAGCTGGGCAGCAGAGTTGGAATCATCGACTGAGAGAAAGAGGACTAGATAGTGTCTGACGCCCCTTCCAACTCTGAGATTTGCCGAATCTAATAATGCAGTCCCAGGGAACATGGGCTGCCCTGCCTGGTGCAGGGTGTGCCCTCAGTGAGATTGAGATTAGAAACTCTGGTGTGGCAACAGCCCATGAAGAGAACAAAGACAGAGTCCTCTGCCACACAGACTGTGCTGTATGTATACAGTGTGCCTCTAGTCATTACTGCTCAATTCTACCATGTAAATGCAGTCCTCAATCAAGGACCTTATTTTTTGTCCTTCCCCCCCACCCCCAACAGGTAAACAGTAGGTGTTTAATAAACGCTTGTTGGATTAGATTGCCATTAACCATTGTGCTGTACTCAACTGCACCTAGGCTGTGGTCTATACTGTGTTTCGTACCCTAGGCATACACACGTTCTACACCCAAGACTGGCCCATCATTTTTAGGCAAGTTTAGAAAATATGGGGCACCTAGGTGGTGCAGTGGATAGAGCACCAGTCCTGGAGTCAGGAGTACCTGAGTTCAAATCCGGCCTCAGACACTTAACATTTACTAGCTGTGTGACCCTGGGCAAGTCACTTAACCCCAATTGCCTCACTAAAAAAAAAAAAGAAAGAAAAAGAAAATACAACACATCCCCTGCTATCAATTAGCTTGCTTACATTCAGCTTGGAGCTAGGGGAGGGTATTGTTCAGCCACACAGGAGGAGCTGGTCCATTTCTAAATCGGCATTTGGGGTTTTCTTGGCAAAGATACTGCAGTGGTTTGCCATTTCCTCCTCATTTTACAGATGAGGAAACTGAGGCCATCAGGGTCTTGCCCAGGGTCACACAGCTAGTGTCTGAGTCTGGATTTGAATTCAGGAAGATGAGTCTTCCTGACTTTAGGCCCAACTCTATCCACTGTACCACCCAGCTGCCTGTGTATCAGGTGGGAGGAATGACCCCCACAAATGTATGGTAGGAGGAAAGGTCAGGATGAGACTCCATCACAAAGTTTGAGAAACCAAGGTAGAAAGGTTAGATTGGAGTGAGACAGTAAAGGGCCCTGAATGCCAGGCCCAAAGGTGATGAGGAGCAACTGAGCAACTGAGTCAGGGCTCTGCCTTAGAAATATGAATTTGGCCAATGGATGGAGAATGCATTTGGAAAAGGGTGAGGCTGGAGGTGGATCATGTGAGAAGTGATGAGGGCCTGAATTAGTAGGATGGGCCTTGATTGGAAAGAAGACAATATACAATATACAATATACAGAGACTGTGTCACATGGCGTCATTCACTCACTCACCAGGCATTTATTGTGTCTGCAATATGTTACTGCATTCTGAGAGTTACATGAACCTGGGACTTCTGAAAGGGGAAAGGAATCTTGTGGTATCAGTGATTCCCAAACCCTTTCCACCTGTTTCCTCCCTCCCTTTCCTTATTATCCCAGAACTAACCATCATGTCACCCTATTTAGGACTTTTTGAGCCAATGGATATGACCTATGAACTCAACAGAAACAACCAGACAGACCCATCACTGACCGAGATGGTGGAGGTGGCCATCAAGATCCTGAGTAGGAACCCTAAAGGCTTTTTCCTGCTGGTAGAAGGTAGGCCCTTCTATCCTTGAGCTTAAATAAAAATTATATGATCGGTCTTAGGCCCCTACCAAGTTTGACATTTTCAAAGAACTGCAAATGGGCTGGGAAGACCAGGGAAAGTTATCAGGAGGGGCTGGAATTTAATTAAGGCAGATCTTAAAACAGGTAGAAATTCAACAGGTGAAGCAAGGGGGGCAATTCCTGAAATAGCAAACAAAGTAGAGAGGCAGAAGAATCAAGGTGTGTCCTGAGGGAACAGTGGTCCAGTTTTTTTCATCCTGTGTTCTAAGGGTCCTCCCAGCTCTGACTAGTGATGATTAAAAATATGAGAAACAAAGTCTCTGGGTAATTTAATCATTTTATTAAGGCCAGAAGGTTATTAACAAGAGGTCTATGGCCATCTCTCTCATACCAAAGACCCCATGGTGTTGGGCCCCATAGATTATATATCCTTGAAACAGTAAGTGGTCACTGGGGCCAAGAACTGACCCCTGAACAGAGAGATTGTCTCCAGCCTTGGACTAACAATTAAAAGAATGTCCTCTTCAATGGTGGGGGTGGGGGTGGGGCACTCAGTGCCTGGTGAGAGAAGACTTTGGCTATCTAGATAAATGGATCTGTCTCCACCCAAGATTCCTTGTGAGCTTGACCAAGATTTGATGGAACCTCTCAAGGAAAACTGGACTTTTGGGGGGGTGGGGAGAAGGGAAGAGAAAGGAGTAAGAAAGAAGGGAAGATCTCTGGGTCCCTCAAGATATTGATTATTAGTGATTATTTCTCATAGACTCAAACTTAAAAACCCCTAGGGGTGGCCCCATGGGGCTCCCATAGGATCAAGAGTCTCCATATTGTTTGGAAGTCATCCACTTTCCTCCAAAGGATTAGATTTGGAAAGCCCCCAACCCAAGCTCTCCTCTCCCTTGAGCCTAGCATATGGTTACCAAGGTCTAAGGATGTAGCTTGGATTGAATGACTGCTGGAGGGTTAGAAGGGACAGATTAGATAATAATACCACCCAACAGACTATGTCCAATGGGCATAGTAGGGGAGGCTGGGTTGTGTTATTTGGAATTCTTAAGGTGTACTTAACACAAGGATGACTGGTCACCTCCCTTGTGCGCCTGGGCTCTGTCAGCCCACCACACAGAAAGGCGGGCTACTTGGGTTGCTGGCTCTTTACCCAAACCAAAGGGTTACTGCTAAGCTCAGCGGTTTCAGCTCTGGCCACAGAACCCTCCCGCCTCTGTGGAACCAACAGTGGAGCAAAGGGGTCTCCCAAGGGAGTGTGGCCCTCTTTGTAGTGGGAGCCAGGAATGTAGGGCCAACATGGCCCTGCTCAGAGTTGAAGACCACAACAAAGGGAGCCAGGCCCTTTCAGCTCAACCACTGTTGGACCAAGTCCTTGGGCTGGCCAGGCCTCCTGGAGCCTGGAAGCTGAGAGTAGCAGCATGAGGAGGCCGAAGGGAGGTCCTGAGGGACAGGCAAAGAACAGTGTGAAGGGTTGCTCTGGGCCCTCAACTGAGCTGGGAATAAAAACAAATCTGAAGACAATCCCTCTTGTGGATATGTCAGCTCATCTTGGGAGAATAGCTTCCTTTTCCTGGGCAAATAGTGTCTTGGAATAATAAATTAGACCTAGGAAGGTCTTTAGAACACAGGATGTCAGAGCTGGGAGGGCCCTTAGAACAGACAATGTCAGAGCTAGAAAGCCTTTCTAGCACTAGTCTTTCTAGCACTATGTGGTCATCTGTTCAATTGTCCTGAGGACTCCAAGGGGCTGTGAGTTTTCAGAAACATGACTGAGAAGGGCTAGCTAGGGAAAACTTCACAGAAGGGGTGGGTTCCTCCTTCCTCCCCAGACCTGGTGGCACTTCAAGGCAGACAGGGGGCTCTGTAGAGTAGCAGGATTGGCTGCTGGTCCTTATCGGTCTCTTTCCCTCGGATACCCCAGGGGGTCGGATTGACCATGGCCACCATGAGGGAAAGGCCAAACAAGCTTTGCATGAAGCGGTGGAGATGGACCGGGCCATCGGGCGTGCTGGTGCCCTGACCTCCCTGGAAGATACCCTGACTGTGGTTACAGCAGACCACTCCCACGTATTCACCTTTGGTGGCTACACCCCCCGAGGGAACTCCATCTTTGGTAGGCTGGGATGGGTTGGAGGGTACCTGTGGGCCATTGGGGCAGCCAAGGCATGGATGGGGATGTCTGGAAGGGGAGAGATCACAGGCACTCAGGTTACAGGAGAAAAGGAAAGGGTCCTGACCTTGCTCTCAGCCTGGGTCACCCAGTCTTGCCCCCTTTTAATTCGAAGGTAACATAGTAATATATGGGAAAAGCTGTGAATTTGGGATCAGGAGCCCTGGCTTCATATTGAAGCTGCTTCTTCCCTATAAGACCTTCCAATATCCATGCACAATCCTAGGCTTTGTGCTAAGAACCCAAAGACAGGCGATGTAGGGAAGACCCACACCCTTGAGAATTCGCCATCCTGATCTTCTCTAGCCTGCAAGTCAGCAAAGAGGCATCTGGATGGACAGGCTGGATAGAATCCATGGCCCCTAGTGACAAGGCTCCAGAAAGGTCAGGTCCAGGGGTGACCCCCAGTTTTGTTCCATCCTACATGTGTGTGATCGTGGACAGATCATTTCCTTCCCTGAACTTCTGTTTTCTCCTCTAAAATGAGGGGATTGCACTACCATATGTCTAAAGCCCGTCCAGCTTGGAATGCTTCTGGAATCTATTGAGAAAGGAGATCCAGGGGACAGGAGGCATACCCATCATATAGAGAGAGTTTAAGGATAGACACTAAGCCAGGAACCCTGTTAATAACCATGGATACAAATACAGGCAAACAAGACTATCCTGCCTTCAGGAAGCTTGTATTCTAATGGGGGAGAAAACACATTTGGGGGAGGGGGGCGGCCAGGGAGGAGCATTACTTGACTGGACAAGCCAAGGAGAAGAAAAGTCTTGGGTGAGATGGGTGGAGGCTGGGGGAGGGAGCTGGAGATGTTGGAAAGTGGAGCAAGAATTTAGAAGGAACCAGCATGGCAGCACCAGGATGATGGGATGGGGTGGGATGATCTAGAGAAAGGGTTGAGAAGGCAAAAGGGGGACCACTGGGAGGAATGGGCCTGGGGATTCTGGCTCTCTGGTGGTAACTCTGAATCCTCCCCTCTGCAGGGCTTGCCCCCATGGTGAGTGACACAGATAAGAAACCTTTCACCTCTATCCTCTATGGAAATGGGCCTGGCTACAAGGTCGTGGCTGGCGAGAGGGAGAATGTTTCCACTGTGGACTATGGTAAGACCCGAGGTCCAAGAAGGGATTTTTTTCTTGGTGGGGTTCAGATGAGAGGCTTTGAGCAGTGGGATGCAACGTGAGCTGGGTTAGGAGAGGAGGGGCTCAGAACAGAGAGATGGGGTTTCCAAATAGTCTAATGAGCACAGATATCTTACATTATTTTTCTTATTTAGAATTTGATTTTTCCCAAATTAGATGTAAGAACAAATTTTTTTAAACTTTTTTTTTTGGTTGGGGCAATGAGAGTTAAGTGACTTGCCCAGGGTCACTCAGCTAGTGAGTGTCAAGTGTCTGAGGCCGGATTTGAACTCGGGTCCTCCTGAATCCAGGGCCTATGCTTTATCCACTGCACCACCTAGCTGCCCCTAACATCTATTTTTAAAACTTTGTGTTCCAAATTCTCTTCCTCCCTCCTTCCCCACCCCTCTTAAGAACTGAAGTAATTCAATATAAATTATATGTGTGCAGTCATGCAAAACATTTCCACAATAGGTTGGAGCACAGATCTCTTTCCAGCTCTTGGTATGAAGGGAAGGCCTTGTCCCTGACCCCAAAAGATGGGAGAAGTTCCCAATTTGAGCCTCTCCTGGAGCTTCCTGTAGGTTATACCAATGCACATGTCTCACCATCCAATCTTGTCTTCTCACAGCTCATGACAACTACCAGGCCCAGGCAGCGGTGCCCCTGCGACATGAAACCCATGGGGGTGAAGACGTGGCTGTGTTTGCCAAGGGTCCCATGGCTCATCTCCTGCACGGCGTCCATGAGCAAAACTACATTCCCCACGTCATGGCCTACGCATCCTGCATTGGGGCCAACAAAGACCATTGCCGATCTCACTCATCGGCCGGGCCGGCCCCACAACCGGCACTGTTCCCAGGCCTCCTCACCATTTTCCTCCTGCTCAGTCTCTTATTCTAAGGCCAGTCATATCCCGGCCCAGGACAGCCGGCTCACCACCCATAGCTGGGGCCCCGGATTCCCTTTCTGACTCTGCCCTTGATGCTCACTGGGCCTGAAGCCTCAACCCCCATCATCAACCTTGTATCTGGAGTACCTCAGGGCAAATGTCCTGTGTCAGCGTGGGGCACAGTGGACAGGTGGGGGTAGCTAAAGGCCATAGACCCACTGCTGCCCATGGCTAGAGGCTGCCATATTCCGCTTTGACATCCAAGACCCAAAAGGAACTTAGGGGACCCCACCAAGCCAAAGTCTGTGGCTCTGCTGCTCTCCCTCTGGGGTATGAACTTGAAAGCAACAGGATTTCTTATGAGGGGGAGCAGGGAGCTATGCAGGCCTGCTCGTCCGTCAGACAGGTCACGCACGAGGCAGTGTCTGACACTCTGGCCCCTGCTGTTTCTTTCCCAAGAAGTACCCCAGAGAAAAAGTGAACAGGACTCTGACACATGGGTCCCCTCACCCCCATTGTCCCCTGGGCATGGTACAGACATGGGGAGGTGCCCAGAGCCTCCTATTTGGAAAGCAAATGTCCTTCTCTTGCCCTGGAGGGTGCTGACCACATTGTGTGTAACAGATTCCTCACCCTTGCCCTGGGGAGGCACCTTGTCCTTCCCCCCCCCCCATTTTTAGCCCATGGGACACTAGATCTCACCAGGAGGGCAGGTGGTACCTGCAGAGGGACTAGCTTATATTCTCTGGCAGCATCAAGACATGCTGGACCCCTGGGCTGGGTATAGGGGGTATACATGGTTCCAAGGGAGGAGCCGGAATCTTTCTTCCTACAGACTCCCTTTCCTCCCTCTCCTCCCCACCCCTCCCCCCCTCCCCCCACCCCAACTCTAGTTCCTCTCATGGGTCCAGCCCTCAGCCTAATGAAGAGCTGTTGGGAACATCAAGAGAGAGGGGGCCAGATGACAAAGCCTTGGGGAGGGAAGGAACAGGGAAGGGGACAGACAGACAGACAGACATCTCTCTTCTTCCTTGTTGCTGTATTTGCCATTTTTAATCTCCCACAAAATCCTGTTAATAAAAATTTTTTCCAAAATGTTCTGAGAGTAGAGCCCAGTCCTTGTGGGTAGTGAGGTAGAGATGAGAAAGTCTCCTCTCCCAGGTCGGCTGCTATGGTTTTCAGGAGAGGAGGGGTCAGTTGTCATGACAAAAGGTCAGCCCACCCCGCTAAGGAAAGGGAGACTGTGGGCTGCAACTCGTGGTTGGTGAGTCTTAGAACTGGAAAGGGTGCTCTGAAATCACCTAAGCCAACTGCCTCATTTTGGGGAAGAAACCAGAGAGAAATTATTTCACCAAAATCATACTATAAATGACAATTAGGAGAAGCCTTGGGTCTCTCACTGGAGAGCTGCTTTGGGGGTGGGGTGGGGTGGAGGGGAGCTTAAGAGGAGCCACAGCTAACCTGGGCCTTTGAGACCCCGACTTCTAGGATTCTTGGATTCTAGGGGCTCAGGAGGAGGCTGAAAGTCAGAAGGGGAAGGTATCACTGGCTCCTGGAGGCTACCTAAAGAGGTACTCACAATTCAGGTCCTGTGACTCCAAGTTCCATATACATATTCCACTGTATCCGCCTGCCTTGACTTTTGAACCTCATTTTCCTCATCTGTGAAATAGGGACAATACTTGCAATCTCTCACAGGGTTATTGTGAACATGTGAATTTGTCTTATCAGAGTTAAAATAATAGCAATAAGTAGCATTTAAGTACTATACAGATATGGTCCCATTTTTGTCCTCACCACAATCCTGTGAGATAGGCGCTTCTACCTGCATTTTACAGATGAGAAACCTGAGGCTCACAGAAGCCTGCTTTGCCCATAGGCACACAGGTAATAAGTGTCCAGGTCAGAGCTCTATCTCCTGGGCCACCCAGTTGCCTCCAATGTGATCAAATGTGTCCGAGAAGCCAAAACGAAAGATTTGAGACCTTGGAGGAGGTGGGCGGGAGGGGTCAGGGGAGACTTTCTAGAGAAGGGAGCACCAGAGCCAGGCCTGGAGGAGTTTGGACAGATTGCAGGGAAGGCAAATGTGCCTGCTGCTCAAGCAAGAACGAGGCTGCCCTGGGGCTCAGCACAGCCATCCCAAGCCCCCTCCCTGGGTGGCAAACCAAGGCCTTGGGGAGCCCCTCATCCCAGCTGGCTGCCTTCACTGACCAGATGGGACTTTGCTCTTTCTGGGCCAAGTCTATTTCACAATCTCTAGGGGAAGACAAGGAAGAATTGTTGCCATGGCTACCTCAGTACTTTCTGAGGAGTGAAGATGTCCTCTATTGTCCAGGAAGGTGATACGCAGGCCATAGCACATTTAGGAGAGCTTGGAGAGGAACAGCAGTGCCAAACCTAGCTCCAGTAGTAGTGCTTAAGAACCTAGAACAGAGTATGGGTTGGAAGGACCTTAGAACCCAGAATGTCTGAGCTGGGAGAGCCCTTAGAACATAGAAGGGCTGAAAAAAAAAGAAAAGAAAAAAGATGGGTGGGGAAGCTAGGTGGTGCAGTGGATAAAACATTGACCTTGGATTCAGGAGGACCTGAGTTCAAATCCGGCCTCAGATACTTGATACTTATTAACTATGTGACCCTGGGCAAGTCATTTAACCCCCATTGCCTCACCAAAAAGAAAAGAAAATAACATTGCAGGGCTGGAAGGATCCTTAAAGAGAATGTCATAGCTGGGAGGGGCCTTAGAACATGGAATGTCAGAGCTGGGAGGGCCCTTAGAATGCAAGATGCCAGAACTGAGAGAGGCCTTAGAACCCAGAATGTCAGAGCTGGGAGGGCCTTTAGAACACAGAAAGTCAGAGCTGGGAGGGCCTTTAGAACACAGAATGTCAGAGCTGGGAGGGCCCTTAGAATGCAAGATGCCAGAACTGATAGAGGCCTTAGAACACAGAATGTCAGAGCTGGGAGGGCCCTTAGAACATAGAATGTCTGAGCTGGGAAGGGTCTTAGAACATGGAATGGCAGAGCTGGGAGGGCCCTTAGAATGCAGGATGCCAGAACTGATAGAGGCCTTAGAACCCAGAATGGCAGAGCTGGGAGGGCCTTTAGAACACAGAATGGCAGAGCTGGGAGGGACTGTGGAAGTTATCTAGTCAAAGCCCCTGATTTTATAGATGAACAAACAGAGGCCAAGAAAGAGAAGGGAAGTGAGACCTGGGCTTGAGTCTGGGATCTGACTATTCCCAGCTACATTTCCTTGGCCAAACCATGCCCCTGCTCACAGACTTGGTTTCCTTCTCTGCGAAATGAGCAGGCCCACACTCAACTTACTACATGACAGACTTGTTTGGAGGAAATGGTTTTGTAAACCTTAAGGGGCTAGAAATGGGCACTGGGAGCAGGCATTATTAGGCTTGTGATGCTAGTGAGGGCCTCCAAAAAACAGGGAAGCTGGAAGTAGGGAAGAAGAGATGAGAGGGGAGGATGCAGCAATAGAAAGGTAGGGGACAGTAAGGGAGAGGAGAGAGAGGGACAGAGACAGAGGGAGACACAGAGACGGAGAGCCGAGAGCTAAAGACAGAGCGCTTTAGAAGTCGGGACAGCAGTGGTGTGCTGGCAAGATCGTAGAACTAGTAACTGAGACCTGGGTACTAATGATTGTTCTAATAAGACTTGGATCACTTCCCTTCTCTAGCCCACTTCTTATGGGGAGCACCTCAGCCCCAACCTGGTCCCCAATCCCATTCCAACAATCAGGCTGATTCTTGGTGGATGTTTCCCCTACAAACCTCCCCTTGACCTGCAGCCAGGCCTGTATCGTATTACCTGGGTCTTAGTCCCCTGAGGTTCCCTAGGACTCTCTCCAGAGGAGACAGAAGTCTCCCCTGGCCTGGGCAGAGGCCACCCGAGTGCCTGGGATTTGGCAGAGCCCAGTGGGGCTGGCGGCCACTCCCGGTGCTTGGCTAGGCCCAACCCGGCCTGTGGTCTGGCCCAGCCAGCTCAGGAGCTGCCCAAAGGGAACCACTTTCTGTCTTTGTGGGGAAGCTGACTCGGAATCTCTAGAACAAACAAGGAAGCCACAAGTGCCTGTGGAGGGGGTTGGGGGAACAGTTGGGGGGGGGGGGGTGCGGAGTGGACCAGAGGCGAGAGGAGGGCTTGCCATCATTGCTCTGGCTGCCTGGGGTTTCTAGCTACTTCACAGGCTAAAAGCCCCCACCCCCATCCCCACGCTGAGACAGCTGACAGCTCCAAACTGTAAGGGACCTTCATGATCCTATGGGCTAAACCCATCACCTTTCAGATTGGTAAACCAAGTCCCAGAGAGGAGGACTGTCTTGCCTGAAGTTACACGGCCAGCCAGGAGCAAAGCCAGGTCCTCTGATAGAAGATTCAGGATGGGTCTTGTTAGCAGACCTCTGCCTTCAATGGCCAAGGGTCAACTCCCCCCAATCTGTAGAGCTGTCGGAGAGGGCAAGAGAACCCCAGGGCTCCAGAGGCAAGAAGGGAAGGGGCTTTGCCGGTTAGGGGAGAAGGGAGGAAGCAGCCATTTCCCACATCTGGCTGCCAGACCTTGGCCAGGAAGGGGGTAGGGCTCAGATGGGGACGATGCCTGCCTGTTGGCAACCTGGGATGTGTGTGACCTTGTGCTAGTCACTTCCACCCCCCTCCCCATTTCTTTATCTGCAAATCAGTGAAGGATTTAAGTTAGAAGAACATTAGGGTCCCTCCCAGCTCTGCCCTTTGAGAATTCTGGGGCCACACTCAGCCTGGCAGGAGCATCGGAGGGAGGTATGTGCCTATGGGGGGTGAGGAGGATTCCTTTCCCCAGTCAGTGTTTAAGGCATCGGCCCCAAGTCAGGAAGAGGGGCCCCCCCTTCCCTCAGGCCCAGAGCCACTGGGGTGGCTCAGTGAGCTCCAGGACCACCCCTGGGAGCCCCAGAGGGAACGGCGGGGCTGGCCTGGACCGCCTTGCTGATTCAGAATGACCAGGGGAGGCCAGGCCAGCTTTACAAAGCCCTTAATTAGAGAACAACGGAAAGGACACAGCCCACCATAAGCTAAGAGAGGCCTGGTTACTAATAGGGAAAAAATGGCCGGTCCCAATAAGCCCACATAACATAATAACATAGCAGCAGCAGAAGGGGTCTTTTAACATTCAAGGGTTGTTTGCTGGCCCAGAAACCAAAAGCACATTGCAGGAATGCACTCCTCCCACTCCTCCAGCCCCCAGCTCCATGCCCCCTCATTCTCTGCCTGGTGAAATTCAGCCTGGCTCTGGGGAGCCTTCCCCGACTGGCCAACTAGAAGTGATCTCTTCCTCTGTGACCTTTGCTTATAAAACTGTTTTGTGCATTTGCCCATGTGGGGGAAAATAAAAGCAGCCCATCTCTGGTGTCAGACTTGGATTTGAATTCTACTTTAGACAGCTCTCATCTGTATGACCTTGGGCAAGTCATTGTGTCTGTCAGTCTTGCTTTACTCATCTGTAAAATATGCACATATTTGTTAGCCTCAGAGAACATGTTGGGAGAGGAAAGGCAGTGTGGTATGGTGGATAGGGAGCCATCCTTTTGGTCAAGAAGACTTGGGTTCAAATCCTACCTCCCTCTACAAGTACAGGTTATATGAGAGAGGGCATGTACAGGTTATAGAAGAGTAGGCAAGTCATTTAACTTCTCAGGTGACATTCTAAGGGGCATAGCACTGGCAGAAGGGCTGCCTTCCCCTAGAATCCCATACATGGGGCAGCTAGGTGGCGCAGTGGATAGAGCACAGGCCCTGGAGTCAGGAGTACCTGAGTTCAAATCCGGCCTCAGACACTTAACACTTACTAGCTGTGTGACCCTGGGCAAGTCACTTAACCCCAATTGCCTCACTAAAAAAAAAAAAAAAGAATTCCATACATGGAGGAATTTCACATCTGGTGCAAGCAACAACAACAAAGCCAACTTATTAAATCACTTATTGAATGTACTTAAGTGACTCCTATACCCTGTGCTACTCAAGGGGAAAACAAAGAAAGGCAAAACAGTGAGCGTCTGCTCTAATGGAAGAGACAACAGCTAGATGTGTGCAGTATAGACACACAGTAGATGGGAATTAATCTCAGGGGATGCCCCCACACACGTGTACCCTGTCTTCTCTCCCAGTAGAGTAAGGACAGGAAGGTCATCTTTGTATCCTATCCTTTCTCCACCTCCCCCAGCACCTAGCAGAGGGGTCTTTGATTTTTTTATTTTTATTTTCAGTCCAGATCAGTTCTCAATTCTGCACAAGGGACCTGTGAAATAGTAAGAATCCCCTAGTAACTATTAAGTAGTAGCTAGTAAGGGACAGCCCTCACTTCCCCATTCCCAGACCTAGTCACTACTGTACTCACAAACCAATCACAAGGAATGGCTATGAAATGGTAGCAAGAACATTAAGGTTAGAATCAGAAGACCTGGGGTAGGCCTTTCAGTTCTACATCCCATGATTCCCCAAAGCTAGACAATGTCCCCAGCTGCCATGACCAATAGATATTGATTATTGATCAATAGACAGATTGAGTGCTCAGTGCCAAGCTCTGCCCAACAGCCAGGCCAAATCTCCTGCATCCTGTCCTCCATGCTGGCAGCTTAGTGACACACTGGGCCTGATCCAAGGGCCTGGGAACAAACTCTTTTGGTGCATGACAAGTAGAGTCAGCAAGACCTAGGTGGTGCAGTGGGTACAGCACTGGGCCTGGAGTCTGGAAGACCTGAGTTCAAATCTGGTCTCAGACACTTACTAGCCATATGACCTTGGCAAGTCATTTCACCATTTTGTCTCTGTTTACCTGTTTCCCCAATTATGAAATGGGGATGATAATAATAGAACCTACTTCCTAGGGTTGTTGTGAAGATCAAATGAGATAATATTTACACAGTGCCTGGCACATACTGGGTGCTTTGAAAATGTTCATCCCCTTCCCTTCAAATCCCACTTTAGGCCCTCACTGGCTCTTGAATCATTCATAAGTGATTTAGTGTCTCTAGGTCTCAATATCATCTCATTCTCACTAGTGACATGAGATTAATAAAAACACAGGGCTATTGTGATTAGTAAATTGAGATAATCCCATTATTGTAGTTTGCAAATGTTTCAGGCCTATGTAGAAATATCAATTATCACGATTATTAATATATTCTCTATGTGATCGGTTTCAGGATAGGGTAAGGAAAAGAACTAAATGAGGAGCACATAGAGAGGGGAGAAAAGGCTGGGGGGGGGTGGATCAGGGAGGCCTGGGTTCAAATTCTGCCTCAGACACTTCCAAGCTGTGTGACCCTGGGCAAGTCACTTTTTTTTTTTTTTAGTGAGGCAATGGGGGTTAAGTGACTTGCCCAGGGTCATACAGCTAGTAAGTAAGTGTTAAGTGTCTGAGGCCGGATTTGAACTCAGGTACGCCTGACTCCAGGGCCAGTGCTCTATCCACTGCGCCACCTAGCTGCCCCTGACCCTGGGCAAGTCACTTAACCCCAATTGCCTGGAAGGGAGGAAAGAAGGAAGGAAGGAAGAAAGGAAGGAAGGAAGGAAGGAAGGAAGGAAGGAAGGAAGGAAGGAAGGAAGGAAGGAAGGAAGGAAGGAAGGAAGGAAGGAAGGAAGGAAGGAAGGAAGGAAGGAAGGAAGGAAGGAAGGAAGGAAGGAAGGAAAAAAGGAAGACAATTTATAAGGCTGGGAGTCAGGATGGGCCATTGCCAACCCATTAGCAGTGTGACTGAAGAAGAAGTCGTTTCATCTCAGTATAAATCACACTGAGGCAGCTCAGGACTTGAGCTGTTTCCGCCTCATCTCATGACTCAGTTTCTTCATCATAAAAAGGCAGGGCTTGGGTTTGATGACCTCTGAGGACCCTCCGGGCACTAAATCTATGAGCCCATCCGAGTGGGAGTGAGCTTAGAAGCGACAAAGCCTTCTGGAAATCTTCATGTGCTTCTCTCAATGAGGACGTTAGATTTTTGGATGAATAAGGCAAGACACTGGTGCCCTCTGCTGCCGGCAGCCAGGGGAGGCATTGGGGGACAGTTTGTGCAAGGCTCGGGCCCACCCTCAGCTCAGGGCTCAGGGTGGCCGTGGCAGGAAATTCCACGAATTGCCAAGAATGAGCATAAGCAAAGCCTTTCCGAGGGGAGCCAGCTCTGCCTCCGGGCACTGACCACCTCACAGCTGGGCACAGCCAACCCTGCGCTTAGACACTGACCGTTCAGGCGGCGAGGGGGCGGGATTAGCACCTGCTTCTTGACCAATGGTCTTCTGTCTATCTGCCAGACGCGGAGGGATCCTAAAAGCGGGGACTGTGCCCCCGTTCGGAGAGGGTGCTTCCTGAGGGCAGGAGCTCTCAACTGTGGGGTTGGGTCCTCAGAAGACACAGAGTGCTGGGACGAAGTAGCTGTATTTCCCTCTTGCACTGGGAGATGCTTAAGGATGAGGAACTTGGACTGGCTCATCGCGAAGCTGAGCTGGGCAGTGTATTAAGCTCTGGGGGCTGGGGGTGCTGTGGATCCATCCCGCAGCTGCCGGGCCTCCAGACAGAGCCGGTTACTGCCCCCACCCCCACCTCCATGCTGGTGTCCCCACCCCCTCCCTCACAGCCCTGGCGCCTGCCTGGAGCAGGGCAGCCTGGGGTTAGGCAGAGAGCCAGCCAGCCCTGAAGGGCAGAAACTTGGGGAGCTTTGATTCTTAACCCTGAGAGAACAGGGGGTGGAAAAATTCCTCTCCCTCCCTTCTGAGCCTGCCCTGGGTCAGGCTTCCTTCTCCTAACCCCCTCTTTCTAAAGCCCATTTTTGTTCCCCCGCTCCACCCCAGACACACCCACATGCAACCCTGGACTCATCTGCCAGACCCTGTGGATAGCTCTGGCCCCAGGGGTCTCAGGGAAGCCAAGTAAATCCTCTGATGGTTCATGGCAGCTGAAAGAGCCCATCCCAGGAGCTACAGGACTGATCCCGGGGTCAAATGAGAGAAGAACAACATGAACAACATAATTATCACTGAGGAGTGTGCCAAGGAGGCAGGATTCCCTCAGGGTCTGGGCTAAGCGGGTACCCCTGCCCTGCCCTAGACCTGCCCTGATACCTCTCAGCATGAAAAAGATCCTCCCATCAGGGAAAATTCTAGAATGTCTGAGCTGGGAGGGCCCTTAGAATATAGAATGTCAGAGATGTTAGAACAGAGAATATCAGAGCTAGGAGGGACCTTAGAATAGGGACTACTAGGGGCAGCTAGATGGCGCAGTGGATAGAGCACGGCCCTGGATTCAGGAGTACCTGAGTTCAAATCCGACCTCAGACACTTAACACTTACTAGCTGTGTGACCCTGGACAAGTCACTTAACCCCAATTACCTCACCAAAAAAAAAAAAAAAAGAAAAGAAAAAGAGAATAGGGACTACTGTCAGAGCTGGGAAGGCTCTTAGAACCCAGCATGTCAGAGCTGGGAGGGTCCTTAGATCAGAATGTCAGGGCTGGGAGGGCCCTTAGAATATACTATGTCAGAGCTAGAAGGGCCTTAGAACACAGACTGTCAGAGCTGGGAGGGCCCTTAGAACATAGAAAGTAGGAGACATTAGAACAGAGAATATCAGAGCTGGGAGGGGCCTTAGAACAGAGGATGTCAGAGCTAGAAGGGCCCTTACAATACAGACTGTCAGAGCTATTAGAACAGAGAACCTTAGGAGTCTTAGAACATAGATGACCAGAGCTGGAAAGGGCCCTTAGTACAGAGCCGGTGCCGAAGGCTGCCCCTATGCTTAAGGTCACGTTAGCCAATGCAGGCCATGCCCAGTCTTAGCCCTTGTTCCTGCCCTGCCCTGGCTCCTCTCAGTCCCTGTCCTGGGACCACAAAGTGATGGGAATGTGGGGCTCCACGCGGATGAGTCTGGCATGCAATAACACCCAAACACTTTTCTCTCCTTGCTCCATTGCACTCCGTGCTCAATGGCTGAGACCTGGCTGGGCCTTCCTTGACCCCCTCTGCTCTTGGGTAGCGAGTGCTCTCCAACTGCCCAACATCTAGAATTAGGAGAGCCGATTCCCCTCCGCCCCCAGAGCCCTGGACAAGTCTCCCTCCCTGGACAAACACAGGGACATTCATAGGTTCCCAGAAAGGCCTATGGCGTCGCCAGCGCGGCTTTTAAAATTAGTCTCCCTGACCAGAGGCAGCTATTTCGGGCTGGGCTGAGCTCCCCTGGCCGCACAATCCCAGGCTGTCCCCTTGGCACAACGGGTGCAGGGGGTGGAGCAGGGTGGGGTCCCTGGGCAGGGGAGAGGGAGCCACCCAGTGCTTTCCCCAACCAAATCTGTGCTTTGTTCCTCTGCAATCCCCCTTTCCCCCAGCCAAAATTCTAGGGTGGGGGGCAATGATATGGTAGAAAGAGGACTGGACTGGCAGTGAGGGAGCCTGGCTTTAAATGTGGGCAAATCACTGCTATAAGCCTCAGTTTCCTGTTCTGTAAAATAATGGAGTTGGACCAGATGGTTTTTAAGGTGCCTTCCACCTCTGAAATCTATGAATTCTTGCCAAGTGGGGAGCATCCTCTACCCTGTCTGGCACTGCCTGACTAGCCCCATGGACTCAGCTCTGGGCAGCTGAAGCCCCAGCCTCCTCTTCTCAGCAGAACCGTTCCCCAAGCAGATGAAGGAGAAAGTGCTGAGATGAGGCCTGGGCCCTCCCTGTGCCTCAGTTTCCTCATCTGCTAAGTGGGGATAATTATACCAGCATGGCCAGTTTCCCAGACTGGCTGTGAAGAAGGCATCTTGGAAACCCCAAGGCACTGCAGAAATGGGAGCTAATGTTATGGGAGCTAAGAAGGCAGTCGTTTTTTCCATCCACAGAAACTATTTCCAGGCAGAGCCCCGGGCTTCCCGGAGCAGGCCCCCCCCCCACCTCAGCCTAGGACATCATGGTCCATCCCTTCCTCCCCCCCCTTCTTCCCTCCCTCCTTCCCTCAGAACCCCAGCTGGCCCTGGCACAAGGGAAACAGGCTGAGGCTGCTTTGATCTGAGGGACAGGATGGCCTGAAATGCCATTCCCCCTCCCAGTTGGACTGGGGGGATGTCAGGAGGGGCCTGGGCAGAAGTCTAGATGGGAGGACACCCTCCTCCCTTTTCTGCTCCCATCCCTGGAGACCCCAGGGTCACCCCAGGATGGGAGAGCAGGAAGGGTCAGGAGAGGGAGCCCACAGCAGTCCTCTCTCCTCTACTGGGTGACCCAAGTCTCGACTGGACATGGCATCTTGAGCCTCAGACCACAGGAGCATTCAGAGCCTGCTGGTACCTTTGGCAGCATTTAGTCTAACTTTCTCACCTTATAGATGAGGAGATTGAAGTTTACTCTGCCAGACACACAGGAAGAGTAAGATAGAATTTTAGCTCACATCCTCTGACATCAAATCCAGTGCTCTCTGTACTAGTCAACTTTTTTTTTAATAGAGGAAGAAATGGCAGCCCTGAGGAGAGGAAGTGACTTACCCAAGGTCACACTGATAACAGCCAAGAGTCAAGCCCAGGCTGTCCAGTCCTCTACACCCTGTGCTGCTTCCCCACTATGGTGCACAAAAATTACTTCAATTCATAGCTGGGTGGGACTCATCTAGTGCAGTCTTCTTATTTTACAGATGAGGACACTGAAATTCATGGTGAGGAAAGATGGGGGCAGCTAGGTGGCACAGTGGATAAAGCACCAGCCCTGGATTCAGGAGGACGGAAGTTCAAATCCAGCCTTAGACACTTGACACTAGCTGTGTGACCCTGGGCAAGTCACTTAACCCTCATTGCCATGCAATAAAATAAAATAAAACAATTTTTTTAAAAAACGAATTTCACCAGGAGACCTGTAGTCTCGATACGAATCAATGTTGTGTTTGTTTTGAAATGCTGGCACTTTTCCTCTAAGATAATCTCCAAGTTTTCCTTTCTATACCTTGTTTGTACGTAGTTGTTTTGTAGGGTGGTAGAAAGAGTACTGGATTTGCAGTGAGGGAGCTTGGGTTCAAATTTTTGCAAAACATTGGGTTCATATTGTCTTTCCCATTAGATTGTGAACTCCTTGAGGGCAGGGACCATCTTTTGCCTTCCTTTGTATCCCTGGCACAGTGCCTGGTGCAGAGTAGGCACTTGATAAATGTCTGATGCCTTGACTGGTTCCCTTTCACTCTTGGGCTACACTGAGAGGTATAACTTCCAGGAATAAGGGAGTAATATCTCTTCTGTGCTCTCCTCTGGGCCGACTACATCGGTCATACTGCATTCAGTCCTAGGGACCACAGTTTAAGAAGGATGTTGATAACCTGGAGAGCATCCAGAGGTTGCTCATGTCAAATGAGGATTGGTTTGAGGAACTGGGGATTTTCAACCTAAAGAAAAAATGGCCCAAGGAAGGCATAATCACTGTGTTGGAGTATTTGAAAGGCTGTTAGGGAGAAGAGGGCTAGGACTTATTTTGTTTGGCACCAGAGGGAAGAGCCGGGAACAATTTGTGGAAGTTACAAAGAGACAAATTTAGGCTCGGTGTTGGAGAAAAACTTCCTAACCATAGAACTATTCAAAACTATTCAAAAGGACTGTGAGGCTGCCTCAGGAGGCAGTGAATTCCCCCTCCCTGGAGGTCTTTGCACAGAATCTATGAGAACACTTGCTTGGTAGGTTTCAGTGAGGACACGTTTGGGAATGGTTAAGATTAGATGGCCTCTGATGGCCTTTGCAATTCTGAGACTATGATTCTGTGGCCCTTGGGTAGATTCCAGAGGAGCGAAGGCTTGAGGGGCAGAGAACAGTGATTGGAAGCTCTGGCAGGTGAACATAGAGGACCAGGGAAGCCATTGGCTCTCGGGGAAGCCCACAAACTGGATGTCTCCTTGTCAAGGCAAGGCCCTTTACATGTATCCTTGGTCATACCATCCAGCTTTCTCCAGCAGATCACACCCTTCCATTTCCACTAATCATCTCTCCCTAATCTTTAGTCTCTTCCTATCTACTGGATCCTCCCCCAGTGGATAAAGCACTGGTCCTGGAATCAGGAGGACCTGAGTTCAAATCTCACCTCAGACACTTACTAGCTGTGTGACCCTGGGCAAGTCACTTAACCCCAATTGCTTTAAACATCCAGGGCCATCTCCAGTGGTCCTGATGTATATCTCACCACTGGACCCAGATGGCTCTGGAGGAAAGAGTGAGGTTGGTGACTTTGTACCTCCCTCACTTAAATCCAATTCAGTGCAAGTTATGACATTACCCTGATGTCAAGGTCTCCTTGGAGAATGAAAAATAAACAACAAGAACAACAACAATAACCATGCCACATATCCTCCATCCTTAGAAGAAAAAAACCTCACTTGATCCTACCATCCCTGGTGGTTTATCCTGCATTTTTCCTCCCCTTCTTGGTTAACCTTCTTGAGAAAGCTGTCTATACTCACTACCACTACCTCCACTTTCTCTCCTCTCATTCCATTCTTTTTTTTTTCAGGGCAATGAGAGTTAAGTGACTTGCCCAGGGTCACACAGTTAGTAAGTGTCAAGTGTCTGAGGCCAGATTTGAACTCAGGTCCTCCTGAATTCAGGGCCAGTGCTTTATCTACTGAGCCACCTAGCTGCTCCTTCTCACTCCATTCTAAACTCTTTGTGCACTTTGTCTTCTGATCTCATTATTTGATTGAAAATGCTTGGGGTGGGGGCAGCTAGGTGGCGCAGTGGATAAAGCACTGGCCCTGGATCCAGGAGGACCTGAGTTCAAATCTGACCTCAGACACTTAACACTTACTAGCTGTGTGACCCTGGGCAAGTCACTTAACCCCAATTGCCTCACCAAAAAAAAAAAATGCTGTGGGGGAAAAAAAAAAGAAAATGCTTTTGGGGGCAGCTAGGTGACACAGTGGATAAAGCACCAGTCCTGGATTCAGGAGGACCTGAGTTCAAATCCAGCCTCAGACACTTGACACTTACTAGCTGTGTGATCCTGGGCAAGTCACTTAACCCCAGTTGCCTCACAAAAAAAAAAAAAAAGGAGTCTGTCCTGGGTCTCTTCTTTTATTCTGCTATACTGTCTCACTTGGGGATCTCAACATCTCCCATGGGTTCAGTGTTCATCTTTATGTAATGATTCTCAGATATATATATATATATATATATATACATACACATACACATATGTACGTAATGTATTTGTGTATATGTATATGTATATGCCTTAAACTCTCTCCTGCCCCCAGTGTCAGTATCAACAACTACCTTTCAGACATCTTGAACCCCAGCATCTGAAGTTCAACATGTCCCAAACTGAACTCATTATCTTTCCCCCCAAACTCTCCCTTCTTCTCAACTTCCCAATTACTATCAATTGTACCACCACCATTCTCCATAGCCCAGGCTCACAACTTGGGGGTCATCACCTTGATTCCTCTTTTGCCCACCTTCCACACATTCAATCTGTTTCCATGTCTTGTTTCTACCTTTACACTATTTCTCTTATATGTTCCCTTTCCTCCATTCACTCTAGTGCAGGCTTCATCATCTCATGCTTGACAGCGTGGCTGGAGGCCCTAATGGTAGCCTAGGGGAGGAGAGGAGATCCTGAGGTTGACCCCCTGGACAGAATCATCTCATGCCTGGACTTTTGCAGTAGCCTTCTGGTCTCCTTGCCTCCACTCTCTCCCCATTCTAGCCCACAGCGGCCAGAGTAATTTTCCCAACGTGTAGCCCCATCCTCAATAAACTCCAGTAGCTCTCTATTACCTCCAGGAACAAATATAAAATCCTCTGTTTAACATCTAAAGCCCTTCACAACCTGGCCCCTTCCTGGTTTTCCAATCTTCCAATATTTCACTCCTCTCCACGTACTTGGTGATGCAGTGACCCTGGTCTCCTTGCCGTCCCTCACACCCGGCGCTCCTTTTTTTTTTTTTTTTACAGGGCAATAGGGGTTAAGTGACTTGCCCAGGGTCACACAGCTAGTAAGTGTCAAGTGTCTGAGGCCAGATTTGAACTCAGGTCCTCCTGAATCCAGGGCCGGTGCTTTATCCACTGCGCCACCTAGCTGCCCCCGGGCACTCCTTTTTTGATTGTCTCTCATGCTGAGATGTTCTTCTTCCTTGTCTCTACCTCCAGGTCTCCTCAGCTCCCTTAAAGACTCAGATCAAATCCCACTTTCCAGCAGGAGCCTTTGCTCATTCTTTCCCCCTCCCCTGCACCAGCACCTTTCCTCTGAGATCAGCTCCTTTCTAGTATGGAGTTGTTTACAGGCTGCTTCTCCCATTGGAGCACAAATCCCCTGAGGACACGGACCACCTCGTATTTGCCTTTCCTTGTATCACTAGTGTTTAGCACAATGCCTAGAACCTAGTAAGCACTTAATAAATGCTTGTTCACTGACTGACTATTTCTGAGCCCTGAGCCCAGGGCTCAATGATGACCAATAGCTATAGTGATTGCCAGGTACTGGATCCACAGGAGCTTAGAAGATAGGGCTGGGCTCATCTCTCTGTGGTCCTCATCACAACCACGATATGCTAATCAGCCTCCTTGCTTGTCTGAGCCCCTTTGTGAGGCTTACAGTGGGGTTAGTGGAAAGAGCAGTGGATTCAGAGTTCGTGAGCCTGTGTGCCGGTCTTGGTTCTGTGGGTCCTTGGGTGAGTTACTTCACTTACTCATCTGTAAAAGGGGAGTAATAATACAGCCCCTGCCTATCTCCTAAGGTCATCAAGAAGACCAGTGAAAGGATGTCTATAAAAGCTTTGGAAAATACAAAGAGTGTGAGAACGTTTTTGTGTTAGTATTCATTCTCATGATTAATAACCGTGTACAGGGAAGCAGCTAGATGGCGCAATGGTAAAACACCGGTCTTGGATTCAGGCATACCTGAGTTCAAATCTGGCCTCAGACACTTGACACTTACTAGCTGTGTGACCCTGGGCAAGTCACTTAACCTTCATTGCCCTGCAAAAAACAAAACAAAAAAATAAAAATAAAAATAACCATATGCAGTAGACGTGCACAGAGAGGCCTGCCTCCTTGGTAGAGCAGGCTTTCCCTGGCTTCTTCCAAGTCCCAGCTAAAAAGCTTTTCCTGATTCCCCCTTAATGCTAATGCTTTCCTTCTGTTGATTATCTCTCTTTTAGCCTCTATATATCTTCTTTGTACCTAAATGTTTACATCTATTATTATTATTAATTGGTATTAATAGAATTAAGCAATATAATATGATCTCTATTAATATTAATAATTATTATTATTGAATGTAAGCTCTACTTGAGTATAAGTTCCCTGAGGGCAGGGATTGTCTTTTGCCTCTTGCTATGTCCCCAGTGCCTGGCACATAGTAGAAACCTGATAAATGTTTATTGTTAGGGGCAGCTAGGTGGCGCAGTGGATAAAGCACTGGCCCTGGATTCAGGAGGACCTGAGCTCAAATCCAGCCTCAGACACTTGACACTTACTAGCTGTGTGACCCTGGGCAAGTCACTTAACTCTCATTGCTCCACAAAAAACAAAAACAAAACCAGAAATGATTATTGACTGACTGCTAGGACAGAAGAAAAGTCATTGAGGACTGTTATATGGGCAGGGTATGAACCATGATGAGCAGAGATCCTCACTGGCTATTAACTGTGATGGAGGCATCATGGAAGGAATTTTGCATGCGGCTGTGGATTCTTTGGGGGAAAGAGGGGGCATGGTACTGAGAAAAGCAATCAGGAAGAACAAAGCACCTTCTGCCTTGTCTGAGCTATGAAATCATGGGTTCTTCTCAGGTTCTACAGAGAGATACCCAGAAACAAGTGTACTTTAGGTAAGAGGGCAATTTCATTATTATCAGTTAATGCCAAAGCTGGGAGAACCCTTAAACATCAAATGTCAGAGTTGGAAGAGTCCCTAGAACCTAGAATATCAGAATGGAAGAGACCATAGAACACAGTGTTAGCACTGAAAAGGACATTAGAACATGGTATTTAAAGGCTATCACAGAATATGAGAGCTGCGAGGACCCTTAGAACACGGAATGTCAAAGCTGGGAGGACCCTTAGAATACAGGATGTCAGAGGTAGAAAGAACCTTAGAAAATAGAATGTCAGGGCTGGGAGGGCCCTTAGAACACAGAATGTCAGAGCTGGGAGGGCCCTTAGAACATGGAATGTCAGGGCTGGGAGGGCCCTTAAAACATGGGTATAAACTGTTTTCTGGCTCCAACATGTTAAATTAATGTAAATTCCTCATGGCTACTTAAGGATAGGCTCCTGAAGTGCCAGGGGACTTCTGAGGAGTGAGGCACCCTCTCCTATAGGTAGGTAGTGACCATCCACAGATCCCTAGGTTTGGCCTTTGAGACAGGCTGTGGGTACAGCCTTGGATGGGACCCCTTCCAGTCACTTAGACTGATTTTGGAGGATGCGGATCTGCTTCACTAGCAAAACCTTTGAGGCCTGGCTAAAACTTGCCACTCCTATGGGGGAGCAGCATGATGCAGGCCTGATACAGAAAAGCAAGGGAGGTTACAAAAGAGCCCCAGGAGGTTTGATGCCTTTGATGGAGAGGGTATGACCCGAGGCTGCAGTGCTCAGGGGCTGAGGGGGCTGGATGGCCTTGGGAGCACAGAAGGTATCTAAAGCAGACAGGTCTTTGCTTTGTGCAAAGGCTTTGCAGAGCCTCCTACAGAGATCCAGCATGAACGGGGCAGTGGTTGGGAAGTGCACGAACTACCCTGGGCAGACCCAAGTGATCAAAGGATCTCTACAGGACTGGACTATTGTCATACCTGTGGCTACCTGAGCGCTGGAGACAACCCTCCAGCTGCTCAGAAATGAGGTGGTTGGTCCAGGGGCCAGAGGCAGATCCTACGGGCAAAGACCTCAGGCTAAAATACGAGCTCCAGGAAGGGCCACACAATCCTTTTAGGGGAGAGGCCCCAAAACCAAACTAGAGACCAATCCAGACCACACCAGCCTTTCCAAAGAGATTCAAGCCAGGTCTACAGAAATGCTGTTCCTCTAGATGAGAGTGGAAGAAACCTTAGAACACACAAGGTTCCAGAGGGACAAGGAGGGTCAGGGTCAGAGATCAAAGCCACCAACTTCAGTAGCAGCACCAAAAGGACCCAATAGCATTTTGCTATAATTATGGAAATCATCCAGATTAACCAAATAGACTGTGTTCCCAACCAACATTTCTCTGAACCTCTGAAAAAGGGGACCCAGAAATCCTTTGGGGCATGGGCTCTGATCAGTCAAATCTCACTGGATGGAGGAATGCCATCCTCTCTTTGTCTTCTTCTGCCAGAGGAATGTGGGCATACTGGCTGTGCTCAGGTCCACTGCTGAGAACCACTGACTGCCCAGAGGACTTGGAATTCTTGGCATCCTCTACTGGTCCACCCAAGCCCTTTATTCAAGGCAACGTTTGGATAGCTTGAGGACGGCCTTGACCACCCAGAACCTTGAGTGTTTGCTAGAGGTGAACTCACAGATAGCAGCATGCCCTGTTATCCTGTATCCACAGGTCAGAGTTCTTGGCTTTGCAATGGGCTGGCACAACCGAGCTGCAAGATGACGCCTATGGAGCTCGCCGTTGAGTACAGGCCAGAATACACTCACCTAGACATCCTGGCAATCGATTACTTGGTTGTCACAAGACAGATGGACAGTGTCTCTGGTCAGCTAGGGGCTAGGAGTAGTGATATTGGTCAAAAAAGGGGGCTCTAGGTGTCCCGCTAAGGCGAAAAATTGCAGAGAAGGTACCTGCGTTGTTAAAGGGAGACTTCTTACCCCGGAGTTGGCTATGAAATCTCAGGGCCCATCTATGTTATTGCATATCACTGAACAGAGGGCTGGTTATTCTTGGGGAATCATGCTCAGCTCTCACTGAGGAAATGACTGGAATTGGACATCTGCCCTGAGGTTCAATTGGGCGCTCAACATACTGGGAAGACGTTGACACTGCTGGATGTCTCCTGATCCCTGGCCACAGTGAATTGCAAACAGGGTCACAGGGGCATAACTTGGAGCCCAACCTCTTCAGTTTACAGTTCTGTCACTTGTATGATTTGGGCAAGTTTCTTCCCAAAGTGGGCCTCAGTTTCCCCATCTGTAACATGAAGAGGTAAGACTAGATAAGTCCTCTGAGATCTATTCAGCTCAGTGTTCTCTGGTTCTAACCATAGCCCATTGGGCAGGCAGAGCCATCCCATGGATAGTGAGTAGAGAGGGGACCTAGAGGGAGCAGGAGGTGGAAAGAGATATGTCTCCTTTTTCGGGGTCTCCCCTAATCCTTGTGGGAGACATGGGGTCCTGTGTGGGTAGGAGTCACAAGACTGGGAGGTGTGACAAGGCCAGGTGCCCCTGGAGCCTGGCCAGATTCTAGGACATAGCATAGGTACAAAGGCCTCTCCTCCCACCTCCCCCCAGTCACCCACCACTGAGGAATGTGCCCAGACGGTAGGGAGTGGCTATGCCAGGGAAACTGCCAGGATGTCCACCCAGTACAGTGGGCACATCTCCAGGTCAGAATGACCTGTAACAGGAGAGCAAGACAGGGTCCCTCCCGCTCCCCCAGGCCCACCCAAGGAGTCTGGGGTGAAGATACTGGGACTTCTAATAATAGCCATTTACCTTTATAGAGGCTTCTCAGAAACAAAGCCCTCTAAACAGACGGTTGCATTGGATCCCCACAACCACCCTGGGAGGTAAGAGGCACACAAATGATTTACCCATGTGACAGAAAGGGAAACTGAGGCTGAGAAGTGACATGATTTGCCCATGTTCATCAGAGCAAAGACTGGGCCCCACATCTCTTGACTCTAAGCCCAGGCCTCTTCTCTTTCTGGACTCTTGCTCCAGATTCCTCCTCCTTCTCCTCGGCTGCCCCTTGGTCACCCTGATGAGGTCTCTAGCTTGTTAGCTTTCCTCTCCTGGTTGATGACTCCCTCCCCAGGAAAACCATTTTAGGAAGGACCCCAGCCAAGTTTCACCTCATTCTCCCCTAGACTATCTCTCCAAACTCTTTTCTTCGTTGTTACATGACCAATGTGCCTCCTGGGGTGCCCATCCTCCTCACTTCCAGCCTTCCAGTTCTGTTTTATTAGTTGTCCTCCCCCTTTAGAATCCAAGCTTCCTGAGGGCATGAACTATCTTACTTTCTTGTATTGTGACTCCAGCACTTAACACAGAGCCTGGCGCAGAGTGGGTAAATGCTCTATCCATCCATCCATCCATCCATCCATTTATCCATCCATCCATCCATCCAACTATCCACCCATCCAACCCATCCATCCATCCATCCTTCTGTCCATCTATTTTCCTTCCTTATAGTTTCTTTCCTTTCCTTCCTTTCTTTACCCCTCCTTCCTTCCTTCTTTCTTTCTTTCCTTCTTTCCTCCTCTTTCTTCCCTCCTACCTTTCTTAATTGTAGATAGAGTACTAGAAATAGAGTAAGAAAGTCCCATGATCAAATCCTGCCTCAGACACTCACTAGCTGGGTGAGCATAGGCCAATCCCTTCACTTCTCCGTCTAGTTTCCTTATCTGTATGATCCTGGGAAAGTCATCTAACCTCTCTCAGCCTCGGTTTCTTCACCTGAAAAACAGGCAGAATACCAGAACCTGCCTCCTAAGATTTTTGTGAAAATCAAATGAAATAAGTGTTTTTGCAAACCTTAAAGCATTATAATAAATACTAGCTTTATTGCCTACATCCTAGTTTCTTAAACTGGGTCAGGACCCCACATGAGGTTGTGTAGCTGAATGCAGCAGTCACAAAAAATTTGGCAACAGTAAAAGATATGTACCACTTTTATATGCCTATATACCTGGGGTTGCATAAAATTTTATTAGGCAAAAAGGGGTCAAAAGTGGAAAAAGTTGGGGCAGCTAGATGGCGCAGTGAATAAAGCACCGGCCCTGGATTCAGGAGGACCTGAGCTCAAATCCAGCTTCAGACACTTGACACTTACTAGCTATGTGACCCTGGGCAAGTCACTTAACCCCAATTGCATCTCACTCACACACACACACAATTATTTTAAAAAGTGGAAAAAGTTTAAGAAGCCCTGGTCCTTATCACCAATATTCTCCATCTGTCCATCTATCTATGCACTAAAGCACCCTGCTTCTATGCTGAGGTCTCCCTCTTCCTGAACCCTTGGTCCACCACCCCTTCACCTTCATTCCTTCTTCCACCAGTTCCTCTGATCTCCATAGAGAAACCAAGAGGCAGAGGGGAGGGGGTTGTTTCAATATAATTGGTCTTCTTTGGAATTCTATGTATTTTATTTTATGCATTCAAAAACACTGCTCCATAGGTTTCACCAGGCAGCCCAAGGGGTCCAAGACATATACAAAACAAGCTGAGAAAACACAAACTCCTGTGTTCAGGGCTCCAGATGATCTGACTCTAGACTTTGCTTCTGCATTTCTTTCACATTGTTCCCCCCACCACCCAAATGGCATGCTAGTCAAACAACCTACTATCTAGTCCATCTCTTACACTTACACAAGTCCCCCACTCTTCATGACTGCAATGCCCTCCCTTCTCACCTCGGTCTCTCAAAATATCCTTTTAAGACTCAGCTTTTCAGAGCAACTAGGTGGCACAGTGGATAGAACACTGGCCCTGAGTTCAAATCTGGCCTCAGACACTAGCTGTGTGACCTTGGGCAAGTCACTTAACCTTGATTGCCTCTCTTCCTGCCCCCCCCCCCAACAGACTTGGCTTTTCCTGATCCACCCCTCCTCCCAGTTAGTGCTCTCTTTCTCCTTGTCACCTTGTATGTACATCTTCAATTGATCGTAAGCTTCTGGAGGGCAGGCCCCAACTGACCTTTTATCTCAGAATCCCATTTCTTAGCCAGAGGCCTCTGACTTTTAGAAGCCCTCAATGGATGTTTAACTGATGACCATCCATTAGTCCCTCCCTCTCAAGGCCAACAGAGGCTCCTTAGGAAGCTACTAGGGTCAATCTGTTATTAAATAGGGCATTTATTAAGTGCCTACTATATGCCAAGCTCTGGGCTAAGCACCAGGGATATGAAGAAAGGCAAAGACAATTCCTGCTCTCAAAGAACTCAGTCTAATGGGGAAGATGACATGCCAACTATGTACAGACAAGATTTTATATGTGTGTGTGCATGTATCTATGCACATGTGTATACGTATGTGGATAGCTCAATCGATAGATATGGATGAATGGCTGGATGAATAGATAAACAGGACAGACACACAGACACAGACAAGCTGATAAAGGGGGAGACAGGTAGATGGACAGAGATGGATGGATGGACAGATGGATGGATAGACAAACAGGACAGACACAAGAACATAGATAAGCTGATAAATGAAAAGGTAGGTGGACATACATGGATGGATAGAAATAAATCTATATGAAAATAAAATTATCAACAGAAGGAAGGGGTCCCCTGACTTGGGGAGGCAGGGACAGCAGAACTCTCAGGGAAAGGAAGATGGAAGGTAACAGGAAGTCTCAGCCAG
Organism: Dromiciops gliroides; assembly: GCF_019393635.1. Classification (NCBI taxonomy): domain Eukaryota; kingdom Metazoa; phylum Chordata; class Mammalia; order Microbiotheria; family Microbiotheriidae; genus Dromiciops; species Dromiciops gliroides. The sequence continues at coordinate 612,287,297 of NC_057863.1, read as the reverse complement.
CCCCAGGGTCTAGCTCAGGCTTGCTCTTCTGCAGGTCCTTGGTGACACCTAGTGGCACCAAGAGGGAAATTCAGCAGGCCTCAGCAAATGTTGGAGCAGGGAGGTGAAGAGCTTGGCCAGGGGGTGAGGCCACTTTTGTCAGTAGACTTGGAGCCCACTGTGCGTTCTCCCTCACAGGTCCCTGATGCCACCTCCCTCAACCCTGAGAAATGGCCATGACCCAGGCTCCTGGGGGGGGGGCAGATGTCCTGAAGCTGGGACAGAGGACTCAATGTATTTCTTTTCTTTCTTTTTTTTTTTTTGCAGGGCAATTAGGGTTAAGTGACTTCCCAGGGTCACACAGCTAGTAAGTGTCAAGTGTCTGAGGCCAGATTTGAACTCAGGTTCTCCTGAATCCAGGGCCGGTGCTTTATCCACTGCGCCACCTAGCCGCCCCTCAATGTATTTCTAAAAAGACCTGTCCCCCTGCATGTCTGGTCTGCACCATATTCCCCCACATCCTTCCCATGGGACCTTAGTGATTATGGAGGGACTGTTTTTCTTGGAATCAGCGAGCTGTCGTTCACTTGTGTCTGACTCTTTGGGACTCCCTGGACCATAATCAAGGTCTGAGCCAATAGCATCCATGGAGTTTTCTCAGCAAAGATGCTGGAGTGGTTTGCCATTTCCTTCTCCAGCAGACTGAGGCAATAGATTAAGTGACTTGCTCAGGGTCACACAGCTAGTAAATGTCTGAGATCAGATTTGAACTCAGGTCTTCCTGACCCCAGGCCCAGTGCTCTATCCACTGAGCCACCTCACTGCTTCATCATGGAATCAGGAAAGTCTGGATGAAAATCCTGCCTTTAATACTTCCTAGCTGCGTGACCACAGACAAGTCACTAACTCTCTCAGACCTTTTCTTCATTGTAAACTAGGGTCAGTCAGCTCAGTGTCATGAGGCTCAAATGTGAGGGTGTTTTCAGCCTTCCAATGGTATATACACATCAGTTGAAGTCCTATGCTTCGTCTTTCTCCATCTCTCTCCTTGTTGGGGTTCTGTCTCTTCTCCAGGTTCTCCTTCTAGTTGTCTGGATGCTAGTCCTCCATAACCCACCTCCAGCCCATGAACACCCCCCCCCCAAGGCTCAGTCCTGAGTCTTCCTTTCTCTCCTCCTTCCTCTCTGCACCCCTATACCCCAGCTGCCTCCTCACAGTGGAACTTCCTTCAGTCCTGGAGCCCCCTTCTCCCATTCACTGGTGACTTCTTCCCAGAAGCCCTGAGAGCCATCCTGCCTTCCTCTACTTCTGACTCTTATCACTTCCCAATCTCTCCCCGACACCCCTGATCTTCAGCTCCCCTTACATTGCATCTTTTTGTATTAGGAGGCTTCCCGAGAGAACTATGTTCTTTCCCCCTTTCTGCTATCCCCAGCACCTTGCAGAGTCCCTGGAAGAACACAGTAGGTGTTTAATAAAAGATTCCCGGGGCAGCTTGATGGCGCAGTGGATAAAGCACTGGCCCTGGATTCAGGAGGACCTGAGTTCAAATCCGACTTCAGACACCTGATACTTACTAGCTGTGTGACCCTGGGCAAGTCACTTAACCCTCATTGCCCTGCAAAAAAAAAAAAAAAAAGATTCCCATTACTTCAAAGTGGATTCTAGATATTACCATTGGTCCAAAAGGAAACCAAGTCCCAGAGGAGGAAGCGATTTACTTAGTGACAGCCAGGATGTGGCTTGATGGAATTCTAACTTGGTTCTTCTGACTCAAAATCCACTGGACTTACTCATTCGAGCCCCTTTCTGGTCCCTCCATCTCATCTGCATGAAGGTGAAGGGTTAAACCAGGCTCTGGTTACAATAGTGATAAATATAACTTTATTTTGTACACCTGTCACTGACACACACACAACCGCGGTCTCAGAAACAAGTGTTTGGCTTGGGCGTCAGGCCCTGGGGCCCAAAGCCTTAAAAAACACAGACAAACACACACAACATGGACATACAGTAGGCTCCTCCATCACCCCAACTCCCAGGAGCCTCCAGGGGACAGGGGAGTGGGCTTAGGAGAAGATGAATCCCCCCATTTCCCCAACTGTGGGTGCTACGACCACAGGCAGCACCAGGTGCCGGCCTTCCCTGTGCCGAGTGTTCACAGCCTTGGCCCCATCTTGCCAGCCATCGTGGCGCAGGGGTTGGGGTTGGGAATGGGGGTGGGGGCATCAGCCTGCCTGCCTCCCAGGATGTACTGGGAGACACCAGAGGAATAGGATTGGGGAGAGTGACAATGGTGGCAAAGTGAGACTATATGTCCAGAGTCTCAGTGGTGGGTGCGTTAACAGGGTGGCCCAGCTGATTCCTTCAGTGGGCAATGGTGCCAGTCTCTCAGCCATGGGCAATGACTGAGAAGGGACCCTGTTAGGGCAGGTCTAGGGGAAGGACATAAAGCACTGCCTTGCCCTGTGGGCAGGGATTAGAGCAGGAGTGAGGGTCTGGGGAAGGTGGCCCAGTGAGTACACCTAATTCAGCTCCCCTCAACCTGGTGGCCTGAACAGGGCCCACGAGGTAGAGGCCCCTGACTGACAACCTGGCGTGTCAATAATGGGCAAAATTGGGCAGCCTGTGGTCCTGGATGGAGGGGGGGAGGGGGCACCTGCTCTGGGCATGACTCAGTGGAAGGAAGGAAACAGGAAGGGTGGTCAGCGAGAAGCTCAAAGCTTCCCGCCTGAGCAGGCTTTAGAGGATGACAGAATTCTGGAACTGGGGAAGACCTAAGGGATCATCTAGTCTGAACCCCCTTCCTGTGACCAAGGAAGAAACTGAGGCCAGAAGAGAAATGACTTGGCTCACATAGCTAGGAGAGGGCAGGACGAGGACTGGGACTAGACCAAGGTTTCTTCCACTCCACCAGAGCATCCTGCCAGCCCCACAGCCATCTTGAACCCTGGCAAGAGCAGCTGTGTACAGTGATCCTTGCTTTTGAGATGCCCCAGAAGGTACCCAGCCCAGAAAGGTGCCAGCCTGATTTCTTCTGATGTGGGCAGGGATCCAGGTCATCTCCAGGGAATGGAAGGTCTGAGGGATGGAGAGGAAGCAGGGCAAGGGCTCAGGCTGCAAGCCCTGGCAGCCACCTGTCCAGGATACACCAGGGGCCCTGGGTGGCACTGTGCCGCTTGGCAGGCACAGTGCCCGCAGCTTTCCTGGGGCAGGGGCAGGCAGCTCATAGGACCCCTGTACATTTGGGGGCACAAAGGGCCCCTAGCCCTCAGGCCTGGCCCTGAAACCCAGGAGGCTCCGCCCTGCAGAGCTGTGGTCCTGGGCGAGAGAAGGGCACAAAGAGGACAAAGAGACCATTCCGAGAGGCTGGCCGTGGCGAGAAGGGCAGAGTCACTGTCTCTGCTCTGCAGCAGCGATCTCAGCTTGTGCTTCTGCCGCGGGGTCTGTGGGCAGAGGAGAAGGGGTCTTGGCAAGGAAGGGCAGGGCCTCCTGTGAGAGAGAACTTGTGGAGCAAGGGGCCGGGCACGGAGAGGAGAGGGCAAGGAGGGGAGAGAGCTGGCGGGTGACATGGGTAGCAAGTTTCCAGGATTAGACTGGACTCCAGGGAGTCCCCTCCTTCTCTGGGTCTCACCCCCAGCAAAGCCTAAATGACAGGGGGGTCAGGAGCCCGAGCAAACCCTCTCAGTCCAGGGATTAGACATTACCATGGCACCTCTGAAGGGTTCCGTGCCAGGGAAACAGGCCAAAGCAGTCCCACCCTCCATGTATTTCCCCCAACTTGTGTGGATAGAGACTAACCTGGGATGTCCTATCCGTGGAAGCCTGGCTGGGAGGGCTAGCAGCCCTACACAGATATAGGGAGGCCAACAGTGTCCAGATGACAGGTGGGGGGAAAAGAAGAAACCAGGTCACTCACTGAGCCCAGTATCTTGTCCTAGATCCCCCAAGGACCCCAACACACACAAAGAGAAATCTCCCCTCCACTTAGTCATCTGCCATCAGGTATCAGGGGGGTGGGAAGAGGTTATGGTCAGACCCTGGAGAGAAGAGGGGCTCAGAGCAAGCTCTCTGTTACAGCTCTGTCCACTGACTGCCCCCAACTAACACTCTGGGCTGGGGGTGAGGTATGGTGCTGGCTTGGTCTAAATTTTAGATCTTTGGCATCCCTCCCTGGGCCAGTCCAGAGAATCCCTGACTTCCTCTCCAAGGCCCCTTGGGGCTCACCAAATGGGGTGTGTGCTGCTGCTGCTGCTGCTGCTGCTGCTGCTGCTCAGGTGCCTCCAGCTGGATCTTAATCTCTGGACAGGTAGGGTCCCCCGATTTCCTGGCATCTGGCTGTGGTGACCGAGAGGGGCCTGGGGTGGGGGGCAAGGAATAGAAGAAGAGACAGAAGTGTGTTTATTGAAAGTGGGGAAAGGGGCTACTCCCCTGACACTGAGACAGCCTCATGGCATGAACCCAGCCAAGCTGGATAGAAAAGCATGGAATTTGAAAGCTAAAAGGATCTTTAAAAGATCACTACAGTAGGACCAAACAAGATACAGAGAATATTATGAAATGCAAAATAGATCATTTTGATTACATAAAATTTAAAATTTTTTTTTCACAAACAAAATCAATGCAACTAAAATTAGAAGGAAAGCAGAAAACTGGGGTAGGGGATGTTGTATAGCAAGTATCTCTGATAAAGGCCTCATTTCTCAAATATAAAGAGAAAAAAGAACTGAGTCAAATTTATAAGAATACAAGTCATTACCCAACTGATAAATGGTCAAAGGATACAAACAAGCAGTTTTCAGACAAAGAAATCAAAGCTAACTATAGTGATATGAAAAATGCTCTAAATCACCATTGATTAGAGAAATGCAGATTAAAACAACTTTGAGGTACCACCTCACACCTATTACATTGGCTAGTATGACAGGAAAGGAAAATGATAAATGTTGGAGCGGATGTAGGAAAACTATAATACTAATACACTGTTGGTATAGTTGTGAACTGACCTGACCATTATGGAGAGCAATTTGGAACTATGCCCAAAGGGCTATAAAACCGAGCATACACTTTGATCCAGCAACAACACTAACTACTAGGTCTGTATCCCAAAGAGATTTTTAAAAAGGGGGAAAACCTAGCTATATAAAAATATTCATAGTAACTCTTTTGTGGTGGCTAAGAATTGAAAATTGAAGGGATGCCCATCAGTTGGGGAATGGTGGAACAAGGTATGGTATATGATTGTAATGGAATATTGTGCTATAAGAAATGATGAGCAGGTAGATTCAGAAAAACCTGGAAGGACTTACATGAACTGATACAGAGTGAAGTGTGCAGAACTAGAACATTGTAACCAGTAACACTATGTTGTATGGTGAAGAATTATAAATGACTTAGTTATCCTCAGCAATAAAATGATCCGAGACAATCCCCAAAAGACTCATGATAAAAATGCTATCCACCTCCTGAGAAAGAACTGATGGTGGGCACCTAGGTGGTGCAGTGGATAGAGTACCAGCCCTGGAGTCAGGAGGACCTGAGTTCAAATCTGATCTCAGACACTTGACACTTACCAGTCGCATGACCCTGGACAAGTCAATTAACCCTCATTGCCTCACAAAAACAAAAAAAACTGATGTTGTCTGAATAAAGACTAAGCATATAGTTTTCTTCCACAAAATGACTAATATGGAAATGTTTTGCATGATTGTACATAAATAATCATAAATAATCTTTTTTTTTTTTTTTTTGCGAGGCAATGAGGGTTAAGTGACTTTGCCCAGGCTCACACAGCAAGTGAGTGTCAAGTGTCTGAGGCCAGATTTGAACTCAGGTCCTCCTGAATCCAGGGCCGGTGCTTTATTCACTGTACCACCCAGCTGCCCCTGAACATATATAATCTATATCAGATTGCTTACCGTCTCAGGGAGGGGAGGGAGGGAGAGAAGGGAGATAGAATTTGGAACTCAAAACTTTTTTTAAAAGTGTTAAAAATTGGTTTTACATTGGGAGAAAATAAAACACTTTTTAAAATGTAAAAGATCACTACATCCATCTCTATTTTAAGGATGAAAAAACCAAGATCCAAAGATGGTGCATGTCTTGCCTAAGATCACACATATACATGAGTAGCAGAGCAAAGACTCACATCCAGGTCTCATGACTCCAGATGCAGCAGTCTTTCTACCACAGCCCTTCATCCCTGCACAGACCCAAGGATGGGGCCAGGCTTTGGGGAAGGCAAAGTGACAGGGACCCCCTGGGTTTGTGGTAGAGAGTGTCTCCCCTCCCCCCATCATGGGTCAGCTCTTCCCCTCCCCCCATCATGGGTCATCTCTGCCCCTCCCCCCACCATGAGTCAGCTCTGCCCTTCCCCCCATGGGAAGGGTGCAGGTGGGGGATGGCAGAGTGGGGTGGTACCTGGCGAGCTTCCCCCACTGGCAGTACTGACGCTGTCCTCTAGCCAAGTACTGTAGATGAAGGAGTCTCTCTTGTGTGGCATCCCAGAGGAGGACACACTTTCCTGGAAGGTTACAGACAGAAGGGCAAGGTTGCTCAGTCGCACCCCTGGGCTCAATCCCAAGCTTTCCAGCATCACCTGCCCTACTAGCAGTGGCCAGCAGAGGGAGACAACTACCCGTCAACTGGATCCTACCTCCCAGCTCTGCCCAGGGGGTGAGTCTGCCAATTAGATCAATGTAGTCAGAAGCTTATAAAGCTTGAATCTCTATCTAGTCTGACATCCTCATCTTACATAAGGGAAAACGGTCCTTTTGTTGTCGTTGTTCAGTCATTTCCAGTCATGTCTAACTCTTTGTGACCCCATAGGGGGTCCCCTTGGCAGAGATAGTAAGTAGTTTGCCATTTCCTTCTCCAGTTCATTTTACAGATGGGGAAACTGAGGCAGGCAGGGTTAAGTGACCTATCAAGGATCACACAGCAAGTAAGTGTTTGAGGCTGGATTTGAGCTTAGGTCTTCCTGACTCCAGGTGTGGCACTCTATATACTGTACTACCTAGATGCCCAGACTGAGCCCTAGGGAGATAGAAATGATTTGTCTAGGTCACATAGCTAGTAGCACTAGTAGCAATAGAACTGGGATTCGAACCAAGGTCTTCTGAGTAAATCCAACCTTCTCTTCACTAACCCAAACCCCCCTTTCCAGTCACACACATGCAGTATCTCAGTGATAAAGGCTCTGTGTCTCCATGTCTCCACTATCTCTGAGTCACACAAGGAGGGGCCCCAGGCACTTCTCGGGTCTTAGATGGTACAAACATCTCCCAGTTACACAATGAAGGGTCTCATGGTCACAGGAGATGCTCACAGATACCAGCAGAATGTTTCTCATTCAATTCATTCAGAATTCATTCATTCAGCACACATTTCTCCTCTCTCCTTCATTTTTCTTTCCTTTCCAGACATGAGTCTCCTTATCTCTCCCAGGCTAGAAGTTCAGGGCAAGTCATGGGCCTGAAACAACTACTCTCAACTGCTCCAGTCCTGACCTGGGCTGGGTGGACCCTCCTAAGGTAACCTAGTGGTGCTCGCTTAGGGAACTGGCTTAACCCACTATAGCCCAGAACCCTTGAGGTCACGGGATCCACCAGCCTCCTCCCCCCTGTTAGCAGAGATGAGGGTGGGGGGCACCATGCCTGGACAAAACACATTGCTTAAATGCCGACTATATTCAGTGTACGTGGCATCCTGGTATAGCAGATAGAGAGCCAGTCTCAGAGCCAGAAAGTCCTCCAGAATCATGACCCACCTCTGGCTATGTGACCCTGGACAAACCTCTTCACTCCTCAGGACCTTGGACAACTCCCTAAGGTTGAAGGGGAAGATGCCTGTCTGCATTGGTAGGAGTTTTCTTACTGTAAATTCCTACACTAAAGAAAAAAAAAAATCATAGGATTCTAGATTTGTGGCTTGAAGGGACTCTGGACACCATCTAGGCCAAGGGGAAAAGGTAAAGAGAAAAAGAGAAGATAGGAGGGAGAATAAGGGGAGGAGAGAGAGGAGAGGAGAGGGGAGAGAGGAGGAGAAGAGAGGAGAGGAGAGGAGAGGAGAGGAGAGGAGAGGAGAGGAGAGGAGAGGAGAGGAGAGGAGAGGAGAGGAGAGGAGAGGAGAGGAGAGGAGAGGAGAGGAGAGGAGAGGAGAGGAGAGGAGAGGAGAGGAGAGGAGAGGAGAGGAGAGGAGAGAACAGGAGAGCGGAGGAGAAGAGAGGAGAGGGGAGGAGAGGAGAGGAGAGGAGAGGAGAGGAGAGGAGAGGAGAGGAGAGGAGAGGAGAGGAGAGGAGAGGAGAGGAGAGGAGAGGAGAGGAGAGGAGAGGAGAGGAGAGGAGAGGAGAGGAGAGGAGAGGAGGCAGAAGACTCTTTAGAAAGCCCCTACAGCAGGCCACATAAGTGACACAGGGGTGATGACAGTGGGAACAGAAGAGAGAATAGCTATGAGAAATGTTGTGGAGAATGAAGGGATGGGGCTTGGTGAGAGGTATGGGCACATAAGTCTGTCCACCAGGACATTCTCTTTCATGTACTGGGCACCCACCCATCTTGACCTAGAGCACCCACCAAGTATCTCCCAGGAGGCCATGGGGCAAAACAGGCCCACTGCCATTGACCCCCAAAGACATACAGAGGCACACGTCTGTCCTGGGAGAGGTCCCCCTGCCCAAGGGGGCGGTGCCCAGATCCCAATGGTTACCATGCCCACGTCATCTTCGGTGGTGCCCTCCGTCTCCTCTACGACGCTGGCAAAGCTGCTGGCACTGGAGGATGAGCGGGAGAAATCCTTCAGCGCCTCGGCCTTCTGGATGGCCATCTCTGCCCTGCCGACACACATTCTGGGACTGTCAGTGTCCTCTCATCCCAGGCTGCAGACCCCACCCCCACCCCAAGCTGGCTCCCAGCTCCTACTTCCCAAGCCCTCACATTTCCTCATGTCCCTTCCTCTGCCTATGCCCCTTGGGCACCAAAGGCCATTTAGCAAGTGAATAGCACTCTTGGGGGTCCAGGCTACAATGGCAAAGATCTTAGTTCTGCCCTCCCCCCAGTAGAGTTATAGCTGACCCAACCCATAGCAGTTCAGAACCTTGCTCATAGGACTGGACAAGAAGCAAGACACCAGGAAGACTCAGGAACCCTTCTTACTAGGGAGGGCCAATGGACTGCTATGTCAAAGGGAGAAAAATCATCTAAAATGGGAAGGAAACTAGAGTCTCTCAATTATAGGCTAATGAAGTTGACTTCCTAGAACAGATTGTTCAAGAGATGGGTGGGGAATATCTAGAAAGATTGGAGGAGGGAACTACAAAGAGCCCCTAGGGCCTCATCTCTGAATTCCCTTCTTTGTCAGGGAGAGGGGACTAAATTAGTAGATGTGAGAAATGATGCAGACAAAGCTTTTGATAAAGAATGACCTACAAGATTCGATGTTAACTTGACAAGCGGAAGCCAACAGGGTGGCCTGGAGACCAGTGGCAGGCCAGTGCTGTGGAACATTTTTGTCATGAAATTGTTAAAGGCAGAGATGTTACACTTAACAAATCTGCAGACGGAAGTGACCCAAAGCTGGGGGGGAGGAACTGACATAGTGGACAACAGAGGCAGGCTCCCAAAGGACCATGTGAGGTTGGGTCAGAGGTATTGAGCATATCGGTGTGTGGCCTGAACCAGATTCAAATGTAATTTGTGGGGAATATCTGATAAAATAAATAAGGATAGGGGCAGCTAGGTGGTGCAGTGGATAGGGCACCAGCCTTGGAGTCAGGAGGACCTGAGTTCAAATCTGGCCTCAGACACTTGACACTTACTAGCTGTGTGACCTTGAGCAAGTCACTTAACCCCAACTGCCTCACAAAAGAAAAAATAAATAAGGATAAAATGTAGATATTAAAAATCAGATCTAAGTTAACATGCAGCTGGTAGGGATTATCATGTATGGGTTAGTGGCTCCTCCTTCTATTTGATACCACTGGGTTACAGCATTGGGCTGAATTGACTAGCTGGTGCAATATATAGGGTGCCACCCCTAGAGTCAAAAGGACATGAATTCAGATCCAGCCTCAGATTTTATTAGCTGTGTGACCATGGGTAAGTCACTTTGCCCTGTTTGCCTCAGTTTCCTCATCTGTTAAGTGAAATAGATGGAGAAGGAAATAGTAAGCCCCTCCAGTACCTTTGCCAAGAAAAGCCTAAATGGGGTCACAGAGAGTTGGACACAACTAATTGACTATACAACAACAAAAAATAAGATTAATGCCAATAGGGAAAAATGTAAAGCCAGACATTTTTGGTTCAAAAAAGTTGGGTCTGCTAGTATAAGAGGGAGAAGGCAGGGTTTGACAGCTTTTTGCTTGAAAAAATCTGGTTTTATGGGTAGCTAGGTGGTGCAGTGGATAGAGCACAGGCCCTGGAATCAGGAGGACCGGTGTTCAAATCCAGCCTCAGACACCCACTAACTGTGTAACCCTGGGCAAGTCACTTAACTCTAATTGCCTAAGAAAAATTTTTTTAAATCCCATTTTAATGGACCACAAGCATAAGCTCAATATGAGTCAACAGGGTGAGAGAGCAGGCAAAGGTTAGGGCAATTTGGGGCTGCTTTAAGAGAGGTATGACTTTGAGGCAGAAGAAAAGTGACAGCCCTTCTACCTGCTTTGGTCAGACCACATCTGGAGCAGAGTAGCAGGCTACGGGGAGGGGGAGGGGCAGGAGGCACAGTTTAGGAAGGATTATGATAAGCCAGGGCGGCACATACTACGATTGGCCAAGGACCTGGGTGTGTTAAACTGAGAGAAGAGGACAGCTGGGGCCTCTAGACTGGGGAAGACAAAGCAGCCCCAGAGGGCAGAACCAGGAACAAAGCAGGGCGAAATGAGCAGACGAGGCAGCTTCCAACTCCAGGGAAGGAAAGCTTCTAAACAACTAGAGGCGTGCCAAAGGAGGTGGTGGGTTCTCCCTCAGAGATCTTCCAGTCAACGTCTGAATGGACCATTTTGTCGGGCAGATTGGACAAGGGACAGCTCCTCAGGAAGGAGGTTCCGCCCAGATCCGAAGCTTCTGTCACCCTGGAAAGACGACCCAAAGTCCCCATTCCCAACGTAATGGGGGAACCAACCTGTTTTTGGTGGTGGGCATCTCCGGGGAGCTTTGGTTGGATGAATTCTCTGACTTGGGCTCCTGGGAGACGTGTCCACTGTCTGGGGTCTTCTGGCCAGCAGGCGGGCTCTCTCTTCGGGGCACACGGGGACAGCGGGGTGACTCAGCATCAGGTCTGGTGTGGGGAAAGGTGACATGAACAGGGAGGATCATGGGAGACACTTGCCCTGTGAGAGACTCCTGGCCACCAGCACGTGGATCGACCTGAGGCCTTGGGCTCTAGATTCCTTGAGCTTCCCTCAGCCACTCCCCCTTCCCCCTCCCCACAGCATCCCCCACCTGAATCCTTGTCTGGCCAGAAAGAAGAGGCCGTAGAAGGGGTGTCGGGAAGTTGGGGGTGGGGTTCTGTGAAAACACAAGGTACCTTCCCCCTCCCTTCTGGGCTCTTCTGAGGTTTGGGGAGGAGGGCCCCCGAACTAATGGACTTTGGACAAGACAGAAGAGCTTTCAGTATCTGGAAGATACTGATGGAGGAAAGGGAGAAGGGGAGACAGTAAGGTGCAATGGAAAGTGATGGGTTTAGAGTCAAAGGACCTGGGTTCAAATCCAGCCTCTTCTCTATGTGACCTTGGGGCAGTTTCAACCTCTCTGGGCCTCAGTTTCCTCTTCTATAAAATAAGGATGGGATGACCCTTGATGGGGTAGGACTACATGAACTCTGAGATCCCGTCCAGCTCCAAACTTGGGATTTCAGGACAAGATTTTGGTAGGCACTAGTAAGAGGAGCTAGAACGAGAGAACTGTGGAGGGAAGAGGAGGAAGAAGGAGGAGAAGGAAGGAAGGAAGAAAGGAAGAAAGGGAAAGAAGGAAGGAAGGAAGGAAGGAAGGAAGGAAGGAAGGAAGGAAGGAAGGAAGGAAGGAAGGAAGGAAGAAAGGAAGAAAGGAAGAAAGGAAGAAAGGAAGAAAGGAAGAAAGGAAGAAAGGAAGAAAGGAAGAAAGGAAGAAAGGAAGAAAGGAAGAAAGAAAGAAAGAAAGAAAGAAAGAAAGAAAGAAAGAAAGAAAGAAAGAAAGAAAGAAAGAAAGAAAGAAAGAAAGAAAGAAAGAAAGAAAGGAAGAAAGGAAGAAAGAAAGAAAGAAAGAAAGAAAGAAAGAAAGAAAGAAAGAAAGAAAGAAAGAAAGAAAGAAGGAAGGAAGAAAGGAAGGAAGGAAGGGAGAAAGGAAGAAAGAAGGAAGGAAAGAAAGAAGGAAAGGAAGAAAGGAAGGAAGGGAGAAAGAAAGAAAGAAAAAGAAAGAAAGAAAGAAAGAAAGAAAGAAAGAAAGAAAGAAAGAAAGAAAGAAGGAAGGAAGGAAGGAAGGAAGGAAGGAAGGAAGAAAGAAAGAAAGAAAGAAAGAAAGAAAGAAAGAAGGAAAGAAGGAAGGAAAGAAAGAAGGAAAGAAGAAAGGAAGGAAGAAAGAAAAAGAAAGGAAGGAAGGAAGGATAGTAATAATGGCTCACATTTATAAAATGCTTTGTCATTTATTTACCTCACAACAATCCCATCAGGTAGGGAAGGCAAATACCCCCATTTTAGAAAGAAGGAAACTGAGGCACATTAAGATGAAGTGACTTGCCCAAGGTCCCCCAAGGTCAGACTTGAACCCTCAGCCTCCTGATTCCCAATCCAGAGCTCCAGTGGGCAGAGGGAAGAGGGAGAGAAGACAACAGAAGAGTTGAGGTGGGAAGGGCAGAGGCGGGGGAAAGAGTGCATGTAGGTAACAAAGAGCCCCAGAGTGGGGTTGAGGCCCCCCGGGGAACCAACCTCTTCTCCTGAACCTCCTGGATGTTTTCGATGCCTATGGCGCTACTCCGGCGGGAGCCGAAGGGGCCAGACTTCTTCCTGGTGGGGCTCTTCCCGGGCACGATCAGTGACTGCAGAGAGAAGACCAGGCTCAGGATCTGCCCCATGCTCCCCAAATGCTGGCTAGGCAGAGGTGAGCTTCCAAGAGCAAATGGACCTCCCCCTGTGCCCTCCCCGTGCCCATGACCCCTATCCTAGGGGTAGAGATCAAAGATTCAACTGGGCACACTGGAAAGTGGAATTGGTAGTACCCAGGGCTCACCCCCTTCCTGAGGCTGGGATTTAGGGGGCATTCTCAAAAGGGAGGGACCCTTGGGGGGCAGCCTCCTAGTCCCCAGGAGAGGAGGGGACCAAAAGGCCTGGATAAACCCTTATTTGAAAGAGGGAGAAACTGAAAGGGAGGACCACAGAGAATCTTGGCACGGGGACAGTCCTCAGAGAACACTTGGTTCAAAGGCGTTTGGTTTAGAAAGGTGGAAACTGAGCCTCATTTGCCCCAAGCTAAAGATGGGTTTTGAACCAGGATTTTCTGATGCCAGATCCAGCCTGACCTCAGGCTCCTTCCCCTCACAGGGCACTCAACTATACAACCGCACTTTACAGATGGGAACACTGAAACTCAAAGAGAAGAAGGGCATAGCAACGGTTAGAACCTAGACCTTCTGACTCCTAGTCTTCTTTCAGGAGTAATAGAGACCAAGAAAGGGACCAAGGAGCCCTTAGGTAAATTCCTGGACCAATGGGACAGGAAGCTCAGTGCCTAGACTCGGGGGCCCTGTAATGACTGAGGACTTAGAATCTGTCCCCCCGTCCCTCATCATTACCACTTTTGCCCTCTGTTCCCCAAAAACTGTGGGCCCCACCTCCCAGAATTGGAGATAGGGGAAGAGAGACTTGGCAGTGCCCTCCATCTGCCCCATACCAGCCCAGCCCCTCCATGGAGCCTCCAGGCTGTAGCAGGCAGAGGCCTCAGCCCCAGCAGCTGAAAAACAAATCCCATTCTCTCCCATTCTTCCCCAGCCCCCAGCCCTGCTCCCCGGCACTTTCTGGCCAGAGGGATGCAGGACAGATGGGCTGATGGACAGACAGACAGACAAGGCTGACGTGTGCAAGAGTCGTGCTGAGGGAAAATGGGGATTGATGCTGTGCCCTCTGCCCACTCCCCTCACATACACATATACACCATTAGAGCCCCAGGCAATGGGGGGCAGGGGGGTGAAGGGCAGGGACTTTGGGCCTGGGTCAGCTGCCAGCATTGCCCACACCAGGCCACTCTCAGATCTCAGGTCCCCACCCCCAAGAGCCCTACTCCCTCTTGTCCGGGAGTGCTCCCAAAGACACCATGCTGGAGGGGGCATCCAGGACAAAGTGGGAAGATGTGAGGGGAAGGAGGGGCCTGGAACCGGGGCCAGCTCATGCTCTGGGAGGATGGGAGGCAGGAGCAGGGAGCGGCGGGTGGTGGTGGCAGCAGGTGCCCGGGCTGACGGGAAACAGGGGCAGCAGGGACAGGGTCAGGCATGGGCAGAGTGCCCCAGGGAGAACCAGAGGCAATATTGGGGGAGTCAGTCCCTGCCTGGTTTGGGAGTCCCGGGAACCAGAGCCCAGAAGAGGCCATCCCCTGGTCCCAGGGGTATGACCTCTCCCAGACCCCTGACTGGGCCTCGGGTGGGTTGAGGCAGCCAGGGTCATGTCCTGCCGAGCCATCCCCAATCCCGCTCACCTAGAGAGGCCCTGGCAATGAGGGAGCATCAGTCTCACCCACCACTCAGGAGACCGGCAAGAAGAGGACAGCAGGGGGCCCATCCCCAATACGGCCTCCGACCCCCACAAACAAAAGAGCTACATGCAAGAGCCAGCAGCCGGCCCCACCGCAGAGGTGGCGGCAGCACCGGTTACGACAACCTCTTCTATGGTTCCTATGCCTATGGCGCTGCCCCGACGTCCGAATCTACTGGAGTTTTTCCCCGGGATAAGCAATGACTGGCAAGCGGGCAGAGGAGATAGAGAGAGCCAGGGGGAGGGGGCGGAGAGAAGGAGAAAGAGGCAAGAAGAGAGGAAGAGAAAAAGGGGTGAAATGAGAAGAGAAAGAATTGAGGGGAAAGCAAGAAGGAAGGGAGAGAAGGGACAAGGAAAATAGGTAAAGAGAAAAAGAGAAGACAGGAGGGAGAATAAGAGGAGGAGAGAGGGAGGAAAGAGAGAGGAGAGGAGAGAAGAGGAGAGAAGAGAACAGAAGAAAAGAGAAGAGGAGAGAGAAGAGAATCATGCAGAAACAAAACAAAACAAAAAAACAAAAACAAAATATGGTTTGGTTACTGCCCCCAAGAGCCCCCCAGGCCTGGCCCCAGTGCCCTCGGGCTCCCCCATCCCAACTAATGGGGGGCTGGACCAGGGCTGCTCACAGGGGCTTTTGCTGAGTATGGTGAAGGCTTGAAGCAGCTTGGGGTATGAGATGCTGGGAAGGGGGCTGGGCAGGGAGGAAGCGGAGCATCTTGCAAGGGTATCCCAGAAATCTGGGCCAATTGGCCCTTCCCTGAGCCTTCAGGTATGGGAGAAGAGCTGTGACTCCCCTCTGGCCAGGGACCCAAACCCGCATTGGTCTGGGCCTTAAGGCTTGAAGGAAGGTGTGTGCCACCTTCCCCCTCCCCCCGATGATGTACAAAGCCAGGGGTATTCTCAGGGCATGGGCACGGTGACCAGTGGTGGTTATGGAGACCAGGGCCCATCAGGAGGGGCAGCCAAGGACTGGGAAGACTAGCAGGGCTGGGGAGAGATGGGGAAGGCCCATGGGCTTGCTTGGGAAAAGAGGCCTGGGCCTTCTCCGCCATGGCTCTCTTGAACTAGGGAAGAAGCTATCCCATGGGTGGATTAGGGGTAAGGGGTGGGTGGGAACATCCCCATGGCCCTGTCCTAAGTAGGCAAAGCAGCTGCACTTGTGGGGTGCTGGGCCCTCACCCTCTCCCCCAGCTCCCAGTGAGGGGGAATAGGTCCCACAAGCCCAGAGACAAAGACCTGACAGTGAAGGAGCCTGACTGGGAGGGGGGGAGACCAGGGAAGGGGTCGAGGGGTGTGAGAGGGAGCTGGTTGGCTGTGCAGGAGCGGCAGCCCAGCCTTGGAGGGCAGGATGGGGAGAAGGTGAGGAGGGGGAGTGAGGAAGAAGAAAGCGGGATGATGAGGGAGGAAGGGGGAGGGGAGGAGAGGGGAGGGGAGGAGAGGGTGCAGGAACTAGGGAGAGGGAAGGGGACCAGGAATGGAGGAAAAGAGGGAGGAGAAAGGAAGAAGGAAGAAGGGCCATGAGAAGAGGAAAGGGAGGTGCTGAGGGCCTAGGAAGGTGTCTGTCCGGGGGAGCACTCACTATGCCAGCTGCTTTCACCAAGTCTGGGTTGTTGGGGCCAAAGCTCCCACTGTGGCTGGTGGACACTGTGTTTGCCTTTTTGTTGCTGAGGCCCATGGCGTCCATAGACTGGCTGCGACTTCGGATCACACGCTGGGGACAGAGACAAGGTCCATTAGGTCTCCAGCACCCCACTCTAGGGGGTAAGGGAGAGAGAAAAATAGAATGACCTACTACTTTGGAGAAAGAGCCCAGCACCAACTGTCAGGAAAGCTGGGGTCTGGTCCTACCCCCAATTTGGCTGTGTGACCTTGGAGAAGTCATTTAACTCAAAATTCAGTGTCTTCTATAAAATTAGGGGGTTGGGTTCAATTATCCCAGCTCTGATATTTTGTATCCTAAGGCCCCTCCCAGCTCTGATAGTCTGGGTTCTAAGGGCCCTCCAGGCTCTGACATTCTGTGTTCTAAGGCCCCTCCCAGCTCTGATATTCTGTGTTCTAAGGTTCCTCCCAGCTCTGACATTCTGGGTTCTAAGACCCCTCCCAGCTCTGACATTCTGGGTTCTAAGGGCCCTCCCAGCTCTGACCTCCTGTGTTCTAAGTCCCTTCCCAGCTCTGATGTGTTCTGTTCCAAGGGTCCTCCCCACTGAAGAATCAGGTGAGATGGGGGGGGGCAGGGTGCTGAATGTTCTCAAATCACATCTCAGACTAGGACCCAGCTGGGCCCCTCTCTCTGTCTCCATCTCTGCAGATATGGTTCCAAGAGGAAGTGGACAGAATCCCTTATTCAGACACACAGGGGGTGGGCTGGGCCAGGTCCAACAGGGAAGCAGGTGACCCTGGGCATACCTGGTCTCCTCTTCCTCCTCCCTGTCCCTCTCCCCCGACCCCCCCCCCCACAACAGCTCAGGAAAATGGCTCCAAGAGTCCCAGGGGACAAGAAATGATCCCCCATCATCCGGCTCTGGCCTGTCTCAGACAAGTCTGTGGCCTGTTCTGTGTTTCCTCTGGGGCCCCCAGCAGCCCTCTGGGAGGGGGGCAGAGGCGTGATTACTTATCCCCTCTCAGGATGAAGGAACCGAGGCCCAGACAGGCCGAGTGTCCAGCCTCACACAGGGTCGGAACCAGACTGAGGGCCCAGGACTTTCTCCTCATAACCCCAGGTTCTTTCTACAGAGTCATCCAGCCTCCTCCAGGCTCCAAATGGATGCCTCCCATCCAGTCCTTTGCTTCAGAACCCCTCGGCTCCATGGACCTCAGCTCCTATCTCAGTAGAGGAGGAGGGGGTCCGCCAGCCCCAGGAAGCTGTGGGGTCTCCCCTTCTCCCACCCCTAACTCAGGGCTTCCTGCCCCAAGAGGAGTTGGCTCTAGGAGGGCCCTAGAAGGGGTGGGGCACTGAGCCCTGGGGCTGGGGGGCAGGCGGGGGAGGGGGAGGGAGGCTGAGTGCCCTCTACCCAGCTTGAAACAAAAGGGCCCAGGGGAGGATACCTCCCTACCCAGGGGGGCTAGGAGCAGGGACAGGGCTTCAAAGTCTCAAACCACTGGTTCTGTTCCCAAGTCATGGGGCCCAGCTTCCTACGTAGGTCTGCCCTCAAACCACAGGGCCCACCTCAACCATAGACCCCATCCCCGAACCCCAGGCTCCACCCTCATGCCACTGGCCCCACCCCATCCATGTAACCCAGATTCCCCTCCCCATTATAGGCTCCACTCCCAAACCTCTACCTCTATTGCAGGCTCTGCCCCCAGTCCTGGATTCTACCCCAGTCTCCTAGGCACTGCCCTTGGGACCTGCCTACAAGCCTCTTTACCTTGAAGGACTCAAAGAAGCCGCCACTGCCCCCTCCTCCATTCTCCATCTTGTCCTCGTCCCCACCCAGGCCCATCATGGACTGGCTGTGAATGTGCAGCTCCTCATAGAGGGTCTCAAGGAGGGCAGCCCTGGTCCGCTCCTAGGGGGATGGGCAAGGCAAGGCGGGGTCAGTGGGGAGTAAGGAGAGAGGAGACTAGAACAGCAAAACTGGGAGAGCCAGCTTGGCCTCCCTGCTCCCCCTACTCAAAAAAAATGAACCCTTCAGTTGCTCCTTGGGGTCTTAGATGCCAGTCTGGAGGGATTTCTGAGAACGTCTAATCTGACCTGATCATTTTACATATGAAGAAACAGAGGCCCAGAGGGTTAAATAATCTGCCCAAGGTGATACCCCTAAATGGAAATGGGGGGATTAGAACCCAGTTCTGGACTTTAAGTCTTTTTTTTTCCTTTGCTCCAGTAAAAAGGCAAATACCCCAAGTTTGCTGAGCTTTACAAGCCCTTGGTGCCCATACGGATTACAAACCCAGTCCCAGAAATGTTGCCTCAGTTTCTGCCCCAGGCCTCTGATCACCTTCCACTGTCTGACACAAGCCCTGTCTCTTCCCTCTGTAGGTCTTCCCCCTCCCCCCAGCACACTCAGGCCTGATGCCTTGGCCCCCCAGCCCCATACTTCCCCTCCCCCCCAAATCCTCCTCTCCTGGCCCAGACTGGGGGTTGAACATCTCTGGAGATGGGCCTCTCACCTCCAATTTGGCAAACTTTTCTGCCTTGTAGCAGGCATACTCTGCATTTATCAGCTTTGTCAGCAAGAATTCCTGGAATTCAGGCCCCTGCAGACCCCATGGGGAGGGAGGGTGGGAGGGAAAGAGAGAGAGAAGAGATTGGTTAGCCGAGCAGAACTCATTCCAGGGCAATGGAGACTGGGAGGCGGGGGTGGGGGGTACGATGGAGAGAGGGGACCACGTGGCCAGGAGGGAGACCCAGGTACAGGAGCCTGACAGGAAGTGGAGAGGAGGCCCAGGGCAATAAATGCATGGGCCTAGCTAGGACCTGGGGGGGAGGGGTTTCAAGGTGATGCTTCTGTGCGGGTGAAAAGCAGCTACTGCCTCTGGACCTGGCCCCCTCCCTGCCTTGGTCTTTTGGATACAACCCAGGATGTCAGGATTCAGAGTAGAAAGGGATCTCAGGGCCAATTGATCCAGCAGCCTCCTTGAACATTTCATGAAGGCCCTGAAATGGGGAGTGATCAGCCCAAGGTTCCCCAGGAATTAAAAAAGCACCTTGGAAATCCCCAAGGGCTAGAAGCTCCCACAGCTTTTGGGCTCCTCCACCTGCCCCATGGGAACATCAGCATTGCCAGGAAAGGTCACGGGGGCCTGGTGCACAGGCAGAGAGCCATCACCCCTGCCCCCAACACACACACACACACACACACACGCCCCAGAGGCTGTGGCGAGAGGGCAAGGGTGGGGGAAAGGGGTAGAGAAACTTGAGCGTGCTTGTCCTCCTCACCTTCCTGAAGACAGCTGGGTCTGGAAGTGGAGGCCCAAAGAAAGGGACGTCATCCCTGGCAGTGACAGACACCTGCAGGGGAGAACAGCCCCTCATTCTAGGCCCCTCCCCATCACTTTCCTTTCACTTCCTTTAGGACCCCTTGGAATAGAGGGCTGAGATTAGCTCGACCAACTGTGAACTACGGCAGGTTGTCAGGGATGGTGAAGGGATAGAGGAACCTATGTATTCCCAGTTCTCCTCATTGGGGCAGGAGGGAACACCAGGAATAGGGGTCAAAAGGAGCAGGTCTGGGAGTGGGGAAAACCTTATAGGGCAAAAGCATGAGGGAACTGCAGAACCACAGAATGTCAGCTGAGAGAATCCTTAGAATGTCAGAGAACATTAGAACAGGGAATGCCAGAGCTGGAAGGGCCTTAGAACTCAGAATGGCAGAGCTGGAAGGGGCCTTAGTGATCATCTAACCCAATCCTTCCATTATACAAATTGGAAAAATGAGGCCTGTGACTCACCTCAAGTCACAGAAAAAGTGAGTGTCCAAGGCCAGGGCTTAGACCCTGTTCTCTGCCCTACCCCAGGGCTGTAAGCAGAGGTTCTGGGTCCCTCACCTTGTAAAGGGGCCCATCGGGCCCAGCATCCTCCGCCTGAACTACCACATAGGCGTGTAGGAAGTTGGAAGCAATCATGTCAGGCACAAAGGGCGTGTTCTCATCCTGGAAGACCACAGCCACGATGTCATTCCCGATGTGCCGTTTCCTCTGTAACTGAGCACAGGGCCCCCATGGCCCCTGAGTTGGGAGCCTTGAGGGAGCAAAGGGAGGGACTTTCCTACAGCTCCCGGCTCTTAAGGGGAGTGGGTAGAAGAGAGAGGGACATACGTCATTCTCTAACACTTAGGGAGCCATGGCTCTAATCGGTGGGCTTGGAAGGTAAATGGGGGTAGAGATCGATTTGATGCTAGAGATTTAGAAGGGGTGGGGGGTCAGGATGGGCAGCGCAGGAAACAGAATTGAAGATGGGACAATTTTCTTCCTGAGAACTTCTTTGATTTTCTCAAGAAACTGGAAAGGAGAAAAAAAAATCTTCTCCCCTAAAATTTTTTTTCCATGTTCTCTTCATATCTCAACACATCACAAATATGATAACTTCATACACAAATTCCTAATAATAATGATACCTAAACATAAGAATGATGTACAAAGGAGCTGTGATTATGTAAGCATGAGAATTCTCTCCATCAAACTTAATTTGTAAGGGTCAGAGGGGAGATCTGAACCCGGGTTTTCCTGACTCCGAGGCCAGCACAGCACTTCATTATGGATGCACAAATAGTCACCCTGCTGATAAGGGGCAGATCAAGGACACAGATCATCTGATTTTAGGTGCAAAGCTCTTTCCACTGACCTTCCTTCCCCAGAGACAGGGCATAATAACCATAGAACATTGGAACTGGGAGGAACCTCAGAATATACACAGCCGGAACCAGGAAGGATCGGGGTGGGGGGGAGGGTGTGGGGGGAGGGAAGGCAGAGCTGGGAGGCCCTTTGACAAGAGATTTAGGCCTAAAGAGAACTTCAAGACCTTCAGTCCAAACCCCTTCATTTCACAGATGAAGAAGGCTAGGGAAGGAAGCTGTTTGCCGACAAGCTTATAGGGTGAGTTATTATATAACGTTATTTTTGATTTCTAAACCAAAAGAATGACTTTCAATCTACTTTTAAAAAATATTTTAAATATTTTTTTTTTAGTGAGGCAATTGGGGTTAAGTGACTTTCCCAGGGTCACACAGCTAGTAAGTGCTAAGTGTCTGAGGCCACATTTGAACTCAGGTACTCCTGACTCCAGGGCTGGTGCTCTATCCACTGCGCCACCTAGCTGCCCCCAAAATATTTTAAATATCTTTAAAATCTGATTTTCAAAAAAAAAAAACAGTGCCCACTTTAGTTTTTTTTTCTTCTGCAAAATAATCCATTTGGAGAGGGTTTGAGGAGGCTGTGTTTTACCTGTTGGGCGTCCCCCTCTGTGTAGGGCAGTTTGGTGGACACGTGGAACATAATCTCCTTGTTTCGAAAGTTGCAGTAGACCGACTCTGTCCCCGTCTGCCCGTGAGTCACATCTAGGCCACCCCGGAACCTGCCATCCAGAGACAACACCCCACTGGCTTAGCTGTACTTGTCCACAGCTGGGCTGACTCCCAGCCCTCACAACCCCACCAAGCCCAGAGTGGAGCAGCTCCACTCCCTGAGCGTCCCCCCTTCCAGTCCTGAAGAATGATCTTTCCACTCCTTTCACTCCCCCACCCTATCCAAATCCTTTACCCAGCTCCCCACAACCACCCCGCAATTGTCTTTGCCCAAGGATCAGAATGTTGGAGCCAGAGGGGATACTGGAGACAAGTTGGTCTGATCTGTTCATTTTAGAGATGAGGAAACTGAGGGAAGTTACTCACCCAAGGTCACACAGTGAGTTAAGAGACAGAGCCGGCACAACTCACCCCTTAAAGTCCTGTAGTTTGACCTTTTGACCCAAGAATTCTAGGAACTCCACGAAAGCAGGGCTCTCTTCATTGGTGCTAAACAACTCCTCCTCAGAGGTCTGTGGGTACATGGGGCTGAGGTTGTGGGGCCAGCCAGCCCCAGGCAGCCTCCCTCCTTCTTTCCTCCCACCTCCCTCAGCCCTCCCCTCCCCCACCCCAAATCACACCACAGGCCAGCATCCCCCAAGATCAGAGAAGCTGGGCTGGGTGAGCCTGCAGGTCTCTGTGTCACCCCCACAACCCAACAGGAAGTTCCTTGGAACCCCTGGGGAAATAAGGAGGCAGCCATTTACCAGAGCGGGAACGTGAGCTGGGAGCTGGGAGGCCTGGGTTCTAGTCCCAGCTCTCCCACTGACTGTTTGTTGTGTGACCTTGGGCAAAGTCATTGGCCTCATCTATAAAATGAGGTGGGGGGGGGGGAATGGACTGGCCTAGATGATGACTAAGGTCCTTTCTGGCTCTCAGAATCTATGATCTAAGGTGGGAGGCAATGGGACGGACCCAGCAGCTGGAGAATCCTGGAGTCTCTGGGTTGGTCACCTGCCCTGGGGGGTGGTGAGGGTAGGTCCCCCCCAGGTATTGGCGGGAGGTTGGTTCAGCAAAGTCCAGGGAGCCCCACCTGCCCGAGTTTCTGGTAAATGACCCCAAACTTGAAGTTATTGCTGATGACGTGTTCATCGAAGGTGACAATGAGGCGGGAGGCCTGGGAAAAGGAGACAGTCAATATGTGTTCTCCAAGAGAGAGATCCTCCCACCAGACACAAAGGCTATGGTCATCCCCACTCTCTCCTTCTTGATATACCCTCCCCCTCCCCCTCTTCCAGGACATATTCTTCAAGGCCCAGCTTGGATCACTCCTCCAGGAAGCCATCCCTGGCCACTCACAGAACACCAGAGTCAGAAGCAACCTCCCAGGAGACCTCACTCCATCTATCTCTAAGGAGGAATCTCCTCTCCTATGTCTCCAGTAGTGGATCATCCTGCTTCTGCCCTGAAGGAACCCCTCCAGAGGCGACATTACTACATCTAGGGGCTGCCCCACCCTGGACTTAGGGACAGCTCCAAATGGGGAGGAATTTCTCCTTCCGTGGAGTAGAAATCTTCCTCCTGGCAACTGTCTCCCTTTCCCCATGTTATAACTCCTAGTTCTGCCCTCTGGGGTTAAGAGCACCCTGTGCATCCACATCTCTTCTCAGAGCTCTTATTGCAAGTAAAGTCTGAACTGCAAGTATCTTTCCTGGTATTTACTGCTCTCTTGTTTCTTATGTCTCATCACAAAGGCTGTCATTCCCCTGAAGAAAAGAAACATGTCCTTTCCTGTTGTTTTACATTCTATGTTCTAAAGTCCCTTCCAACTCCAGCAGTCTTTTCTGGAATCCTTCTCTGTTCTAAGGTTCCTTTCAGTTCCTACATTCTAAGCTAGAGTCCTTTCTAGCTCTGACATTCTCTGTTCTAAGATTCCCTACTAGCTCTGACATTCTAAGCTCTAAGATCCCTCCAGCTCTGACATTCCATTTCTAGAGTCTGTGTTTAGAGGAAAGCCTTTCTTCCTGGTCCTACCCCAAGGCACAAGATCAGGGCACTTTCCTTCCAAGGAATCTTTTTTTCTCAGATAGGATCTGGAGTCTTCCTAGACAGAGACCCTTCTGTGCTGCTCAGAGCTTGCCTGAGTGGCAGCTGAGAGCTAATGGCCCAAACAGTGTCTTTTCACCCTCCGCCATCAATCCACTCTATATCAACAGGCTTGGTGTCAAGACTCCCCCAGTCTTGCGAATCCCAGGAAGTTGACTGTTATCCCAGAGGAGGCTGGGGTTTTAAGGACATGTGGATAGTTCAGCTCCCACTCCCCAGCAATGTGGGTGGGACCCAAAAAGTCAGTCCTACCTTGGGGTAAAGCACTGGGTAGAATCGATCCACATTGACATCCTCACACACCAGCTGCAGGGAGAAGATAAGGGAGAGGCTGTGGGGCCAGGCCCTGCGCAGATAGGCCAGGGGAGCAAAGGGGCTGGACAGGGTATGGGGCCTTCCTGCTATATGAGACGAGCTGATGCCAGGCACTAGAGAGGATTAAGGGCCTGAACCTGGACCTGAACCAGGGCCAGCCATAACGGGTGGCACGGAGCAGGTGCAAACGTAGAGACATGGGCTCGTGTGGATATGTGGGAAGGAATAGACACGGGGGTAGCGTGTGGGAGCATACAAGTGTGTGTGACTGCATGTAAGAATATGAGATGAGGGGGCATGAGGGTTTCTAATGGCTGAGTACACAAACCACCACGGGGCCATCAAGAACATGGAGACTGGGGAGTGGGCGTGTTCAAGCCCATCTGGGGAGGTAAACATGGAGAGACATGCAGGAACAGGTGGGAAGGGCAGGGGCCTCCCTAGCCTGGCCCACCCACGGTCAGAGTCTGAAGTTGCCCCAGAGGGTCCGGACGCAGGGAGGTCAAACCTTCGCCATCTGGACTACGTTGGGGAATTCGGTGAGGCAGGAGATGGGGATGACATCATGGTAGGTCCTACATTTCGTCCTGGGGGGAGAGAACAGGGCAGAGTGAGGGGACGCAAAGAAGTGGGCAAGTTAGGCTAGGCCCAGTGGGGTGATGAGGGCCCCAAAAAACAGACTGAGTGGAACATGGTATGGGGCAGAGAACACTGGCTTGGGAGTCCCGAGTCCTGCATTCAAGTCCCATGGTGCAACAAGCTCCCTGTGTGACTGTGACATTTCCCTTTGGGGTGCCTGTTTCCCCCTCTGTAAAATGAATGAGAGGGGCTCCTGATTTCTCAGGTCTAGCTCTAATATTTCATGACTTCCCAGCCCCAGCCCCTTGCGTCGTGGAGCCTCCCCGGCCACTGCAGGCCTCATCATCCCGGCCCCTAACTCACCTGAGCAGCAACCTGAGGTGTTCTTGATCTCCAATTACATCATACTTGAGTGAGAACACCAAGTGGCCTAGGGCAGTGTCCAGGGCATAGTAGTTGAAGTGTTCCTGGGGCAAAGGAAAGAGGACTCAGTGTTACAGAGACAGAACCAGATCAAGAACCTCCCTATCTGCACCTGCTCCACTTCTATTGCCCAACAGATCCTCAATCGATCTTCTTGTACCTAATGATTTGCATGCTGCCTCCTCTCTTGGACAGTCATTCTTCCGTCGTGTCTGACCCTTCATGACCCCATTTGGGTTTTTCTTGACAAAGATACAGGAGTGGTTTGCCATTTCCTTCTCGAGTCCATTTTTCAGATGAGGAAACTGGGGCAAACAGGGTTAAGTGACTTGCCCAGGGTCACACAGCTAGTAAGTGTATGTTTGGACCCAGGTCCTCCTGACTCCAGGGCTGGTGCTCTATCCACTTTGCCACCCAGCTGTTAGTTACCACACTCATTTTTCATGTAAGGGCAGGAAGGGCCTGTGGGGTCATTTGGTCCAATCTTTGCCTCATTTTACAGAGCTTGAAACTGAGGTCCAGGGAGGCATGTGGCTTCCTTGGAATCATAGATTTAGAGGTGGAACAGAGATCACCTAGTTCAGTCCCCTCATTTTACAGGTGAGGGAACTGAGGTCTGGCAGAGTTAAGTGACTTCAGTGGCAGAGCCAGGGACCTAGGCCCGCCAATACCAAATCTAGCCCGACTCCACAGCCAGGAATTTTCTCCTTCCACCCCCATAGTTTCAGGATACCTTCAGAGCACTAACAGTAGGCATCACAGGGCTTAATAATGAATCATCCCCTAATTGTTTTCTGTGTGTCTCGTCACCGTCACCGTCACTGTGACTAGTTGGCTAAGTCCTTCCCTGTGGGCTGGGACAGAGCTCAGCACCCAGTCGGCTCACAGGCAAGTCTTGGAGATTGACGATGAACCTATCACTTGCTGGCCCCCAAAAAGCCCAGTATGGTGAGGTGTGACCCGAGTACATGACTTAGAGGAAGTGAAACATGTCCCAAACAAACAGGGAGACATCCGGAGCCAATGTCTGGCCTCTCAAGAAGGAGGGAGATGCTCGAAGGGGCGGGGAGAAGGCCCCTAGGAGAGGCAGGGCCATTCCCAGGAGGAATGGATGCATGGGTGGCAGGAACTGCAGTGGGGAAAGGGGTGAGCCCCCAATCCCAGGAAGCCAGCCCAAAGGCAGGGATCTGGGCGGGGAAGCCCTGGGCTCCACACACCCCTGATCCCGCCCAGCCCAGCCCAGCCCAGCGAGTGCAGCCGGCTCCCCTGGCCAACGCCCACCCCAGGAATCAGCCCGGAAGTAAGTTCCTGTTTAAACATGAACCTCTCTCTAGGCATGGGGCAGAGAAGTGTTCTAGGATGGCAGGGTTTAGAGATGGAAGGAACCTTAGAGGTAATCTTGTCCAGTCCACTCATTTTAGAGGGGAGTAAACTGAGGCACAGAAAAGACTTGCTGCCCATGGCCACAGAGGTAACAATCACAGAGAAAGCATTTCACTGTGGGCCATCTGATCCAAATCCAGTGTTCCTGAGGGATAAAGCTATTTCCCCCTGAGCCCCTGCCCCGCCACCTCCTCCCAGCACCGGGAGCAGGGGGGGCCCCGACTGTTCTAAGGGGATGGGCACTTTGCCCAAAAGGCCAGGCCTTTCCAGAGAAAAAGCTCAAGGACTTCACCTGAGGCTGCCCCCTTCCCTCCCTGGATCTTCAGAGGGTCACGACCCAGCTTGGGGGTGGGGTGGAAGCCAACAAAAAGAGGCAGGGGGGTGGGCAGGCTCAGAGTCTCGTGATGTTGGCTCACCTGCTGCCTTGGCATCAACAGCAGAGAGCTCAAGGTCATTCTGCCCTCCCTCTCCCCTAGCCCCCACCACCTCCACACCTCCACTCTATGCTGAGCAGAGCCTGCTGTGGTCACCTTGGTGTCTGGGGAGTTCTCACAAGCCTCCGCCCAGGGTAGGACGGCTCTTGATCTCACCCCATCCCACTCCCCCCTCCTCCAGACTGTCAAAGCCTACAAGGTCCTCTCTCACTCGAATACTACCCCTCCTCTGAGGGCAAGTTCAAGGCTCACCTAGGAGGGACTCTGGGAACAAGGAATGGTAGAACAACAACTGTTCAAGTTTGAAACTGCCTTAGAACATAGAACATCAGAACTAGGAAGGCCTTAGAACCCAGAATGTCAGAGCTGCTCCGGAGAAGCCTGGAATGCTGAATAGCAGACCCAGAAGGAATTTTAGAGATCATCAAGTCTTATCCCTTCCTTTTTTTTTTTTTTTTTTGCGGGGCAATTGGGGTTAAGTGACTTGCCCAGGGTCACACAGCTAGTAAGTGTTAAGTGTCTGAGGCCGCATTTGAACTCAGATCCTCCTGAATCCAGGGCTGGTGCTCTATCCACTGCACCACCTAGCTGCCCCATCCCTTCCTTTTGCAAATGAGGAAATTGAGGTCCTGTGAGCTGAAGTGATTTGCTCAAAGCCACCCAGCTCAGAAGATCAGAGTCAAGACTTGAACCCAGCTCTTTGGAATGCATGTTCCACTGGTGTCCTCTTGGCACTCAGAGGTCTCCACTTTTGGAAATCTGAGATTGTCTGGAGGGTTGTTCTTGACCTCCATCTTAAACCCTCCTCTTTGCACCTTTTGTCCTTCGACCCTGGCTCTGCCCTCTTAGGCTGAGCAGAGTGACTCTAATCCTTGAAGACAGCTGATGTGTCTCCCCTCCCCCAGCCTGCCCAGGTCACTTCCAAGCTAAACATCTCAGTTCTCTGCCTTCCTCAGTTGTCCCAGCTCTAACCTCAGCTATTTGTTACCTGTCTGGCCTTGGGGAAGTCACTTCCCTTCCCTGGGCCTCAGTTTCCCCATCTGTAAAATGAGAGGGCTAGACTAAATGAAGTCCCTTCTAGCTCTAGATGGTCTGCCCATGGCAGAGTACCCGACGCCCCTCTGCAGGGCAGCATTTGCTTTCAAGGCCCACCAAATCACACCGCTGACTCCTCAGCTTGCCGGGGCCCCCTCCTGAAGAAGTCAGTCTGAATGGGCCTGAAAGGTAATTCAACTACCCCCCTGGGATGCCCTCCAGAGCCACTCCTGTCCTAAGGAAGCTGCTGAGTCCCAGGTCCTCCTGTGGCCCCAGGGGAACACCACCTGGGCACTTCCCAGGGCAACATCTCAGAAGGCCACGGTCATGCCCGACCCTGGCAGGCTGTCCTGGCATCCCCAGTAGACCTGCTGCCTCTCAGTTAAATGACCCACAGGAAGGCCGGCTCTCAGGTAGCCCCGGGGCCAGTCAGCTCACCTTGCCTAGGAAATACTTTCGGTAGAGCCGGGCCGTGTGGTTGCACTCTAGCTTCACTTTGGACGTGGGAGACTGCAGCTGCTCGGTCTCCGGGATACTGCTGAGCTCATGATTGGTGCCTTCAATCCAATAACCCCCAAACTGAGGCAGCAGGATGAGGGGGAAGGGCCCTTCACGCCCCAGGACCTGGAAGAGGAGACAGGTAAGAGCAGGCATCTCGTCAAAGGCCGTGCCTGTAGGTAACATCTCCATAGCCCGATGGGGCACAGGGCTCTGCACTGGGAGTCACTAGAGACTCGGTTGGAATCCTGATTCATATACTTACTGGCTGTGTGAGCCATGGGGGGACAGATGTAAAGGGCTTTGTAGACCTTAAAGAGCTCTTACTCTTATTGTTTACCTCAGATAATAACAACTCAGGCTTTCCTGGCAACAACCCCATGTAGTAGTAGTAGTAGTAGTAGTAGTAGCAGCAGCAGCAGTAGTAGTAGTGGTGGTGGTGGTAGTAATGGTAGTAGTAGTAGTATCATTAGTAGTAGTAATATTATTTATATTACATTATTTAATTATTTTTAATTGTTATTATCTTTATGCTAGAGATGAGCAAACCACAGCTTGGAAAGGAGTGAATTGTCTAGTGACTGAGCTAAGACTCCAATTCACAGCTTCTGACTAAGAAATACCAATTCTTTCCCCTCTGCTGTGCTTCCTTTCAACTTGGATCTGCTTCCTTGGGTTGCCTGGCCCTTCCAAGGGCAGTTCATGGCATCACCCACAAGCCCCTGGGGCTGAAACCTCCCCCCCCCCAAAAAAACAAAAACCAAACAGAAGGGTAACCAAGAATTCCTCTTCGGAGGCCTTGGGGACAACGCAGCCCAGGCATAGTACCAGAGAAGCCTTGCCTGTCCCCTTCCCTGTATCCGAGGTCAGTCCTTGGCAGAGATGTCACAGTGAAAGGCTGCCACCAGAGGGACCAGTAAGATGGCAAAGAAGGCTGATTTCTGGGGACCCCGATCTCCCTCTCTCTTAAAGGAGACTGCAGGCTGGACAGCCTATTCCCAACTTTGCTAATCCTTCCTCCATATTGCACCCATGTAACCACCAAAGCTCTGTCCTGGCCAGGTCCTCTTCTCTTCTCCCTCTAGACTATCTGTCTTGGTAATCTCATCTGTTCCCATAGGTTTAACTCTCATCACCAGGCAGATGACTCCCAGACCTATTTATCCAGCCCTGACCTCGACTCTCATCTCCAGCTGCCTCTTGCACATCTTCCCAACTGGACGCCCTCCAAACATCTTAAACTCAACATGGCCAAACTGACCTCAAACTGATCTTTCCCAAACCCTCCCCTCTTTCCAAGTCCCCTCCTAGTGCAGAGGGCACTCCCATCCTCCCTGTTTCACCCAGAATTCTCCACTTCCCCCTCATGCCTCACAGAGAATCAGCCTTGAAATCTTCTTGTTTTAGATCTTCACAAAATCTCTCCTATGCTTCCCCTTCAATCCCTTCCCATCACACTGCTGTGGCTCAGGACCACCCCACCACTCATCAGATCTACCGAATTAGCCTTTTAAGTGATCTCCCACCACCACCACCAAGGCGCTCCCTGCCCCAATCCATCCTCCATACAACTGCTGAAAAGTGCAAATCTGGTCATGTCAGCCTCGCTCCTCCTTAAGCTGCAGTGGCTCTCTAATTCCTCCACGATCAAATATCAATTCCTCTGTTTGGTATTTAGAAAATTTTCAAAACACGGCCCCCTTCCTACCTTTCCTGACTCATTACACTTTATTCCCCTCCATGCCCGCTATGGTCCCGTTACACTGGCCTCTTTGCATTGCTTCATCTCCCATCTCCACGCCTTTGCCTCCCATGCCTGCAATGACTGCCTCTTAGTTTCCCTGACTTCCTTCAAGATGCATGTCAAACCCAATTTTCTGCAGGAGGCCTTTCCCAGCCCCCTCCCCCCTGCTACCTTCCCCTGGGAGATCACCTTACCTCTGCCCTTTATGTATCTTATGTGGACTTAGTTATTTCTACATCTCCTTTGTTAGGATGTAAGCTCACTGAGAGCAAGGACAATGTAACCTTTGTCTCTGTATCCCAATTCTTGCCTGGCACATAATAAATGTTGGCTGCCTGATTGGAACTGGTGTAACTGTGAACTGCTTTCCATGGGTCATCCAGCCCTTCCAAGGTTTCAGGACCCTTAAACCAGTGACTCTTCCTCCCCAAAACCCTGGGGTCTCCAGCACAGGGTATCCCCCCCACCTAGAACACGTGTCCTCCTCACGTGCACCTTTTAGAATCTCGGGGTGGTATTCTAGAACTAGCATCTCTTAGAACCTCTAGCCACCTCCTACACGTTTCCTGACTTCCACCGCCCTCCCCAGTTACTCTGTATTCATCTGTATACTTACTGTTCCTACACCCCCAGTAGAGTATGACCTTCCTGAGGGCAGGTCCTATTTCATTTTTATCACTATGTGTTCACCATCTAGCACAAAGCCTGGCCCAAAGTCACTGCAGAATCAGCACTTGTAGGATGACCAAAAGCCAGGCCTGCCCTCCATACCCCAACAGGAAGGAGGAGATAAGGGAAACCGCAAACCCTTGATCTGTGGCCTCAGCGTTTGGGGTGTGGCCCAGGTGTCCAGTGATTTCTCTTTCCCCTGAGGGAGTACAGTTGTCCCTTCTACATCGGGACTTTCCTCATAGGGAGTTTTGATAAACGGTGGGTCAGCATAAGAAATTAAATGGGAATTTGGGGGGAGTTTTGCAGGAGCTGCAGATGACACAGAAAAAGTCAAAATATAGGTATAATATTGTATAATATCAACATACTTTATCTTTTAATACCATAATAATTCAGACTCCTTTTCTGATACAGAGGGAAGGCCCAAAATTTTATGAAGATTTTCCAGATTGTGGGCTGGGCTTCGGGGTGTGGTGGCACACCCCTAACCCCAGAGATGTGGATGGGAGAACTGTCCAGTCCTGGCTAAGAACTACCAGGGATTCTATACTAGGGTGATCTGTTCTCCCAGGGAAGTGAGAGATCGTGAAGGATTGGGAGGGGGGCGCCCCTGGGGAGAGGGGAGAGTATCTTGAATTACCTCATGGACACTGGGATAGGGGATGTAATCCTCTTCTGTCTGCAAAACACAAACAAGTGAGAAGTGAGATAGACTTACTAGCCCTAACCCTCCTGTCCTTCGTGGCCCGAGTTATCTGTTAGAACATCTCACAATCATTTGGTTCGCCTTGCTGGCTTTTTGGAACACTCAGGATTGGCAAAGAGAAAGGGGGAAGGGGGGAAAGCGAAGGTGAGAAGTGTCCTTTCTCCCCTCTTTTACAGGACCAGAGAGTGGCAGGGATCTGCCTGAGGTCATACAGGAAGGGGAAAGTAGAGCTAAGCTCAGACCCCTGATCCTTGAATTACATGGGGTGCAAGGGACGGTCACGGACAGTCAGGGCACCAAGAGTCTGCCCCAATCCCCATTTGACTTTCTATGAGTTCTGCAGAGCCACAGCCCAGTGCCTGGGCTGACTGCACTCCTGCCCAGCCCTGCTGCAGATGCAGGATGGCAAAGCCTACCACATCCTTGGGATCACCTGGGGAGACCTGGATTCAAATCTCTCCATAGTCAATAAGTGTGATTGCATATGGAATTCCAGGTCCCAAGGGTAGAAAAAATGTTTCCTGGCAGAGAAAGAGGTGGAACACAGGAAACTGGGATTCTTGAGATTTAGGAGGGCTCTTGGGACACAGAATGTCAGAGCTGGGAGGGCCCTTAGAACACAGGATGTCAGGGCTGGGAGGGCCCTTAGAACACAGGATGTCAGAGCTGGGAGGAAATCTGAGAACATGTATAGTCAGCTGTCATCCCCTACACTGTCCTCTTGCCTTCTGATGCTCTTAGAATAGAATTAGAGGGCAGCTAGGTGGTGCAGTAGATAAAAAGCACCAGCCCTGGATTCAGGAGTACCTGAGTTCAAATCCAGCCTCAGACACTTGACACTTACTAGCTGTGTGACCCTGGGCAAATCACTTAACCCTCATTGCCCCACCAAAAAAAAAAAAAGAATAGAATTAGAAACCAGCTGATAAATACTGTCCATGTGCTCACAAGAGCACCTTCCTCCCTACCTCCCCTCCCTTGGGAATCTATATTTCCACCCCCACCCCACTTTCCAAAGAAGCCCACAAGTACCATAGAGAGTCAACAGGCTGGTGAGAGGGGCAAAGGGGCGCCAGTGGGGATGGTGGTGGTGAAGAATCACTTTTGAGGTCAAGAGCCTGAGGTCCAGGGAAGCATTTGCCTGGGATAGGAACAGCCCAGTGCTCTCCCCCTCCCCCCCACCCACCCAGGGAGCACTGGGACTTACTTTGAGAGGTGGTGGGAAGGAGCATCTTTGTTCATCCATCCTGCTTCCCTGCAAAGATAAGTGTTACCAGTCGGGACCCTGGAAGTCTCTCCAGATAGAGACCTCTCGGCCCCTTTACACTAATCAATACCACATACTGTGAAAGCTAGAAGGTCCCTGAGATTAGAACACAGGACATCAGAGGTAGGAATGACCTCAGAACTGAGAGGGCCAGAGCTGGGAAGGAATTCTAGATAGCAAAAACTGGAGCCCAGAGAGGGGGCCAGGCAGACAAAGCCACCCTGCTTCCCGGTGGCAGTCCTGAGCCTAGGGCCTAGGCTAAGACCCTTTCGGTGTTCTTAGGGGCCTCCAAGAACAAAGGGGTGGAAAGTACAGGGAGCTAGGTTTGGCATCCTCCGAAGGGAGAATGACCTATCAACAGAAGCTCTGCAGAAATGGACTGGGTGGTTTTCAAAGGTAGACGGCTCTCTGTTACAGGGTCTATTCGGCCAGAGGCCGGATGCCCAC
Source organism: Dromiciops gliroides (assembly GCF_019393635.1). Classification (NCBI taxonomy): domain Eukaryota; kingdom Metazoa; phylum Chordata; class Mammalia; order Microbiotheria; family Microbiotheriidae; genus Dromiciops; species Dromiciops gliroides. The sequence goes on along the minus strand of NC_057863.1, from coordinate 612,254,052 downwards.
GCACAAGGGTTCTTGGAGAGGGAATCTGTACTTCAGCTAGAAGTTCAACTGGCTTAACTCAGAGGTCCCCTCCCCCTCAGGGATGCTTTCGTTCCATGGGGGGCCAGGTGGAAGGGGCCGTGGCTAGAGGAGACCTTGGCCTGGAGACAGCAAGAGCAGGTCCCCAGGCCCACAGCCAAAGGTGATGCCGAGCCTGGTACCACCAGGATGGAGATTGGGACCTGGAACCCATCAGAATGATGCAGGCACTGCCCTGTGCTCGGACATGACCCCCTTCCCCACTATAGAGACGCTGCGGCCTCTTCCCAGCAGGACGTGAAGAGGTCCTGAGGATCTAGGGTGTCTAGGTTTCCTCCACCCCTATCCTGCACCCATATAGAGCCCCCCAGAGGAGATCCAAAAGGCCCACCACTCACCTGCATCTTCTCAATCATCTCAAACAAGTCTAAGTTCTGCAACAGAGAAAACGGGGGAAGGGCAGGGTCAGGTCACAGGATCAGAGGTTCCCAGATCTAGAACTGGCCAGGGCCTCAGAGGCCACCGGCTCCGACGCCTGACTTTATACATGAGGCCCAAGGAGACAGTGATTTACCCACAGGACCTGGGGTTTTACCCAAGGTAACACAGAAAGTTAAGTGAAAAGACTGGCTTAGAACCCAGGTCCTCTGTCTCCAGAGGCAATGCCTCTCCCCCTATAGCTCAAAGGCAAGCTTGCACAGCTTGGTCTGTGTATCCTCTGGACCCTTCAAGTCCCCCCCCAAGCAGTGGACGAAGGCTCTCTGAGGCCCCACAATGCTGGACTTCTCTGTTCATGCTCTATACCTGGGTAGGGTACTCAGAGCCCAGGGCCAGCTTTGGAGTTCACAGAACCACAAGATTAAATGGTTTAGAACTGGAAGGGTCTTTAGAGATCTTCAAATCCCCCCACTTTACAGTCTGTATTGTGACAGACTATTATGGTCCCTCCCAGCTCTGACATCCTGTGTTCTAAGGGCCCTCCTAGCTCTGACATCCTGTGTTCTAAGGGCCCTCCCAGCTCTGATATCCTGTGTTCTAAGGGCCCTCCCAGCTCTGATATCCTGTGTTCTAAGGGCCCTCCCAGCTCTGACATTCTGTATTCTAAGATCCCTCCCAAATTACATTCTGTGTTCTAGGGGCCCTCCCAGCCCTGACATCCTTCATTCTAAGAGTCCTCCCGACAGCTCTGACACTTTGTGTTCTAAGGTATGTTCCAGTATTCCATGTTCCAGGTTTTCTTAATGAAGAGAAAATTGAGGCCTAGAGAAATTATGTTCCTGACATAAGGTCACAGGGGGATTAGGTAGCAGATGTGGAATGGGAACCCATATTTTCTGATTCTAAATTCAATCCTCTTTCCCACTATGCTTCAAAGAATCTCGGAGTTGGAAGAGAACTTGGATCATTGATCCAGAGCTGGAAGAGACAGCATAATCTGTCTAGTTCAATTGTCTCATTTTCCAGAGATCAGACACAGACCCGGGTCTTCTAACTCCAGAGACCACTTACTCCCAGTCTTACCCACTGGGACCAGGCCCACCAGGCTTAAGCCCTCTTCTAGCAAGGGAAGGTGGGCTCTCACCAGCTCCTCACTTCTCTTAGGGTTGATCACTTCTATCCTTCCTAGTCCAAAATTAGGAGGAAGGATGTATACTAAATAAACTCCCCTCTTTAAGGAGCCAGGCCCATGTCCCCTCCATCCTATCCACCCCAAGCCCAACAAGAGTTCCATAATTCCCAAAACATTCCCTCCCACCCAGAAAATCTGTGCTCAGAGGGACAAACCCTGGTCCTAGACTTCTCTTTCTGGTTGGAAGGGTCATGGAAAAAATTAACTGGGGCTCAGAAGATAAGACTTTGAATAGGGAACCTTTGACTGGTCCCTTCCTCTCCTTGGACCTCAGTTTGCTTATCTGTAAAATGATATGATCTTTTTTTTGGGGGGGGGGAGGGCAGGGCAATGAGGGTTAAGTGACTTGCCCAAGGTCACACAGCTAGTAAATGTAAAGTGTCTGAGGTCGGATTCGAACTCAGGTCCTCCTGAATCCGAGGCTGGTACTTTATTCACTGTGCCACCTAGCTGCCCCCAAACTTTTTGCCTTAAAATGAGATCATCTTTAAGGCCTTTTCCTTCTCTTAAATCTTATGATGGGGAGACAGTAGCCCTTATACCAGCAGCCACCCAGGGCAATGCCAAGCTGCTGGAAGAAGGAGGCCAGGGGTGTGCCAGGCCCCAGCATGTAGACACAGAAGAGGAATAGAAAGTCCCTAATTTCATCCCAAAGGGCTATTTGGGCCCGTTCTAGGGAATGATGGGGACAAATCTCAGGGGACTCCCCTGGTGACCATGGGCACAATTCTGCCATGACGATTCCCATCTCCAAGTGAATCCTGAGCCCCCAGTGTAGATGATGGGAACACAGCTAAGTGTCTTATGAGAGCCAGTCTCTATCTGCTTCTCTATACAGAGAGGAGATGCTGAGGTAGACCACACCCATCATCAATACCTGCTCTCCTTATCTCTTCACACACACACAATATTATAATCAAACCCTCCTTCCTCCACTGCCCCCCTCTCCCCTGACCCACTCCCATGAATGCTACAGTCATATATATGTGGCATTGAGCTCTGCCACTTCCAGGCTAGGCTTTCAAGTTTCCTAGCTCCTGCCACTCAAGTGCCAATGCTGAGCCCAGCTAGGTTTCCTGAAGGGAAGGCAGTCCCAGGGGGCAGGGCCAGGATAGCTTTCCAAGTTTTCTCAGACAAGTGCCCAAATCCTCTGTCAATGGCCAACCATTGGCCCTGTGCTCTGCACTCCTTGGAAGGGGCATCATATACACACATGTACTTACAGCCTGGCACACTGACACACACAAGGATATACTGACACACACAGAAGCATGTTCATGGACGCTCACACACTGACCCTTACCCTGTCTACACTCTACATGGGTGAGTGCATACACTGAGGCAGTATAAAATCTAGACATGACCCTATGGGAGGTTCTCCTTGGGGGAAAAGCTTTGGGGGCAGGGGAGGAAGCCTGTGAATTCAGATACCTGCTCCTAATTATGGTATCAGGAACAAGTGCCCCCTCTGCATACACCCGACCACACCACGAACACAAAACAGTGCCTGTAATAGCAGAAAGTCAGAAGCACAACCACACAAATAACAACTCCCTTGTCTCCAGTTCCTCAAGGGGGTACAAGGGACAGCTTGGTGGCACAGTGGATAGAGCACGGGCCCTGGAGTCAGGAGGACCTGAGCTCAAATCTCACCTCAGACACTTACTAGCTGTGTGGCCCTGGGCAAGTCACTTCACCCCAATTGCCTCAGCTGGATGTTTATCCAGGACCATCTCCAGCTGTCTTGTTATCTATCTTGCCACTGGACCCAGATGGCTTTGGAGGAGAGAGTGAGGTTGGTGACCTTGCACAGCCCTCCCCCACTTAAATCCAATTCACTGCAAGTCATACCATCACCCCAATGTCATGGTCCTCTTGGAGAAGGAAGGACAAAGAGCAACAATGTCCCACAATAATCCTAGCAAGTGGGGAAGGCAGTCCCACAACCTCGGGCCAGCCACAGGACAAATCCGGCCAAAACACCCGGGAGTGCAAAGGGCCCCAGGCTGAGAGGGAGGACATGGGCCCCAACCTGGCCTCTGCCTCTACCTCCCATCTGATCCCAGGAGAGTCACTGTGATGTCTGCGCCTCAGGGGTCTCACCTAATGGGGTCCAAGGAGATGGGATCCTTCCCATTTTTTACATACCATGTTCTAAGGGCCCTCCCAGGCCTGACATTTTAGGGTTACATGAGTCTACACAGTTCAATATAAAGGAACAACTTCTAACACACACACACACACACACAGGCAGGCTCCGAGACACGCCAACACACCCCAGGAGAGTGTTACACGCAGTGTCAGTGATTAAGTCAACCTAACCCCAGAAAGACAATTTCACAACTGGGGTGTAATACACACACACACACACAGAGTATCATGCAGTCCTGGACAATCGCACACAGACACACAAACCTGCCTGGAGAATTGTAAGTGTAAACCAGGGCCAGAGTCGCTGTAACGAGCAATGACAGCTTAATCCAAATATTGGCAGGCATTTCTGGGGCTAGATTCAGGGTCAGGGCGACCCCTTCACTGACCCTTGAGAGCCCACAGAGGAAACCCCCCTCGCAGGGCGCTCACACAAGCACACACACATACACACACACAGAGGAGTCGGTCCTGCCTCAGGTACCACGTCTCCCCGCCCCCCCATACCCCCGCCCCATCCCGATCTCGCCGTCGACCCGACCCCGGCCCAGCTCACCTGCCAGGCGGCCCCGGTGGGCAGCGACCCCCTCCGCGGGCGGGCGGGGGGCGCCGGGGGCCGCGGCTGTGCCATTCCGAGCCGGCCCCGGGCCCCCGCGTCGCCTCGCCTCCCCTCCGCCCGCGCCCCGGTCCCTGCTCTCGCCAGCTCTCCCGAGCCCCCGGCCCCGGCAGCCCCGGCGGCCCCTGCCCCGCTCGCTCCGGCCTCGGGCTGGGGCTCGGCAGCGGCGCTGGCGGAGGCTCAGCCGGGTCGGGAGGGGGATTGAGGGGGCGGGCCAGCAGGTACGGGCGGCGCGGGGCGGGGCGGGGGCAGGGGCGGGCAGAGGCAGCGTGGACCCGCCCCCGGCCCAGCCGGCCCTACCGCTCCTGGTCCCGCCTGGCTCCGACCGCCCACCCCGCCGCTGCCCACAGCAGGATCTCCAAGCACTTTAACTTTCCTTCTTCCCTAAAGCCTCAGGGAGGGGGGGACAGTGCCGCCTCCAAAACTTTGCCTCTTTCCTCTTAGAACCAGGGCATGTCAGAGCGGAAAAAACCCTAGAATGTCACAGCTGAGGTCTTGGAACACAGTCTAGGCGCTGGAAGGAAATTTAGAGCAGAGAAAGTCAGAGCCGGGAGGGCATTCTGGATTCTAAGGGCCCTCCCAGCTCTGACATTCTGGGTTCTAAGGACCCTCCCAGCTCTGACATTCTGGGTTCTAAGGACCCTCCCAGCTCTGACATTCTGGGTTCTAAGGGCCCTCCCAGCTCCAGCCCTTTTTCAAATGAGGAAACCGAGACCCAGAGTCTCACAGGTAATAAATGGCAGTCAGGATTTGAAGCCAGGTCCTTTGGTGCCAAATTCAGCACTCTTTTCATGTATCACAGCTTTGGCAGCAGCCTCTCAGCTGGATTCTCGTTGCCTCGTGTTCCTCTCCCTGATGGCCTGAGCCCTAGAAAGCTTCCAGCCCTCTGGCACCTGGTCAAGATGTGATGCTCCCAGTCACCTATAACTACAGAGATTTTCCTGGGCAGAGTCCCTGGGAAGGATGGGCAGGGAGTACTGGACTGGAAGAAAGTAGACTTGCTTCTAAAAGTCCCTCCCAGCCCTGACATTCTGTGTTCTAAGGCCCCTCCAAACTGTGATGTTCTATGTCATTAAATGAAACAGCACATGTGTTGTTCTTTACAAGCCAGGCATCTGCTATGATGGTGATGATAATAGCTTTCTAGCAGTCTATGTTGTAAGCCCCAATCCATTCTAGGGTTGGTGGTTGCAGATGGTACCAATTCAGGCAACAGGCTAGAGTGTCCTACTCAGAAGCACAGGGACTTGGGATTCTCCAAGAGATGTTGAGAAAGTGTCTAAGCATCCCTCATGCTGGGGAGGATCCCCTAGGTTCTTCAGCTGTCCCAGAAGGTTGGACTTTGCTTGCCTAGCCTCCAGAACCTCCAAAACTCCCTGGGGCTCCAGCTGGCATTGACTGGAGCTCTGGGCCCCGGGAGCTGGGGCAGCAGGAACTCCGGAGATGCATGTTTTCCAGCCATACCCCCAGCTTCGGTTTTAATAATTAACAACAGCAAATATTGATTCACACAGCTGGCTCCCTGGATCCAAGTGCTTCCGGGCACCTATCGCAATGCAGACCTGAGAAGGCCCTGCATTCCCACACAGCCCCACGGGGAGGGGTGGGCCCCACTCTGTGGAGATGTCTGGGCATCCAGCAAACAGGAGCCTGTGTGTTTGGGTGTGTGTGTGTGTGTGATTGGGTTGCATGGATCAGCAGGGAAGACAGAGGCAAGCCCTTCTCTGGGCTTTCTTCACAACATCCTGATGAGGAAGGCAACATCCGTGTTATTATCTCAGTTGACAAATGGGGAAACTGAGGCCCCTAGGAATGGGAAGCAACTTGCCCAAGGACATATGGTCAGCTAAGAAGTGTTGGTCAGGACTGGGATCCAGGTTGCCTGATTCCAAGTTCAATGTTCTTTCCACTACATGTCACACACATGCTTGGATAGATGTGTGTGCTTATGAGGCTCTTGATGTGTGTAGATGCACATGTATGCACTTGTAGCACATGATGGCCTGTGTTTATATGTCCGTGTGAACCTATGCACGTGCTTCATGTATGTGATGTGTGTAAACACACATTTGTATTGTATTATGCGTATATGCACACATAAACAATAAAAAACCTTTTACCAAGCACCTACTACGTGCCAAGCACATGCTAGGGCCTGGGGATACAAAGACATGAATTAAACAGTCCCTGCCCTCAGGAAGCTTAAATTCTAATGGGGAAGATAACACAAATGTATGAAAACACATGGAAAAGAAACCCAAGGCAAATCCATATTTCATATAAGGAGCATGTGCCTTGTATGAGAGTATATTTAACTCTGTGTGTACCTGTTTGCTCCTTATTTCTGCCTTCTGGATTCCCTGACTTCCTTTATGATTAAACTCAAATTCCACCTTCTGCCAGAGGTCTTTCCTGGTCTCTCCCATCCCCCCTGTGCTTGTTAGCTGACTAATTGTATGTGTGTTATACATTTGGATGCGTACACACATTCATGAGCTGGTAGGTATGCAGGTGCACAAGTATACAGGGATGTTTGTGTCCATAAGGCTACATGGATATGCATGCAGGCAGATGTGTGTGTGCACTCCCCCAGGGCTCATGGACTCAGCCTCTCCTCCCAAAAGGCACTAGAAACACGCTGACAACAATCACTGACCCTCTGACCTTCCCATGTATTCTCTCATTTGGTCCCCCTGAAGCCATGTGTGGATGGGGGGCAGATGAGGGAATCTTCTCCCATTTCCTAGATGGATAAACTGAGACCCTGATAGAGAAAAGAACTCACCAAGATCACACAATGAGTAGGTGACAGAGGCCAGAAGAGAAGCCAGGTCATATGATCTGTCGGGACAAGTCAATAAGCATTTTCCTTATTTTTGTTTTTTGTTTTCAATTATTTGCTTTTTAAATTTTAACTTTGGGGGGTTTTTTGGTTTTGTTTTATTGAGGCTGGATCCCCTCATATCACCGAGGCTGGAAGTCTATTGGCTACTCAGTGACTGATCCCACACCACTGATGGTCAGGGAAGCTTTAACCTGCTCTTTTTCAGTTCTGGGCTGGTCCATCCCTCCTCAGCAGCTTGGTAGCCTGCCACTCATGGGGGTTCATCACATTAGTGCCAGACCTAATGTGAACACCCTTCTTTAGCCCTATTATGGCTCAGAATTCCTGGACACAAGCCTCAGCCTCCTATACAGCAGAGATTACCGGCCACCACTTCCAACAAGCAATTATTAAGTGCCTACTATGTACCAGGTATTACCAAAGCATTGAGAATACAAAGAAAGGCCAAAGAAAACCCCAAACGCACAAGGATTGGGAGGATTCCTGACGGCTGCGTGCATCTGGGAACCGGGTGGTTATTCTTTCCTTTCCTCCTTGCAGAGGGAACAGCTGGGACAGGGGAGGCAAAGCTGCCTCTGCCAAGATCCAAGGCTCAATCAGGTCAATGGCCTTGGCATTTTCCCTTGCTCTGGGCCCAATATGTGCTGCAAACACCTGGCTGTTCACCTGAGCCTGCCCACACCAGGCAGAGCCTGGAGCCAGAGGCCAGACCTAGCAGCTCCAGCAGGTGGCTGCAGCTGAGGCCATTTCAGAAGTCACTGAGTAGACCAGGCCCCCCTATCACATCCCCAGGACCAGTATGGTGGAGAAGAATGCTGGATCACGCGCTTTGCATAGAGCCTAAGACTGCATGGCCTGGCAGGGAGAGGATTCTTTCCAGCTCCCTGCTCTGGGGCACTCAAAACTCTCCCCCCCTGGACAGGGCTGAGTTCCCATCACCGGGGCAGAGATCCCAGGCTGGCACTAGTCCAGAGGAGGGAGAATGCTCCACAAGAAAATGCTCCAGAGAGTAATCTATTTAATCAGGGCAGTAAATGAGCCTAACTCTCATTAAAATTGGCTCAAAGACCTCAATCTCATTAGAATTGGCTCAAGGAGGGAATAATGTACACACTCACTTGGGTGGAGTAATCTCTCTAACCCTGCAGAAAAATAGGAGGGGAAGGGGCAGAGTAGGGGAGGGGACAGACAGAAGCAAATCCCTTTTGAAGAGGGATAGGATAAAAGAATATGGATAATAGAATAAATACCATGGGGAAGGGAATAGGATGGAAGGGGAACAGTTAACAATAGTAATCATGAAAAAGAGAAAAGGGGAAAAATTGTACAAAAAATATTTATAGCAACTCTTGGTGGAGGCTAAGAATTGAGAATCAAGGGAATGTCTATCAATTGAGGAATGATTGAAAAAGCTGTGCTATATGATTGCAGTGGAATGGTCTTGTGCTACAGGAAATGACAAACAGTATGATCCTCCCAAAACCTGGAAAGACTAATGAACATCGATGTATAGTGAAGTGAGCAGAGCTGAGAGGACATTGTGCATAGTGACAGCAGTATTGTTCAATGAGCAATTGTGAATGACTTAATTACTCTCAGCAATGCAATGATCCAAGACAATTCCAAAGAACTAATGAGGAAGCTTACGATGCACCCCCATAGAAAGAACTGATAAAAAGAAGACTTGAGGATTGTACGTATATAACCTGGTTGTGATCTTGTGGAGGGGGGAGGAAAGGGAGGGAGGGAGGGAGAAAAATTTGGAACTCTAAATCTTATGAAAATGAATGTTGAAAACTACCCTTACACGTAACTGGAAAAATAAAATAAATGTTTGTTGCTAAAAAAAAAGAAAAAGAAAAAAGAAAAAGAAAAGAAAATGCTCCACAGGCTGGCCTGGGTGATTGTCAGAGAAAGGCTACCTTGACTCCAACCTCTTAGGCTCATTGGAAGCCAGGGGTAGAAGAGCTCTAAAACAGAATGTTAAAGCTGGGAGGAACCTTAGAACCCAGAATGTCAGAGCTGGGAGGGTCTTAGAACACAGGCTGTCAGAGCTGAGGGCCCTTAGAACCCAGAATGTCAGAGCTGGGAGGGCCCTTAGAACACAGGATGTCAGGGCTAAGAGGGCCCTTAGAACCCAGAATGTCAGAGCTGGGAGGGACCCAAGGAGAAGAAGGGAAATAGCATTTATTTGCACCTGCTATATACCAGGCATTGTGCCAAGCATTTGTTACAAATATCTCCTTTGATTCTCATAAACCTGCAAGGTGTTATTATAATTTCCATTTTATAGTTGAGGAAGCTGAAGCAAACAGAGGTCAAATAACTTGCCCAGGGTAACACAGCCAGGAAATATCTGAAGCTGGATTTGAACTCAGGTCTTCCTGACTTCAGGCCCAGCACTCTAACCATTGCACCACCCCTCTTTGGTGCCACACTGACAAACACAAGGAGACTGGTCATGGTGAAAGATGATGGTCATAATGGTAACGATGATGATGATAACACTATAATGATTGAGCCCTCTTCATTAGCACTTCAGGGAAAAAATTAAAACGTGGGGAGGTAGGCAATATAAATCTTATCATCCCCATTTTAAAGATAAAGAAACTGAGGCTCAGAGAGGTCATAGGGTCATAGATCTAGAGTCAGAAGGAACTTCAAAGGGCACATAACCCAATCCTATCATTGTCACTTTACAGATAAAGAAACTGGCCTTCAGAGGGAAGGCACTTGCCCAGCATTACCCAGCTAGTACATGACAGAGCCAGAATTCAAACCAAGATCCCCTGACTCGAATGCCTTGACACTAAGCCCATTCCCTGGGGTTGTGAGAAACCCAGGCCAAGCTCATCCAATCATTGCTCACCCCATTTCCTCCTTCCTTCCCACTCCACAACCTTTTCACTGAAGGGATTCCTGAAGATGGGGGAGGAAAGATCACCTTACCTTGGGATAGAGGGAAGCTGTGTGGGGAGGGGCAGAGTCCACTCGGGGCAGGTCTAATACATGCGGGAAGGGCTGGCTCTGCCCATCACTCCTCCTGTAAGAGAAAGGAAACAAGAGGTAAGCCCCAAGCAGAGGAGAATGAAAGGAAGATTCAGAAGAATAAGAATAGCTAATACTGGGGCAGCTAGGTGGCACAGTGGATAGAGCACCAGCCCTGGAGTCAGGAGGACCTGAGTTCAAATCTGGCCTCAGACACTTAACACTTACTAGCTGTGTGACCCTGGGCAAGTCACTTAATCCCCATTGCCTCACTAAAAAAAAAAGAAAGAAAGAAAAAGAATAGCTAACACTTACCCAGCACTTGGGATGCTCCAGACACCCTGGTAAGCACTTTATGATCTCATTTGATCCTCACAACAACCTTCTAGGAATTAAGTCTAATCATCCCCATTTTACAGATGAGAAAACTGAGACAGAGCTTTAATGATTTGCCCAGGTTTACACAACTAGTAAGTGTCAGAGATTGGATTTGAACTCAGGTCTTCTGGCTCCAAGCCAGGTGCTCTAGCCACTGCACCACCAAGATGAAGATATCTGTAAGGTTTAAGGCCAAATTCATTCAAGGCCCCTGATGTCCTGTGAATAGAAGGGGAAAAAGCGAAAGGCTTCAGGACCCAAAGTCCCCCCACAATGCTTGGCCACTGATGGAGTCTTCCCAGCATGCTGGTTTTGTTCTCTGTTCACGCCTATCTACATGGTCCCCATGGACAGTGCACAAGATGAAGGGGAAAGACTTGTTAGGAGACTATTACAATAGTTCAGGTGGGCGGGGGGGCTCTGAATGGGGGGGGGGGGCTATAGTAGCAGTTGGAATAGAGAGGAAGGCTGCCGTTAAAATCACTGATTAGATAGGAGGATTGAAGGAGGGGGAAGAACCGAGGCCACCCAAAGGTCTTGGACAGGGAAGATCAGGTGCATGGGGGCCTCATGGACAGAAGCGGTCACATTGGAGGGATGGGTAGCTTCAAGAAAAGAAGATACCGAGTTCAGGCTTGGATCTATTGTTTGAGAAGCCTTTGGGAAACTGGGGTGAAGAGATCCCCCAAACACCTGGGGATGTGGGGCTGGGGCTCCAAAGTAAGGCCAGGGCTAGAAATAAAGATGGGGGTGAAGGCTGTGGAAGCAGATTGGAATACCAAGGAAAAGGGCTGAAGGGAAGACCTCCTTGGGGCCAAGGGGGGGAGGGATGGATGCTAGAGCACTGGGAAGAAGTCAGCAAAGGAGACAAAGACAGACCAGTAAGAGAGATAGGAGGCGGGGCAGCTAGGTGGCGCAATGGATAAAGCACTGGCCCTGGAGTCAGGAAGACCTGAGTTCAAATCCGGCCTCAGACACTTAACACTTACTAGTTGTGTGACCCTGGGCAAGGCAGGAAAAAGGCACTTAACTCCAATTGCCCCATCAAAAAAAAAAAAAAGAGACAGGAGGAGGACCAAGAATACATCCTGGAAATGAGGGAAGGAAGGAGGGCAGTGGCCACGGATCAGAACCTGCAGTTGGGGATCCCAAGAACCTCTTACCACAAGGGCCTCAGATACAGGCAACATAGCTTGCTTTGTGTATGTGTGTGTGTGCTTCCTCCCCCATTAGATCGTGAGTCCCTTGAGGACCTGGACCGCCTTTGTTCACTGATTAATTGGTCATCAGTGTTAGCCGGCACTTGATTCTGCAGGCCCAGGACTTGCTCCGCCAGCCATGTTGGAAAGGACCTCAGTGGTCATCCACTCCAACTCACATACCAAAGGGATCCCAACTAGAATCAACTTGAGAAGTTGTCATCGAGCAAAACCCGCGAGGAGCGAGGTGACACTCCCCCAGGAGGCCTCCCATTCCACCTGGGGACAGCTCCCAGGGCTTCTAAGGTTTTCCTGCCATCAAGGCCAAGTACAATATTTTTCAGCTGCCACCCTCTGTGACTGACACCGCCCTCAGGCGCTAAACAGAACAGGCCTAATCCCTCTTCTATCTAACCCCCTTGGCCCTGTCCCCATTCTTCTCTTCTCCAGGATAAATCTCCCCAGTTCCTTCAGCTGATCTCAGTCACTTTCTTTTTCCTGGAAGGAATGCTACTCTTAAGAGCCAGAGACTTCGCTGGCCTTTTTTGGCTAGCTTGTCAAACTGCTGACACACTGAGCTTGTGGTCCACCAGAACCCCCAGATTTTCTTCCAGAACTCTATCCAACCATACTCCCCCATGATAATAATAGCGGCCATTGACACATGACTTAAAGGCTTGCAAAGTGTTGCATATGTGTTATCTCATTTGATCCTCACACAACAACCCCGGGAAGTAGTTGTTATAATCCTCATTTTACAGAGAAGGAAATTGAAGCACGTTAAGTCTCTCACCTAGGGTCACACAGCTAATTAGTGTCTGAGTCAGGATTTGAACTCACATCTTCCTGACTTGAGGTTCAATACCATATCAACTCTGCCACTTGGTCGCCTCTTGTGAAACTGATCTTTTTAACCTAACTGGAAGACTTTACACTTATGCTTTTACACGAATAAGATGAAGTTCATCTTATTAGACTCTGCCCAGTACCCTAGCCCGGCCAAATTTTTTGGATGCTCACTCTGGCATCCAGTGTGTTGTCTACCCCTCCCCCCACACCAGCTTTGTGACATCTGCAAACTTTGGTACTTCATCCAAGTCATTGATAAAATTTTTGAGTCAGAAGACCTGGGTTCAAATCTGCTACTTATCTACATGACTTTGGGCAAGTCACTTAACCAGTTTCCTCATTTGTAAAATGAGGAAAAAATACTAGATGATCTCAAAATCTAAATACTAAAATCTAAATTTAGCTCTAAATCTAAAAAAGTACTTAAGGAGAGGGAAAGAGAGGTCGAGGAGAATCAAGAGGGGGATGGAGGCTCAGGGCAAATTGCCTTGACTGGGACAGATCTTGCTGACCTCCATACTCAGTCCCACCATGTTCTTTCCTTTTCCCTGCACTTCAAGGCTCAGACACAGATACAACCCTCCGGCTTTAGTGAGCAACTGGGCAAGGCCTAGGATCTAACCCCAGAGATGTTTAATTGGCAGGGGAAGGCAAGGAAGCTTGCCTTTCCAGGGAGGAGGAAGTGTTGGGACTTAGAGGGCTCCCAGGAGGGTTTTGGGTGAGGGTGGGGGATTCCTCCTGCCTCTCAGATAACATTCTTCCTAAATAGCCACTCAGTGTAGGGACTGGAGGACTTCCTGGACACTGTGAAGTAAGACCCGGGGCCAGGCCAGCTGGGTGTGCGGGATGTCCTCCCTGCCCCAAGGAGAATGCCGTGGCTTCACCCGCCCAGCTGATAGTGAGTCAGGAGTGGGCGTAGCCTCCCCAGCTCCAACCTGAGTCACAATCCCGTTCTGGGCAGCTGAAGACTCTCCACACCCTGAGCCTAGGAGGGGGCTGCCAGGGACCCCAGCCTAATATGGGGGGGGGGAGCAGAAACCCAGGTGCTCAAGGAAAAAGACTCCAAAGCATCTCCACCCTGGCCTCCCAGAGAGCAGCCGCTCAGGAAGCGTCACATCCTCACCCAGGCAGGACCACCCAGGAGCAAAACAGTAAAGTCAAAGTTTCAGAGATTGACTAGTAGAGTGAGAAGGGCCTCAGGACATTATTGTCACTAGTATGTATATGTTCTGCCTTAAAGTTTAAAAAGAGCCTTACACCCATTATCTCAACCCTGTGAGATTGGGACCATCTGTTTATTAGACCCATTGTAGAGATGGGGAAACTGAGGCTTAGGGAGGTTAAGCGGCCTGCCTATGGTCACACAATTAGTTAAATGTTGGAGGCAAGATCTGAAACCTAGGATAATTAGATCCAGGATTCTGGAATTCAAATCCATCACTCTTATTTATTATTATTTTTTTTTTAGTGAGGCAATTGGGGTTAAGTGACTTGCCCAGGGTCATACAGCTAGTAAGCGTCAAGGGTCTGAGGCCAGATTTGAACTCAGATCCTCCTGAATCCAAGGCTGGTGCTCTATTCACTGTGCCACCTAGCTGCCCCCATCACTTTTTTTTTTTAAGTGAGGCAATTGGGGTTAAGTGACTTGCCCAGGGTCACACAACTAGTAAGTGTTAAGTGTCTGAGGCTGGACTTGAACTCAGGTACTCCTGACTCCAGGGCCAGTGCTCCATCCACTGCGCCACCTAGCTGCCCCCCATCACTCTTTTAGAACAGAGAATGTTAGAGCTGAGATGTTATCAATTATTAATTGTTTTCACAGTCAATAAAAATAACAGGTGATATTTCTATATACTTATATGATGCTCTGAGTAAAGTACAAATAACTTTACACACATTATCTTATTTGCTTCTCATGATAATCCTGTGAGGCCTGGGTACTATTATTATCCTCATTTTATGGAAGAGGAAACTGAGGCTCAGAGTTTAAATTACCTGCCGAAAGACTGTGTCTCAGGCAGGGGAAAAAAGAATATTAGAGGCAGGAGAATCTAGAATACAGAATGTTAGCACCGAAAGGGTCCAAAGAACATGGAATGTCAAAGCTGGGAGGACACTTAGAACACAGAATGTCAGAGCTGGGAGAGCCCTTAGAACCCAGGATGTCAGAGCTGGGAGGGCCCTTAGGACCCAGGATGTCAGGGCTGGGAAAGCCCTTGAAACATACATTTAACCCAGTTCCTTCATTTTACATGCTACCCAGCAAATGGCAGTGACTTGCCCAAAGTCATGGTCAGCTATGGTGGCGACCTCTGGGCCAGTGCTCTTTTCATCATACACATCAACTTCTCCCTTTTCTGCACTCCTTCTCTCAAGCTCTCGGATGCTCTCAGGCTGCCTGGGCAGAAGTCGGATGAGTTCATTCACATTCCAGTGTTGGGGATTTAAAAGAGGATTCTGGAAGAATTGATGTTTACCTTGAACTCCCATCTGGCTTTGGAGGTTCTGTGCCTCTGGGAGGGGGCGGAGGCTTTGCTGGCATCCAGAAACCGCCTGGCTTAAGCATTTGTGTGATAGGGGAAGTGAGGAGGGACCCCTGGTCTGAGGTTGCTTTCTCTTGTGACAGAGGCCAAGCCCAGAAGAGCTAGGCTGAGGCAAGAGGCCCTGGGGGCAGACCAACTTCTTTATTCCCCCTCACCCTCAAGGTCTCACCCAACCTCAGAATGATCTATTCCTGCCTCACCTTCTCCATCCTCCTTCCCCCAAACTCCCCTTCCTCCTCTCAGCATGGTACAGTGGAAAGAGCACTGGATTTAGTCAGAGGACCTGCATTCAAATCCTACCCTTGGAACTTACTACATGTGTGACATTGGGTGAGTCACATCCCTCCTGGGCTTCAGTTTTCTCATCTGTAAAACAAGGAATTCAGACCCTGGGGGTCCTTCCAGCTGTAGATCTATCATCTTACAACCTCTCCTCCCCTCCCTCAACCTTTCCTACTCCCCTTTCCAATTCCCCTTCCTTGTCTCTAACTTTCCTTCCTTCATTCAACTTCTCCATCCCTCCCCCAACCTTTTCATCACTCACCCAACATTCTTATCCCTTCCTCAAATTCTGAATCCTCCCTCCTTAATCTGTTTGTCTCTCTCCCAATCTTCCTGTCCTCAGTCTGTCTCCCAAACTGAATTTCTTCCCCTAGCTTGGGCTATTGTCCTTAGATCTTTTCATTGTTCCCCCCAATCTCTCCATTAGTCACCAATATCGTCATCTCTCCCTTAAGTTTGACCTCCCTTCCCACTCTGTCCATCCCTCCCCCAACTTTGACATCCCTTTCCCTGACCTCTCCATCCCTTCTCAATTTCTTCATCCCTTTCCTGACCTCTCCTCTCACCAACTTGCTCCCCTCTCTCCCAGAAACTCTTCATCCCTCTCTAAGCCATTCTTCTCTTTCTCTCTCTCTCCTCTCTCACCACCCAATCTATCCATCCCTTCCCTCACCTCTAAAAAAAACAAATGTTTTTGTTTCTCTGGCTAGATTTACCTTCCTAATTCCGTTGCTCCAGATTCACGGCATAATGTGCTCAAATTCTCTAAGGATCATGGATTTAGAATGGGAAAGGACCTCAGCAGTCATCTAGTCTACCCCCCTTATTTCACAAGGAGGAAACAGGTGATGAAACAACTTGCCTAAAATAAGTGGCAGAATCAGAGTTCAAACTCAAATCTTCCCCATTCCAGGCCCCCTTCTCTGATGGGACCAATGGAAGGAGAGTTAGCCCAAAGCAGGGGTGGATCTCAGGACCACAGATGGAAATGGGCTCTAAAGTGGCCAAGTGGGGGCAGCTAGGTGGCGCAGTGGATAAAGCACTGGCCCTGGATTCAGGAGGACTTGAGTTCAAATCCAGCCTCAGACACTTGACACTTACTAGCTGTGTGGCCCTGAGCAAGTCACTTAACCCTCATTGCCCTGCAAAAAAAAAAAAAATAATAATAATAATAATTTTAAAATTAAAAAATAATAAAGTGGCCAAGTGCTTGGTGAATCATCTGGAGTGGGCTATCTTCTCTAAGTAGCCCAAGTAGAAGGTTTGCAAATAATAGGTATTCAATGAGCACTGAATGATGAATAAATGAGTCAGGACCCAGAATGGTGCCTCTTTTGGAGTCTTTCCCTGTGTTCCTGTCTGACCTGAATTCATTCATTTAGCAAGCACTTATTTGTTTTGGTTTTTTGGTTTTTTGGTGAGGCAATTGGGGTTAAGTGACTTGCCCAGGGTCATACAGCTAGTTAAGTGTCAAGGATCTGAAGCCAAATTTGAACTCAGGTCCTCCTGAATCCAGGGCTGGTGCTCTATTCACTGCACCACCTAGCTGCCCCCTTAGCAAGCACTTTTTGTTTTTTTTTAAATCCCTTACTACACTTTTTATTATTTTTTTTTTTGGCAGGGCAATAGGGGTTAAGTGACTTGCCCAGGGTCACACAGCTAGTGTCAAGTGTCTGAGGCTGGATTTGAACTCAGGTCCTCCTGAATCCAGGGCCAGTGCTTTATCCACTGCGCCACCTAGCTGCCCCCGCAAGCACTTATTAAACACCATCTGTATGCAGAACACTGTTCTAGACACAGTGAGGAAGATACACAGTTTAGTTAAGACTGGGCCATGACACTAACATACAACAGTACCTGATCAATGCATCAGAAAGGGACAGAACAGAGGTTGATGCGAAGTCCCAGAGGGATCAGGCAAGGCTTCCTCCGGGAGGCATTGTGTGAGCTGGGCATTAAAGTATAAACACTTCCTCCTACTGAAGCTGTGACTCCCCACAAAGCCCTGTTCCCAGGTCACCTTCGGTCCCTGCTTCCCAGGCTGATCACTTGGCAACTGTCCCAGGCCTTCAGTTCTCACCTTGCCCAAGGGCAGGGAGAGGTAGTTCAGGGACAGGGAGAAGGGGCTGTCTAGATGTCACCCACATTCCCAGACCAGACAACAGGACGGAACTGGAATGGGAAGTAGAGTGGATGGTGGCGGTTCGTGGTTCCTGGCACCAATCCTTCTGCCCCTTCCCTCTCCTCCTATCTCAGAATCCGAGATAACAGTGACAGCCATCGCGATAATGCCTCCCGGGGCCTTGCTCTTTGCCAAGCCTACTCGAAGCCAGTGAGAAAGGCAGGGCAGGGACCATTCACCTCACCTCAAACGAAGTTCATCAGGTTCATCAGGTAAACTCAGGGGGAAGAGCTCTGAGACAGAAGTCAAGAGAGCCGAATTCCAGTCCTGACTCCTCCGCTGACTTACTTGGAACAAGTCACTTCTTCACCCATTAGGCCCGTCATTTTTTAAAAGGCGGGGTCGTATTATAGGGCCTTTGAGACCCCTTCCAGGTCCACACTTCTAAAGCCCGGGGAGATGAAGAGGTTCCAGAAAAAAGGGGAAAGAATGCCCCAGCCCTCTAGTATAGTTAACTGCCTTTGGCAAGAGGGAGTGGAAACAGTCTCAGGGCTGGCTGTAAGATAGAGAGTAAATAACTGGATTCAGATCCAGTGACTTTTCCACTTGAAGGAGAAGTTGTTTCCCTGTCTGGGCCTCTGTTTCACAGAACCATGAAATCTCGGAATTGGAAGGGCCCTCGGTGGGCTGACCCGTCCCTGCCTTGGAATCCCCACTACAACACGGGGATATCCAGGCTGCTTAAAGGCCCCCGCTGAAGTAGAACTGCTCACCTCTCCAAGCAGCCCTAATCATTAAGAAGTCCTTTCTTGTGTTGAGACGACTCTTTGCAGCTTCTGCCTGGATCTGTTCTCTGGGGCCACACAGAGCAAATTAAATCCCTCCTCAAATAGCCAGCCCTTGAAAGGCTTGTTAAAGTGCTTTGCACAGAGCCTGATAGGCAGAAAGTGCTTAATAAATGCAATAATAATAATAATAATAATGACCCTGTGCTATTTACTTATCCTCCCTCAGCCTCAGTTCCCTCATCTGTAAAATGGGGATAATAACCACCTACCTCACAGGGGTGTTGGAAAGATCAAATCAGTTTGTAAAATGCACAGTGCCTGGCAGCATAATAAACAAACAAATAAATAAATGCTTTTGTGATTAGGAAAAAAAATAATGTTTAATAAAAGGCAATTGGGGTTAAGTGACTTGGCCATGGTCACACAGCTAGTAAGTGTCAAGTGTCTGAGGCCGGATTTGAACTCAGGTCCTCCTGACTCCAAGGCCCATGCTCTATCCACTGCACCACCTAGCTGCCCCAATCAATATCTTTCTTGTTTTTTTGTTTTGTTTTTTGTTTTGTTTTTTTGCAGGGCAATGGGGATTAAGTGACTTGGCCAGGGTCACACAGCTAGCAAGTGTCAAGTGTCTGAGGCCGAATTTGAACTCGGGTCCTCCTGAATCCAGGGCCAGTGCTTAATCCACTGCGCCACCTAGCCGCCCCAATCAATATCTTTCTTAAAGTGTGGAGGCCAGAACTGAGCACAATACTTCAGCTGTGGTATGAGCAGGGCAAAGGTCAGTGGAACTATCACTGCCCCGCCTTAGCTCTGGGCACTATGCCCTTCTAAGGCAAGCAGCTAGGTAGCACAGTGGATAGAGTACAGAACCTGGAGTCAGGAAGGCCTGAGTTCAAATCCAGCCTCTAACACTTACCAGCTGTATGCCCCTGGGGACATGCCTCAGTTTCCTCAAATGCAAAATGGGAATGATAATAACACCTATTTCACAGGCTGGTCGTAAGGATCAAATCAGATAATATTTATAAAGTGCTACAGTAGATACTTGATAAACGCTTGTCCCCAACTTTATTAGTTTTCTGGGTTGTCATATCACACTGTTGAAAAAAAATAATTGAGTTTGCAGTCCACTAAAACCTGCAGATCTTTTTCAGAAGAGCCGCAGTCTAGCTGTGCCTCCCACATCTTGTCCTTGTGAAGCTGATTTAAAAAAAAAAAATCTGAAGGGAGGATTTTATATTTATCCCTATGAAATTTCATTCTTTGAAATTTGACCCCATGCTCTAGCCTGTCAAGATCATTTTAGATCTTGATTCTGTCATCCAGGGTATTAAACAGCCCTCCCAGCTTTGTATCATTTGTCAATTAGATCAACAAGCCATCTGTGCCTTTATCTAAGTCACTGACAGAAAATGTTCAATGGCCCAGGGCCAAGCCCAGTTCCTTGGGATCCCTGGCTCCCCTGGAAACCTCGTTCCATGATGACCTGGAAGCAAGCGATCCCTCCTGACCCCTGGTCACTGAACCAGTGCCAAACCTCCTCATCTCTCCACCTGTCTCACAAGAATAGCATGAGAGACTTTATGCTCTGCAGAAATTGCGGTAAATTCTGTGTTCAACATTCCCCTGATCTACCAGTTCAGTAACCAGGTCAACAAAGGAAATAAGGTTGGTCTGGAATGACCTGTTGTTGATGAAGCCAAGCTGGCTCTTTAGAATCCCTGCTTTCCGCCCGCCCCCCAAAAAACTATTTGCTAGCCTACCTTTACTACTGTTTTTGAAGGGTCTGTAACTTCATCAATGTGTGGGGAATTTCCACTTTGGGAACCTTCCCCCAGTGCGGATCATCAACTCATCTGTTCCTTCCAGTCTTACTTAGAGAGTTAGCTGGGAATGGGGCAGCTAGGTGGCGCAGTGGATAGAGCACCGGCCCTGGATTCAGGAGGACCTAAGTTCAAATCCGGCCTCAAACACTTTACATACTTACTAGCTGTGTGACCCTGGGCAAGTCACTTAACCCCAATTGCCTCACCAAAAAAAAAAAAAAGAGAGAGAGTTAGCTGGGGGCATCAGGAGCTTAAATGACTAATATGTTCTAGAATTTGGTCAGGAACTGAAGTCAGGCTCACTGGACCATGGTTGGTAGACTCCATTCTCTTCCTGTTTCTGAAAATCAGGACATTCACCTTCCTCTGATGCTGCAGGAGTTCTCCTCTTGAGAGTGGTGCATCAATCATATCTTTCAGGACTAGGGATAGAGTTCATTTGGCTCAAAGACCTAAATTCGTGAAGGGTGACTAGGGCTTCTCTAACAATCTTCTTAATTTTTTTAAGGGCTAACTTATGTTGGCCATTTGTTCTATCCTTTCCAGTCTAAAAGTCATTTTCCTTGGCAAAGAGAATGGAAAGGAAATAAGAACAGAGCGACTATTCTCGTTCTCTCTCAGTTGTCATCATCCCATCCACCCCAAGCACCAGTTCCATCCTTTCCTTGATTCTCCTTTTTTTCCACATTATAGCCAAAAAAATCCTTTCTGTTGTTGGTTGTTCTTAGCCTCTGAAGTAGTTTCTCTACTTCTCTACTTTTTCTACTTCGGTTCCTTTTCCACAGAGCTGCCAGAATGACTTTTCTCATGTTCATGTAGAGAAGGCTGTATCCCACGTGTATGTAACCGGGGCCGGGGGAGAGGGAAGCTCACAGGGAGACAATGAGAGACATTTCTCACCTCTTCTCTCCTCACCCTTATCCAAGGGAGATTTTAATTCCTGCCAGGAGGGGAAGTAGTAGGTAGAGGGAAGAGGACAACCATTCAGCTCTCCTGAGAAAAAGGCAGTACCTGGCTAGATTTATATCTATCTGCTCCCTTAAAAATTGTTAGTTTAGGGGTTGTAGTTTTCAGGTTCAAGCTAAACTTCTGATCACTATTCATTAATGAGGACCCAAAGCTTTAAATCTCCAAGACTTGATTCTCTTCTCACCTAATACTATTTCTACAGTGAGAACACTTATGGCAAATGGGAAAAAAAACACGAAACAAACAAAAAAGTTTATCCAAGTTGATAGCAAAACGGAGATCAGAGGAAGTGTATATAGGCCAATATATACCAGACAATACAGAGCGAAAGAGCTGGCCCACTGGGAATGAAGTAACTCAGTTCAACCAAGAGAGTCCCAGATCTCAACCATAGCAGGAAATTCCCAGAAGTCTCTAGTGTTATAAGCTGGGGATAGAGACACTGGGGAGTCTGCCAGCTGCTCTCATGTCACCTTTTTTCTTTTCCTTTTTTTTTTTTTTTTTTTGCAGGGCAATGGGGGTTAAGTGACTTGCCCAGGGTCACACAGCTAGTAAGTGTCAAGTGTCTGAGGTCATATTTGAACTCAGGTCCTCCTGAATCCAGGGCAGGTGCTTTATCCACTGTGCCACCTAGCTGCTCCCTCATGTCAGCTTCTTCCCAGAGTCATCTCCCTTTGACAACCTGAAGGGGAGTTGGCGTCATCCATTCTCTATCTCAAAACTGGAAACTAGAAGCACCAGGAGAGACTGGAGAGCCTTTAGATAATAAAGAGAATGAAGAGCCTGAATCTCTCCTCTCCTTCTTTCCCCAACCCAGTTCCACCCTTCACACAGCCTTGGGGGCTTCATCTCCACCAATGAGAAGAGAACCCATACCAATGGGCTCTGGGACATGGTTTAGACACATATCTGACCATCTCACTCCCCAAATCTACCAGCTCCAGTGCCTCCCTATTGCCTCCAAAATCCAACACCATCTCTTCTGTTGAGCTTTGAAAGCCCTTTGGCCCCACTTATCTTCCCAGGCTCATTGCACATTACTAACAACCTTTGTGTTCCAAACAAACTGACCTGCTCTCTCTCAGTTCTGTGTCTTTGCTCTAGCAACCCCCACCCCCAGCCACGCCTAGAAGGCATTCCCCACCTTGCTTCTGCCTCAAAGAATCCTTCTCTTCAGGAGGCGGCTAGGTGGAGCAGTGGATAAAGCACCAGCTCTGGATTCAGGAGTACCTGAGTTCAAATTTGACCTCAGACACTTGACACTTACTAGCTGTGTGACCCTGGGCAAGTCACTTAACCTCCATTGCCCTGCAAAAAAACAAAAAACAACAACAACAAAAAAGAATTCTTCTCTTCCATCAAGTCACAGCTCTAGTACTCCTTTCCTCTAGTACCCCCTGATACCCCATGAAGCTTTTCCTGATCCCCTCTCGCTCACTACTTTATAATTATATATCTGCTTGTTGTCTCCCCCATTAGAATCTCAGCTAGGGATTATTTCATTCTCTGTGTTCGTATCTCCAGCAACCAGCATCTTACGTGGAATACAATAGGTGCTTAACAAATATTTCTCACTTGATTGTTTTTCATTTGTGTCTGACAGTTCGTGACCCTGTGGACTGCAGCACACCAATACTGTCCAGAGTGGCAAGGATACTGGATTGGTTTGCCATCAATTCCTTCTCCAGTGGATTGAGGCAAACAGAGGTTAAGTGACCTGCTCAGGGTGACATAGTTTTGTTGTTGTTGTTGTTGGGGGTTTTCTGCGGGGAAATGAGGGTTAAGTGACTTGCCCAGGGTCACACAGCTAGTAATGGGTGACATAGTTAATAAGTAACTGAGGCTGGATTTGAGCTCAGGTCTTCCTGATTCCAGACCCAGCGCTCTATCCACTGAGACACCTAGCTGCCAGCTCATTCTGAGCTTTAGCATTCCTAATACTATTAAGAACTCTGCAATATTTTTGCATTTGTTTTCTGTTACATGCCTTTGCTTCTATTTTTTGTACATTTAAAAAAAAATTTTTTTTTTTTTGTGGGGCAATGGGGGTTAAGTGACTTGCCCAGGGTCACACAGCTAGTAAGTGTCAAGTGTCTGAGGCTGGATTTGAACTCAGGTACTCCTGAATCCAGGGCCGGTGCATTATCCACTACGCCACCTAGCTGCCCCTTCTGTACATATTTTTAAAATGTAAGTTGTAAGTCAAAAGAAGCTACATATAAAGGTAGTGTAAACTCCTTGATAACAGAGCTGATTTATCTTTTTGACTTTGCATTCCCAGTACCTGGTATAATCCCCATTAGGCTTTTACCTCCTGAATCCAGGGCTGGTGCTCTATCCACTGCACCACCTAGCTGCCGGTATAGATAAATGTAAAGAAACAACAACAAAAAAAAAACAAAAAACAAATTGACTGGTGAGATCCTTGTGTATCCTCATCTCTCTCTTTTTGTTTTGGTTTTGGTTTTGGTTTTGGTTTGGTTTTTTTGCGGGCCAATGGGGGTTAAGTGACTTGTCCAGGGTCACACAGCTAGTAAGTGTCTGAGGCTGGATTTGAACTCAGGTACTCCTGAATCCAGGGCCGGTGTTTTATCCACTGCACCACCTAGCCACCCCCCTCATCTGTCTCTTTAGAAAATTCCCGGAGCTCCCGAACTCATGACACAATCGCTTCAAAAAACATCCAAATAACGCCATAGGAAAATGCCTGGAGCAGCAAAACTCACAGAAGAATGTGCTGAAATCATCTTCTAACCAAGAACAGCTTGGAAGGTCAGAAGGAGGGAGCTGCTGTGCTGATACAGGAGTTGAACCCAACCCCACAGTCACCCTGACACTGATCCAGTCCCAGGAAGGCCTCACCAGAGAAGGAGACCCCCAGAGCCTCTGAATCAGCTGAAGCACCAGTGTCCTCTGGAACTAAGTTCACAGTCTGGTGAGTGGGCTGAGCCCTGGGCAGGGGGGAGACTACAGGGGTCTATGCGGGTACTGAGGCAGAACTTGGATTTTACACCCCTACTGAGAATCAGGAGGTAGGGTTGAGTAGCAGTGGCCCAGGTCGGGGAGGGGCACAGATTCATTGGAGCTAATAACACAGTTAGGTGTTAAGTGTCTGAGAATGGAATTGAACTCACATCCTCCTTGTTCCAGATCAGTGCTCTATCCACTGTGCCAGCTAGCTGCCCTTTTGTATTTCTAGAGCTTAGAACAGTGTTTGGTACATAGTCAGTGCTTAATAAGTGTTTACCAAATTGAATTAATTCATATCCGTAGGTCATTTTACAGTTAACAAAGAGGTCTTCCAAGGGGCAGCTAGGTGGTGCAGTGGATAAAGCACTGGCCCAGGAATCAGGAGGACTTGAGTTCAAATCCAACCTCAGACACTTACTACCTATGTGACCCTGGGCAAGTCACTTACCCCTCACTGCCCTGCAAAAACAAACAAACCTAACAGGAACAAAGAGGTCTTCCTATAACCATCCTGTGAGACAGGTAGTTTGAGGATTATCATGTCCATTTTGCAGTTGAGGAAATTAAGACTGATAGGGGCTCAAGTGCATACAGCTAATTCGTGGGAGAACAAAAGGAACAATCGTTTATTAAGCACCTACTATGTGCCAGGCACTGTGCTAAGCACTTTACAATTCAGGGTTGTGTCCACTGCTCTTTGCTCCCCTATCTTGGTGCATTTCTGTGGCAAAATATTCTCCTGAAGCTATGGATGACTGGGGTTCCCACCAGTAAAGGAGCACCAAGCTAGGCACCTGGGCTAGTTCCCCATGATGCAACTGTTTTTTCCTTCATCAGACTTTCTCCCTGCTGCTCTCTTGCCTTTGAGTCCCTGTTCCCTGGAATGGCAGAGTTAGGACTGAAGGAGAAAAGGATCTTCTCTTATTGTAAGCCTCATCCCCAGCAGACAGAAGCTTCCTTGGTTTTCTTGTTCCAGAAATATGTCTAGCAATCAGTTCCTGAGACTCAGAGTCACAATGATTTTTTAATTTCGTTTTTATAGGAAACTCCCAACACAGACTGGTACCTGCTCTGTCATTTATAGTCTCTGAGCATTGTCTGGGGGCATTAAGTGACTGCCTGGAGCCAGAATATATTAGAGGGAGGGTGTGAGCCCAGGTCTTCCTGGTTTATCTGTTATATCATGATACCATCATAATAACAATGTCACATTTATATAGTGCTTTAAGGCTAGAAAAGCACCTTACAGAGCTTCTCTCTTTTGTTCTCTAGACAGGATCTTTGCATATAAAATGTTAGAAGGAACCTCTGAATGCTTGACTGAAGCTGGAAGGAGCCATGTAACTTATTATTCAGAACTGGTAAGTTAAACCCCCTCATCTGACAGATGAAGAAATTCAGACCTAGAGAAGAAGTGACTTACCCAGGGTCACACAGTAAGTGGCAGAGCTGAGGCTGGAACCCCAGTGTTCTAGATCCTAATTCAGTGCTCTCTCCAGGACTCCTTTCCCTCAAGGCACAAACTAGATTGTAGGGAGGGGGATAAGAATAGAAGAAGGCAGGGAAAGGGCTAGAGATCATCATGGTTAGAAGACCCTTCCTTAGAAAGGACCCTCTGCCCAGATCCAGACACTACCTGCCCCAAGGCCTGGGATCCAATCTTTCCATTCTTTGATATTAGAGGATTTCAGAGTTGGAAGGGACTGCTGAGACCATCTAGCCCCACCCCTATCCCTTCACCTTCCTTACAATGGCCCCTCCAGTGGTCCTATAGCCTCTTCATGAAGATCTCTTTCAGGAAGTTTTCCTTCACACTGACCCCAGATCTGCCTTCTGTGAAATATCTGCCCACTGCTCCTACTTCTGTCCTCTGAGGCCAAGCAGGGGAAGACCAAGCCCTCTTCCACATGATGGCCCATCAAATATTTGAAGACTGCTATCATGTCCCACCCCTCCCAGGTTCTCATAGAACACCTGGGGCAGAACCTGACTCTTAAGGGGTGTGGGGGGGGGAGGGAATCGGGGAGAATGTCACCTGGACTTTCAATATCCCTGCCCTGTGGGGTCAGAGGTGTAAGAAGCAGGATCCTGTTCAGAGAGTTGGAAGCAGCCCAGTGAGGCAGAAAGGGAACCGGCTGCCCATAAAAGCCAGGACAACAGAAGCAGAAAGCCTTTTAAGAAGCAGAGCAGGCTAAGCCAGAAAGCCAGAGCATCTCTGCCGAGGCAGCAGACAAGGGCAAGGAACACAGCTCAGAATATCAGGCTTTTCCATTATGGGTAATCTGGCTGAACATTCTTCCCTTTTTATTATTCCTTTTTTTTTAAGTGAAGGAATGGCTCTCTAGAAGGGGGAATATATTGGGAAATGGAGGAGATGTAAAAAATATTAACAAAATGATTTTTAAAATATTTTTTAAAGCTAGAGTGAGACCAAAGCAGGTCAGAGCAGGCTGGGGGAGCAGCCCATGCTGTCTGTTCCAGAGCACTAACAACCAGCGACCGCTGTCCATCCCCCAAAAGCCGAGCCTGCTGGGACAGCCTCGACTCTGATGGTCTGAGCAGACTCACAGTGCCACCAGAACAAGTGTATTGTTCTAGCTGCAGTGGCACCACCAACCAGAAAGGATGAATGGTAAGAGCCACTGTGGGATGACGGTCCCAAAGAGGTGGCAACAGAGAAGGCAATGATGGCTATGATGATGATATTTCAAAGCTTTCATATCTATAGCATCCTAAAGTTTATAATATATTTCACTTATATTGTCTCATTTGAGCCCTACAATAACCTTGTGAAATAGGTGCTATTATTAAGTCCCATTTTACAGATGAGGAAACTGAGTCTGAGAAAAGGTTAAAGAAAAATCTGAGAAAGATTAAGTGGCCAAGATCTCATAGCTAGTAGCAAGATTTGAACTCAGGTCTTTGTTATTCCAGGTTCAGTGTTCTACTCCCTATACCAATGGTGTCAAATTCCAAATAGAAATGGGAGCCACTAAACTGTACATAAGGAATACCAAGGGACTTAGAAAACCACATATTAATATGTTTTATTGTTAAATTTTTCCCAATGACATTTTAACCTGGTTCCCCCTGCCCCTGCCCTAGGGAGAGCTGTGGGTCACATGCTGCCTATAGGTCAGGTGTTTGTCATCTCTGCTTTGTTAAAAATTTGTTGAAAATCAGAGCAGGCTGACTGTTCCCTCAAATGACAAGCATGCAGGGGTACAAGTCAGGGCCAAC
This sequence comes from Dromiciops gliroides, assembly GCF_019393635.1. NCBI lineage: Eukaryota > Metazoa > Chordata > Mammalia > Microbiotheria > Microbiotheriidae > Dromiciops > Dromiciops gliroides. The sequence continues at coordinate 612,226,638 of NC_057863.1, read as the reverse complement.
GGTTAGACATTCTCTAACAGAGAAGATCAAATATCAGAGGCTGACTGTCCCAACTCAAGCAGGCAGGGTGTAACACCTAGAACAGGATGCCCAACCATTACCAACCCCAAATCAGACAAAGTGCATCCTCTATCCCCTCCTATTCACCCCTTGAGATCCAGAGAAAATAATAATAATCTCTAGCATTTATATTACAAATATTATCTCATTTTGACCCTCACAGCAACCCTGGGAGGTAGGTGCTATTATTATCCCCATCTTATAGATGAGGAAACTGAGGTAAAGAGAAGTTAAATGACTTGCCTACAATCACAGCTAGTAAGTGTCTGAGGCAGGATTTGAACACAGGTCTTCCTGACTCCAGGTCTGGTGTCCTAACCACTTTGATGCCTAGATTCCTCAGATATCAGGGGAGGAACATTTGTCCAGAAAAATCTCAACTCAGGAAGAAAGTAGAGGAGTTAGAACAGCCCAGGGTGGTGGGACTTGGTTAACCCAGTCCAACCATGTCCCCAGAGGTGGGGAACATTGGGGGTGAGGGGGAGAGGCTCAGCCTGAATGCTTCTGTCTTACTGGGCTGCCCCCTGCATGGTCCTTTAGAACTAAGTTTTGCTTCTTTTATTGCATAAATTAAAAAGAACTAAGTTTTGAGGGCTGGTGATGTGGCCTTATTTGGGCTAAATGGAGAAACCTGGAGGTAGGGACCTGGCCCCAGAGCTGTCTGCCTACAGGGCTCTAGAGAAGGGAGAAGACAAGGAGGGGTTGGGGTCCCCTGGCTGTCATCTCTTCTCTTCATGGGCAGAGAGGACAGGTGTCAGTCACCAGGTGGAGGCAGAAGGGGATTATGGGTAGAGCTCTGGGTTTGCATTCTGCACTGCCCCCTGCCTAGCAAACTGCCTGACCCGGGGCAATGACTGGTCCTCTGTCCTCCCCTGTCAAAGGAAGGTATTGGACCTTAACCTTAATCCCTAAAATTCCTTTCAGTTTTCAATCCTATAATCCCATGATCCTCAGAGAGAGTTCAGGAGACAGGCTTCTGGCCTTGCCACTCAAGTAACTGTGTGACCCCGGGGCAGATTGCTGCTCTTCTCTGGGTCTGTTTCTTCATCGGTAAAATGAAGGTGTTAAAACGAGCTGATCTCCCAGTCCCTTGCAGCCTAAAACCCTGTGATCCCACAATCTGGAGGACTCTGGGGAGCACAGTGGCTGGGTCCAGGGGCCTGCAGAGGAAGGCTGAGTGGCAGCTAATCCTGGGATACCTGAGCCCCAGCACAGCCCCAGGCTGATAACTCCAGAGCTGAAGCCACAGAACACCTATTGTCTACTCTCTGGGCTCTGTCCCTCCCCTCATCCTCCCCCTGTTGGTACCCCCTGTGGTACCTGGAAGCTGTGAGTGGGGCCCGAAGGCCCGGCTGGTTTCAAATTCTAAACCACAGGCAGCTTGGAGACCCTGGAAAGTTCACCTCCCCCTTCAGCAACCTCCCCCCACCCCCCAGCAAGCAAAGACATCCGGCTCTGCTCCTTGGATTTCACTTCCTGCTGGGTCCCTTTAACCCTTGCCCACAAGTCAAGGGTGAAGGGTCTGGCCGGCCGAACCCCCTCCGGACCGTACTGCTCTGGCTGCCTGTGCCCCCCACCATGGGGGCGGGGAGGGAAGGTTTGCCTCAAACTTGGAATCAAGGGGCTGGAGCAGTAAGAAGTAGGAGCAGGGGGCAGAAGTCAGGGTGCCCACCCCCATCTCCCGTTGCTGGCTCCCAGCCTGGGCCACCCGGATCCTAGTGGCCCAGCCAAGCAAACCACCTCCTTTGCAAATAAGGAGCTGGCACACTGGGGCGGGACACCATGGCACTGATTGTAGTCCCTGCTGCTATCCCGGTGACCCTAGTTAGCACCAGGTCCCTGCATGCTGGGAGTCTGGGGCTCTGGGACCATTTCAGGAAGGACTTGGACGGCTAGCTTTGGCGGGGTGGAAAGAGGAAAAAGGAAAGAAACGGGTATGATGATGTCAATACTGCAAGGGTACTGGGCAAGTCGAATGGGACAGCTGGAGGGCTGCTCCACAACCTGGCCCCCTCCCACCCACCTGCCACTCCAACACTGATGCTGAATAAATTCTGGGCATACTTATATGGGCACCCATTGCCCTCTCCCATTAGAACTTTTATTGTTGTCTCCCCAGCACTTAGCACTATGCAGGACACACAGTAGGTGCTTTTATAGGCTGATTGACCTTAGAGCTGGGAGGGGTCTGAGGACCTGGGAGACATAGACTGTCACCACTGGAGAGACTTGACATCTAGGAATATTGGAGCTGAGGATGGCCTCATTTGACATAAGAAGAAATTAAGGGCCAGAGAGAAGAAGAAACTTGCCCCTGTGAGTTAATTAGCAGAGCCAGACCAGAAGCTAGATCTGCTAACTCCCAGCCCCAGGCTCTATTCGCTCGCTCACAGGGCCTCCCATAACTCCACACAGCCGGAGAAAAAAGCAGACTTGAAGGGACTTGCAGCTGGGTTTAAATATCCAAAGAATTATTATGCAAAAGAGTTCTGCTTCTGCCCCAGACAGCTGACCAAGGGATAGAAGTTACCGGGAGTGATAAAAGCTCAACATGAGAACCTGACAATCACAGCCCTCCCAAAACAGTGTGGGCTGCTACCACTTGCAGGGGAGTGTGACCTCTCTGTGCCTCTGTTTCTTGTTCTGTAAAATGAGACTGCAGCTAAAGTCTTTTCAAGCTCAAACATTCTATGATGTTATAAGAAAACTATATGTAAAATCCTCAAAGTCCTATGTAAATGAAAACTGAACTAAGGGTAGGCAGGGAGTTTCTGGTCATTGGAAGTGGTTGACAATGGGCTGGAGGACCACCTGTCACTGTAGGAGAGTGGACCAGACAAACCGGGAGGTCGCCTCCCATTCCCAGCCGCCCCCACCCCCACCCCTGGTCTTCTTGGTCACCCAAGTTCAGGACATAGGGATGGTGGGGAGCAGATGCCTAGGACTTTGGCATAGGACTTGGGGCCTGGGCGGCCCAGCAGGTGAGAGATGGGCAGAGTCTCCAGGCTGGCAGGCTCATTTGAATATGGAATAGTATAGATCTGGTCGATGCCCCACCCCCTGGATGCCTCCATGCCAAGCCCAGGATCACAGGGCAAGGCAGGCACGAGGTGGTCTGGCTGCCAGGCCCTTTCTCTTCCCTGGGGCTCCTGGTGACTTTGGACAGCCTTCTCTAGCCCTGAGAGAACTCAGCCTTCAAGGTCAGAAATCAGGCCTCCTTTGGAGCAGGAGGAAGGCAGGGAGGCAGGTTGTTTTGGATGGCCGTGTGCCCTGCTTGCACGTGCCTCTGGGGGCGAGTGTGTCTCAGTGTGGCCAAGTGGGACTCAGGGCAGAAAGGGGCTTTAGGAACAATCTAGTCTGAGTCCCTTATTGTACTGATGTCCAGAGAAGGGGAGAGATTTGGCCAAAGGGACATGTGTGGATGTGTGGGGCAAGTTTACAAGCACGTGTGCGCACACATATGCAGGTGTAAACAAAGGACTTCCGAGAGTGAAAGCCATGTGTGCAAATCCAGCCAGGGCTCAGTGAGGCCCTGCCCCCCTCCCTCCCTCCCCAGCTCTAGTATATAGCTAATTACCTCAAGCTACTTCAGTGAGGGGGAGGGGAAATACACCTGTGGCTCTGTGGGGGCGGGGTATCTGCAGCATTTATGGAGGGCAGTGGTGGTGTATAAAACGGAGTAGAAGAGGGACGGAGGGAGAGAAAGAGGAGAGATGAGGGAGGGAAGGAAGGGGAAAGAGGAAGAAGAGAGGGAAGTAGGGGAGGGAGACAGAGAGACAGAGGAGAGGGAAGAAAGGGGAAAGAAGAAGAGGGAGGTAGGGGAAGAAGGGAGAGAGAAAGAGACAAAGACAGAGAGAGAGGGAAAAGAGAAAAGATAAGAGGAGAGGAGAGAAGAGGGGAGGAGATGGGAGGGGAGGGGAGAAAAGAGAAGAGGGAGGGAAGGAAGGAAGGGGAAAGGGGAAGGAGAGGAGGTAGGGAGACAGACACAGAGATAGATAGGCAGGGGGTAAAGAGAGACAGAGAGAGGCAGAAGAGAGATAGAAACAGAGAGAGTGCACATGTGCCCACATCTGAAGGGGTGTCTGTGCATGACTAAGGGTATGTAGTGTGTGTGTGTGTGTGTGTGTGTGTGTGTGTGTGTGTGTTCCCCCATCTTTAAAGCATCCTAGGACTACTGACTTAGAACTTCAAGGCTTTCTAGTCTAATCTCTTCATTTTCCAATGCAGCCCAGAGAGGTTGTGACTTGCCCCAGATCGAACAGATGGTGAGTGGAAAAGCCAGGATTCAAACCCAGTCCCCATTAACTCCACAAAATGGGCCTGTGTCTTAGAAGGGGCATGTATGAATGTGCCTGTGAGAGGCATCATGGTATAGGAGAAAGCCCTCCTGGATTTGGGTTTAGGAGAGTCCAGGGTTCAATCTGAGTCTCAGTTTCCTCAGCTGCAAAATGGGAATGATGGCAGGTACAATCCCAACCTTGCAGGTTTTTGTGACAAGCTAATGAGATAATGGCTGTAAAGAGCTTAGCAAACCCTGTTATGTAAATGGAAGTTATTATGATGGGAGAGAATGAGTGTCTTTGTATGTTAAAGAGAATGTGCCTGTGTTTGGAAGGGAGGCGTGTGCATGTGTGTGTGTGTGTGTGTGTGTGTGTGTGTGTGTGTGTGTGTACACATATTTCTGCAAAGGTACCTGGATGATGAGAGCATTAATACTGTGGATGTGGGTGCAAGTCCAAAGGGGAGGTGTTTAGCCGGAAGCAGGGAGCTCCCCCCACCTACAATTCTGACCACTAGACAGTTTCTTCTCTTTCCTACTGCTTCAGGGCCCCTTCCAAAAACCAGAACTGGGTTCCCTTGTGACTAGGCTTGAGTCCCACCTCCCAAGCCCAACAGAAATCTGGGGTTGGAGTGGAGGGGCAGTGGGCTGGTGTCTCAGCCTGTCCTGGTCTGGGTCTGGTGGCCTCTTTCCTGGATCAGGATTGGGGGAGGGTGTAGCTGGAGAGGACATTGCCAGCTCCCCGGGGCCGCTGCCCCATGTCATCTCCCAGGCCGATAGCTCTCAGTTTGTGTTAATTACATTCATATTTGACAGGTGAGTAATGGAACAGATTGCAAGGACAATCTCTCAGCCACTCACCCCCTCCTGGGTCTCCCTCATCCTGTCCCTGACAGCCACTGAGCCTGAGAGAGAAGCTTTGCCCCAGGCCTGCCATCTGGCTCGCCATCATCCCATTTTACCCAGGGGTGTGTGTGGCATATTTGCTCTAGGAGGGGGCTAGGAGAGAAGATCCTAGAATTTAGAGAACAGTAAATAGCCTAAGAACAGAGATGGTCAGGGCAGGAAGGACCCTCAGAACACAGTGTGTCAGAACTGGGAGGGGCCTTAAAAGTCATCAAATCCAATCCCTTCATTTTACAGATGTAGAAGCTAAGGCCAACAAGGTTAAGTGACTTGCCCAGGGTCACACAGCTAGTAAGTATCAAGTGTCTGAGGCTGGATTTGAACTTGGGCCCTCCTGACTCCAGGCCTGGCACTCTATACACTATGGCGCCACCCAGGGGAACTTTAGGGGAAAATTCATCTGAGGAATGATCCCAACTCCTGGTCTGACCTGAGGGTCACCTGGACAGGCTGTAGCATCATCCCTGAATCTTGGCCTTGCCCCAAAGCACCCTTCCTCTCCTCCCCAGCCACTCTCTACCTCATTTCAGGCCCCATACAGCAGCACAAGAGACAGCACAGAGGGTCCAGAACCATCGGCTGCCTCAAGTGAGGGCCAAAGAGAGCTTCAAGCTTGAGCACAGCCCAGAGGCCTTTCTCGGCCCTCCCGATGGGCAGTGGGAAAACCCTGGATTTAGAGACAAGGGATCAGGGTTCAAGTTTCAGTTCTACTACCCAAGTCAGAGCCCTTCCCTGGACCCCTCTGTAAAATAAGGGCTTGGATACAGATGATGTCTAATGCCTCAGTCGCTCTGACGTGTGTTCTAAGGGCCCCCCCCCAGCTGTTATAAGGCCTCTCCTAACTCTCTGAAGAACCAGTTCAGTTCTATTTCCCATAATTGTATGAGCACCCAAGCACAAAGGGTGCAGAGCTGGGGAAATGAGGGAGCTGCCTCGGGGTGAGATGGGGGCAGGACAGTGTGGGCTGTGTGGCAGGTCTCGGCTGGCCCGGTGATTCCCAGGAGCCCAGAGTGACTCCTGGGGAGCACTCATCCCCATGCCTTGCAGTAGCCCCAGGAGTTTGCCCCAGGGTCCCTCCACCCCACAAACATGGAAAGGTCACCCTCCAAGGGGCAGAAGTCAATCCACCTTCTGTGGCTCCCCACTGTTCACTCCAGGCATTCTGGGGTCTCTTAGTGGTCCTGGTCCCCCCTGACTCTAGCCTCCCCTGCCCTCACTCAGCTGAGAAAATAATCTTCCCAAGGCAGAGCCCAGATGAGCCACTCCTCTGCTCCCAAGCTTCCCCTCTGGCCTCTGGGGCAGGACTCAGTCCAGCCCTGGAGGGGCTCCACCACTTGGCCACTTTACCAACTACATTGCACATCCTTCCCCTTCACCAAAGGTGTCAAACACACAGCCCCACTCCCCAAGTGTGGCTGAACCAACTTTAAATGTAATTGGGAGGGGCAGCTAGGTGGTGAAGTGGCTAAAGCACCAGCCCTGGATTCAGGAGGGCCTGAGTTCAAATCCAGCCTCAGACACTTGACACTTACTAGCTGTGTGACCCTGGACAAGTCACTTAACCCTCATTGCCCCACAAAAAATAAAAAATAAAAAATGTAACTGGGAAATATTGAGCCAAATAAATAAAAAATACAATAGAACCCAGAGAGTGCTAATAGAAGGCGTTTGAAGTCATGCAGCCAGCAGTGATCCTTCACAGGGACAGCTTAGCTGCCACCACCAACAACTTTCATAGACTCCAAGTCCTTGCCAGTCAATATGATTCTTGTTCTCCCCAGTGGCCATGGGACATCTCTTGCTTGGTACACTTTCTTTCTTTTTCTTTCTTTCTTTCTTTCTTTCTTTCTTTCTTTCTTTCTTTCTTTCTTTCTTTTTTTTTTTTTGCCAGGCAATGAGAGTTAACTGACTTCCTCAGGGTCACACAGCTAGTAAGTGTCAAGTGTCTGAGGCCAGATTTGAACTCAGGTCCTCCTGAATCCAGGGCCAGTGCTTTATCCACTGTGCCCCCTATCTGCCCCCTTGGTACACTTTCTCAAGGCAACCCAATGCCTGGAGCCCCTTCCTTCTTCATTTCCATTTCTCAAAAATCTTATTTCTTTCCAAGCTTCATTCAGCTTAGCTCTGAACGCTTTGATGTTGCCTTCCCCGACCTCCCCATCACTACCAGAATTAGCACCTTGGAAGGGACCAACTTTTGGGTTTGACTCTTTACTCCTATAATAAGCATTTAACCAATGTTATCTGAAATGCTTCTCCTTCTGTTTTTGCAGAGGTGGAAGCCTATGGGTATAGAATGTGGCATACATCATCAGATTTGACCGACATGTTGCTGAGTTTTATTAAACTGCTTCCTTCCCTCCTTTTTTATTCCTTATTACAAGGATAGGATTGCCAGCTTTGGGGGGGGGCAGGAGAGGGGGAGGGATAATATTTAGAAATGACGGAGATGTTAAAAAGATGAAAATTTTACAAAGAAAAAACCCAAATGTTTCTTGAATTCTATTGTATTTATAACCCTCCATAAACACACACACACACAATTTGGTGCTACCTTAAAGCAGGAAGAATGACATAGTAGAAAGAATAAGGGTTCTGGAGCCAGTGATCCTGGGTTCGAATCCTGCTCTGTTCTTTACTAACAGTGTGATGTTAGACAAATCATTTCAATTCTCTGGGTCTCAGTTTCCTTATCTGTTAAATAAAAGTGTGAGCTTAAATGATCTGTGATATCCCTTTAAGTTCTAGAATTCTGGCAGCAAAACTCACAGAAGAATGTGCTGAAATCATCTTCTAACCAAGAACAGCTTGGAAGGTCAGAAGGAGGGAGCTGCTGTGCTGATACAGGAGTTGAACCCAACCCCACAGTCACCCTGACACAGATCCAGTCCCAGGAAGGCCTCACCAGAGAAAGAGACCCCCAGAGCCTCTGAATCAGCTGAAGCACCAGTGTCCTCTGAAACTAAGCTCACAGTCTGGTGAGTGGGCTGAGCCCTGGGCAGGGGGGAGACTACAGGGGTCTATGCTGGTGCTAAGGCAGAACTTGGGTTTTTCACCCCTGCTGGGAACCAGGAGGTAGGGTTGAGTAGCAGTGGCCCAGGTGGGGGAGGGGCACAGGCTCCTTGGAGCTAACAACCACAACACACACAGCTGGTTGATTAGCAAGTTGGTCAGGGTCATCTAGGACCAGGGAACAGGCCAGGTGAGTGAAGAACCTGATTCTCCTTAAATCATACCACCTGGGACTTCTGAAGCTTGGGATACTGCAGCCCGGAAACAGAGCCCCATTTTAAGGAGCTAAAAGTCAAGTAAAAGAAAGGCAAGATAAGCAGACAGAGAAAGGTGAGGACCATAGAAAGTTTCTTCAGTAACAAGGAAGACCAAGGTGCACCCTCAGATGAAGATGTCAACATCAGGGCCCCTATATCTAAAGCTTCCAAGAAAAATATGAATTGGTCTCAGGCCATAGAGGTGCTCAAAAAAGACTTTGAAGATAAAGTTAGAGAGGTAGAGGAAAAAATGGAAAGAGAAATGAGGGTGATGCAGAAAAGACATGAGAAAAAAGTCAACAGCTTGAAAAGTCAAATTGGCCAGATGAAAAAGGAGGTACAAAAGCTCTCTGATGAAAATAATTGCCTAAGAATGAGGACTGAACAAATGGAAGCCAGTGACTTTATGAGAAACCAAGACACAATAAAGCAAATCCAAATGAATAAAAAAATAGAGGGCAATGTGAAATATCTTCTGGGAAAAACTGCTGACCTGGAAAATAGGTCCAGGAGAGACCATTTGAAAATTATTGGTCTACCTGAAAACCATGATCAAGGAAAGAGCTTAGACATCATCTTCCAAGATATTCTCAGGGAAAACTGCCCTGAAATTCTAGAAGAAGAAGCTAAAATAGAAATGGAAAGAATCCACCGATCACCTCCAGAAAGAGATCCCAAAAGGAAAACTCCTAGGAATATTATAGCCAAATTCCAGAGCTCTCAGGTCAAGCAGAAAATATTGCAAGCTGCCAAAAAGAAAGAATTCAAGTACCGTGGAGCCCCAGTCAGGATAGCACAAGATCTAGCAGCTTCTACATTAAAGGACCAGAGGGCATGTAATATGATATTCCAAAGGGCAAAGGAAATGGGATTACAACCAAGAATCACCTACCCAGCAAAACTCAGTATTATCTTTCAGCGGAAAAAAATGGGACTTTAATGAAAAAGAAGACTTTCAGATATTTCTGATGAAAAGACCTGAACTGAATGGCAAATTTGACTTTCAAATACAAGACCCTAGAGAACCATAAAAAAAAATTGAAGCTGGGGGACATACCTGGGGTTGTACAGTGGGCGACCGTCTTGTGTCTGAGGCTGGGTTTTGGCTGGGATCCCCCCTGGGTCCAGGGGTGATGCTTTGTCCACTGTGTCACTTAGCTAGGTGATGACATCTTTAGGGTTAAATTGAGGGGTGAAGGGAATTCACTGGGGGAGGGGGAAGGGCAGAGGTGAAATCCTACATGAAAGAAACAGGAAAAGACTTATGGAGTGGGGGAAGAGGTGGGAGAGGTGCAGGGCAGTAAATGAATTTTATACTCATCAGAAAAGGCTCAAAGACCTTAAATTCATCAGAGCTGCCTCAAGGAGGGACTAACAGACACCCCCAACTGTGTGGAGTAATCTATTTAATCTGGGCAGTAAATGAGCCTAACACTCATCAGAATTGGCTCAAAGACCTCAATCTCATTAGAATTGGCTCAAGGAGGGAATAATGTACACACTCAATTGGGTGGAGTAATCTCTCTAATCCTGCAGGAAAATAGGAGGGGAAGGGGATAAAGAGAGAGGGGCAAGGGGCAGCTAGGTAGTGCAGTGGATAAAGCACTGGCCCTGGATTCAGGAGGACCTGAGTTCAAAGCAGGCCTCAGACACTTAACACTTACTAGCTGTGTGACTCTGGGCAAGTCACTTAACCCCAATTGCCTCACTTAAAAAAAAAAAAGAGAGAGAGAGAAAAATATATATATATAGCAACTCTTGGTAGAGGCTAAGAATTGAGAATTGAGAATCAAGGAAATGTCCATCAATTGAGGAATGATGGAAAAAGCTGTGCTATATGATTGTAGTGGAATGGTCTTGTGCTACAGGAAATGACAAACAGGATGATCCCCCAAAAACCTGGAAAGACTAATGAACATAGATATATAGTGAAGTGAGCAGAGCTGGGAGGACATTGTGCATAGTGACAGCAGTATTGTTCAATGAGCAATTGTGAATGACTTAACTACTCTCAGCAGTGCAATGATCCAAGACAATTCCAAGGAACTAATGAGGAAGCTTACTATGCACCCCTATAGAAAGAACTGATAAAAAGAACACTTGTGGATTGTACATATATAACCTGGTTATGATCTTGTGGAGGGGGGAGGAAAGGGAGGGAGGGAGAAAAATTTGGAACTCTAAATCTTGTGAAAATGAATGTTGAAAACTACCCTTACATGTAACTGGAAAAAATAAAATAAATGTTTGTTGCTAAAAAAAAAAGGCTCTAGAATTCTACTTTTCCAACATTTCCAGACATTTATTAAGGACCTGTTGTGAGTAAAGAATATTGCCTTAGCCCAAGGAGTAATACGCATTTAGAGGAGATCTAGTCTCTGCTGTCATGGAGCTCACAGTCTAGTAGGAGGCTAAGGATTGTAAACAGATGAGAGTTATAATAACAATCAATAATGTCCAGCACTCGTGGATAGAGCACTGGCCCTGGAGTCAGGAGTACCTGAGTTCAAATCCGGCCTCAGACACTTAACACTTACTAGCTGTGTGACCCTGGGCAAGTCACTTAACCCCCATTGCCTCACTAAAAAAAAAAAATAATTAAAAAAAAAATAAATAATGTCCAGCACTCATATAGCTCTTTAAGGTTTACAAAGAGTTTTACTCATGTTATCTCATTTGATCCTCATAACAACTCTATGAAGTAGGAGCTATTATTATTCTCATTTCACTGATGTGGAAACAGGCCAAGAAAGGTCAGATGACTCTCCCAGGGTCACACAGCTAGTAAGTGTCCAATGTTGAATTTGAACTGTCTTCCTGATACCCAGGCCAGCGCTCGGTGCACTATGGCGCCACCTAGTGGTCTAGATAATTACAATACAAATCTCAAGATAAATGTATTAGTATCTGAGTGGGGCTTTGAGGGATTTGCAGGATTCTACATGTAAAGATAGGAGATGGGGAGAGAGTGCATTCCAGGAATTATGAACAATGTGAGCAAGGTCAAGAGCCAGAAAAAGGCAAGGAAATAGGGAGGGAACAGGAAAAGGCAAAGAGGGTTATCCAGTTTGACTGAAACATGACACAGAGGAGAATAAATCAGAAAGGGAATGGGGTAGCTAGGGGGCACCTTAATGCATAGAAAGCCGGGCCTGGTATCAGGAAGACCTGAGTTCAAATTCAGCCTCAGACACTTATTAGCTGTGTGACCTTGGGCAAGTCACTTCACCCTGTTTGCCTCCGTTTCCTCATCTATAAAAATGAGCTAGAGAAGGAAATGGCAAACTGCTCCAGTACCTTCACCAAGAAAACCCCAAATGGGGTCGTGAAGAGTTAGACATGACTGAAACAACTGAATAACAAAAAGGCAGAAAGGGAGGCAAATGGATTGTATAAGGCCTTGAATGCCAAGTAAGACTGAATTTTTTACAGAAAGCAATAGGGAGCTACTGAAGATTCTGACCACATAAAGAAGATAATTCTGCAAGCATGTAAAGGATGAATTAGAACAAGGAGAGAATGGAGGCAGCAAGACCTGTTAGGGGAAAAATATCTTTGCAGCAAGTTTCTCTAATAAAGTTCTCAATATGTTTGACTGAGTAAAATTTGTAAGAATAAGAGCCATTCCCCAATTAATAAATGGTCAAAGGATATGAACAAGCAGTTTTCAGAAGAAAAAATTCAGGCTATCAATAGTCACATAAAGAATAGATAACATTAATTAGAGAATTAGAGAAATGCAAATTAAAGCAACTCTGAATGAAACTCTACCTCATAGCCCTCAGATTGGCAAGGTTGACAATAAAAGAAGAATGACAAGTGCCATATTTTTCATGACCCCCCACTTTCAGTTATGTGACCCCACATGGGGGGGGCACAGTTTAAGAAGATAGACTATAGATTTTAAGGTCCTTTCCATCTCAGATATTCTTTGTTCTAAGCCCTGACATTTTCTTTTTTAAGTGCCTTTCTACTTCTGACATTCTAAGTTCTATGGACCTTTCCACCTCTGACATTTCATGAACTCTATAATCTGAAATGTCAGGCAAGGTGTGTTGACTGACTGACTGATCCCAAGGTTCCTACAAGGAAGAGGAGGGCAGGATCCATCCAAGCCAGGATGGGACTCTAGCGGATTCTGGGCTACCTGTGCCTCCTGGTGGTCACATGCTAACAGTGCAGCTGAAGAGGACTAGGGGTTGGGATGGGGGGTGGGTAGCCATACCCACACTCCATCATGGTGTCATCGAGAAATGCTCAACATGATCCCCTCTCATCCACCAATCCATCAGACCACTGGAAACTTCACCATTAGAGATTCATGTATTTAAGTATATATAGGTAAAGTGTTAGACTAGAAGTTAGGAAGACCTCAGCTTGAATTCTGCCTCAGACACTTACTAACTTTGTGACACTTGGGAAGTACTTGACCTTTCTCACCTCACTTACCTCATCTGTAAAATGGGGTAATAGCACCTACCTCAGGGTTGTTGTAAGGATCAAATGGAAACAACATGCATAGAGCACTTTGAAAACCTTAAAGAGCTATATAAACACTTATAGCCATTAAGTTAAAAATAAAATTACCATTTTTTTGTGGGGCAATGAGGGTTAAGTGACTTGCCCAGGGTCACACAGCTAGTGAGTGTCAAGTATCTGAAGCTGGATTTGAACTCAGGTCCTCCTGAATCCAGTGCCGGTGCTTTAGCAACTACACCACCTAGCAGCCCCCTAAAATTTTCATTATTAATATTATTGCTATGATTCTAATGATTATCCAAATAAGACCCCTAGGCTCAATCAGGCCAAGGGAGAACTAGCTGACAGAGGTAAAGATTTGGCCTCAGCCCTTACCACTGGTCCCTTCCCCTATGCACAAGGAATGATGACACCCAATCTCTTCTTCCTCCTTCCCTTCCAGATGGCAGTCTGCATGCTGATGCACCGTGGTGCCATCCACTGGTATGGGCATTGCTCTGCGAAGCTCTTTGGGTAGGAGGCAACCCCCTGGCCGTGCCACATTTAAAAATGCAGAGAGCCTGCTAGTCAAATACATAATTGAGCAGGGAGCCCAGCAGGGATGTACCCAACTTACTTTGCCTGGCCTTTCCAAGCTGCTAATGAGCCCTGGTGATTCCTGCTTCTTTGTTCGGATCCCCCAGGGTTAAGGGCTCCCTGAGCTGGCCTACCAAGCTAGGATCACCTGAGGACAGGATAGGCCTGTCCTTTTCTGCCTTATCACCTCAGGGAGGTCAGAGTATCATAGGGTTTAGAGCTAGAAGGGACCTTAGCAATCAGCTAGCTCAGATAGTCTCAATAGCCTGGGAACCCCCCAAGACCATTTTATGGAGTCTTCAAGGCCAAAACTATTTTCATAATACTAAGATTTTAGTTTCTAATATGGTATATATAACCCATATAAACAAAAGCTTCTTGGTAGGGGGAATTCCATAATTTTTTAAAGTATAAAAGGATCCTGAGACCCAAAAGTTGGAGAATTGCTGCTATAGCCCAATCTCCCCATTTTACAGATTTAAAAAATGTAACCCAGAAAAAGAAAGTGATTTTCCAAAGGTCATATTGATAGTACTACCAGAAATAAGATTTGAACTCAGGTTTTTGGGCTTCAAATTCATCACTCTTTCTGCAAAAAGGTGAATTTAGTTCCCATAGTTGGTGTGTGTCCATGTTAAGGAACAGTGGCTTCCCTGTGTAGAAACTCTGTGAGCATTCTGTGGTTGACACATGCCTTGGCCCTTAAACCCTCTTCAGAACCTTCTCTACAAAACCTATCACACATCCTGGGGGCATGGTCTGGGAATGTGGAAACATCACTGGTCTAGGAATCCAAACAATGGCTTCAAGGTGTAGCTCTGTCACTTTTGCAATCCCTTACCACCTCCCAAGGGAGCCTGCAGTACTTTTGGACATCTCTACATTTACCTCTGTCTAAGTGGCACCTAGAATGGCCAGTTCTGCCTTCTGGGGTCAAGCTGAACAAGGTTAATCCCTCTGCCATGTGATGGTCCTTTGCAAATAGCTGTCACAATCCCCTAAGTATTTTCTGTTCAAGGAACCAGACAAAGCATCCCTAGTTCCTTTAACCAAGCATCACCAGGTTTTCTACCACTGCCTTCATGTGGAGCTTCTTCATTTAATCACAATGGGATGTCCAGACTTATTATTGGAACAGGGCAGAGAACAGGTGACTTTACTAGTCACCTGGCTAGGACCTAATCCCATACCCCTCTTAAGACTGCCTGAGATTGCATGAGCTTTCTTGTAATTTACCTTCTCTGGGGCAGAATTCCCTCATCTGTAAATAAGGGATTGGCCTCAGTGGCCTCTGAAATGCTTTAAATTCTGTTCTAAGGCCCTCCCAGCTCTGACATCTTGTGTTCTAAGGCCCCTCCAAGCTCTGACATTCTGTGTTCTAACAGCCCTTCTAGCTCTGACATCCTGTGTTCTAAGGTGCTCCCAGCTCTGACATCCTGTGTTCTAAGGTCCCTCCCAGCTCTGACATTCTGTATTCTAAGGGCCCTTCCAGCTCTGACATCCTGTGTTCTAAGGGTCCTCCCAGCTCTGACATCTTGTGTTCTAAGGTGCTCCCAGCTCTGACATCCTGTGTTCTAAGGCCCCTCCCAGCTCTGACATTCTGTGTTCTAAGGGCCCTTCTAGCTCTGACATCCTGTGTTCTAAGGTGCTCCCAGCTCTGACATCCTGTGTTCTAAGGTCCCTCCCAGCTCTGACATTCTGTATTCTAAGGGCCCTTCCAGCTCTGACATCCTGTGTTCTAAGGGTCCTCCCAGCTCTGACATCTTGTGTTCTAAGGTGCTCCCAGCTCTGACATCCTGTGTTCTAAGGCCCCTCCCAGCTCTGACATTCTGTGTTCTAAGGGCCCTTCTAGCTCTGACATCCTGTGTTCTAAGGTGCTTCCAGCTCTGACATCCTGTGTTCTAAGGTGCTCCCAGCTCTGACATTCTGTGTTCTAAGACTCCTCCCAGCTCTATGTTCTAAGATCCTTTTTCTTTGTATTCTAACTTCCAACCAAATCTCTCAACTGAAATTGCTCTCTCAAAAGTTACTAACAATCTCTTAACTACCAAATCTGAGGGTCTTTTATCACTTCACCATTCTTGACCTTTCTGCTACATTTAACTGTTGACCACCATCTATCTCCTCTTCAATAATCTCTCCCTTTGGGGTTTTCATGGACTTTTTCTCTCCTGGTTTTCCTCCTCTCTGCCTGACCACTCTTTCTCAATCTTTTTTTACAAGACCATCTTCCACATTCTATCACTTAACTGTGGATGTAACCCTTCCTCCAGAGCTCTGTCTGGGGCCTTCTTCTCTTCATATCTCCTCTCTTGGTGATCTCATCAGTGCCCATGGACTAACATACCCAGCTCTAGTCTATCTCCTAAATCCCACATGTCCAGCTGCCCATTGGATATTTCAAACTGATTATCTCACAGGCATTTCAAACTCAACATGTTCGAAACAGAACTCATAATTTTCACTTCTCCCCCAAGAAAAATTCCACCCCTTCTCTAAACTTCCCTATTTCTATTGAGGGCACCTGGGTTCACAACTATGAGTCTTCCTTGTCTCTTCTCTCTCCTTCATCCCCACTCCCCATATGTCCAATCAGTAGCCAAATCTTGTTGATTCTACCCTTCTCTCCACTCACATAGCCACTACCCTACTTCATGACCTCCCCCTCCCCATCCCATGACTTCAATAATCTCCTAATTGATCTCCCTACCCCAAGTCTCTCCCATTTCCAATCCATTGTCCAAATAGCTATCAAAGTGAAGTTCCTAAAGCACAAGTTTCCTGCCCTCAAAGCACCAGTGATTCCCTACTGCCTTTAGGGGAAAAAATGAACTCCTTTGCTTGGCATTCAAAGCCCCTCACAATCTCTCTTGAGACTACACTTCTGGGTTTATCATCCTTTACTCCCTTTTACGAACTCTATGTTCCTGCCAAATTGTCTTACTGTTCTTCGTTCCATCTCCCACCTCCACACCTTTGTACAAGCTGTCCTGCATACCTGGGATACATTCTATCCTCACTGCTACCTCTTAGAATTCCTTGTTTCATTCTAAGTGGCTCAGTGCCAATGATTGCGTGAGGTCTTTCCTGAGGTACTCTCATTCCAACAGCTTCCTCGATCCTTCCTTCCCCGAGTAGTGTATTTATTCTGTGTAAAATCTGTATTTACTTACTTATGTAAGATCAAATGAGATAATATTTGTAAAGAGCTTAGTACATTGCCTGACACACAGCAGACACTATATAAATACTAGTTGTTTTGGTTATTGTATGTACATTTCTCTTCCTATATGAGGGCAAAGACTATTTCACTTTTTCCTATATATACATACATACATATACATATATATATATAATATATACATACATATTCCAGTACCTAGCACAGAACCTAGAGCATAGTAAATACCTAATAAATGCTTGTTGATAGATTAATCAATTAATGGATTGTGGTGATATGTGGTATGTGCATGTGAGCGTGCAAGTTTCTCTAGTATTACCAAAATTCATCTGCTTTTGAATGTGAGAGGGTGAGGGATCCTTAGAACACAGAATGGTAAAAACCAAATGAAGCCATAGACCATGGAATGTCAACATTGGAAGGGACCTTGGAATAATCAGAATATTGGAACCTTTTTTCAATTGAAGTAATGTCTGAGGTAACATTTGAAAGTATCAGAGCTTAGATCAGAATATATTAAAGCCAACTAGGTCCTTAAGACATGGAATGTTGGAATAGAGAATGTCAGAGCTGAAAGAGATCTTAGAAATTATGATCCTTCAACATGACTAATTCAGAAATATGTTTAATGTGATTGTACATATATAACCTATATCAGATTGCTTGCTGTCTTGGAGAGGGGAAGGGAAGGGAGGGATTGAAGAAGAAAAATCTGGAACTAGAAATCTTATAAAAACAAATGTTATGGGTCAGCTAGGTGGCACAGTGGATAAAGCATTGGCCCTGGATTCAGAAGGACCTGAGTTCAAATCTAGCCTCAGACACGTGATACTTACTAGCTGTGTGACCCTGGGCAAATCACTGAACCCCCACTGCCCCACAAAAAACAAAAAACAAATGTTGAAAACTATCTCTACATGTAACTAGAAAATAATAAAATACTTTTTGATAAAAAATCAATTAATTAAGCTGAAATTAAAAAAAAAAGAAATCATGTGATCCTTTTATTTATCCTTCGAAATTATCTAACCCTTTTGTTTTACAGAGAAATCCCAGAAAAGGGAATTGGCTTGTCCCAGGTTAAACTGTGAATTAATGGCAAAGCCAAGTCTAGAGTGGGGACCTCCTGACCCCCACCCCCACCCCCCAGCGTGGTGCTCTAGTCTTTGAAAATGAACATTCATTTCTGTCTCTTCTCTCCAATGCCAAGGGTTAGGAAAACAGCAAAATAAATGCAATCAATAAATAGTTATAACTGATAATAATTATTATGCTTGCAGAACAGGGAATGGATTAATTGTCCTCTGATATTCCCAGTTTTGATGAATATTCTAAGAAGAGTTCTGGTCTGGGAGTTAGGAGACCTGGATTCTAGCTCAATTTCTTTTTTTCTTTTTTTCTGTGGGGCAATGGGTGTTAAGTGACTTGCCCAGGGTCACACAGCTAGTAAGTGTCAAGTGTCTGAAGCCGGATTTGAACTCAGGTACTCCTGAATCCAGGGCCAGTGCTTTATCCACTGTGTCACCTAGCTGCCCCTCTAGCTCAATTTCCACCACTAAAGCTCAATGAGTGACCTTGTCTAAGTGCCTTTACCTCTCTCATCTTCAGCTTCCTAATGTGTAAAATTAGGGTTCGGACTGGATGATCTATGATCTCAGGTTCCCTCCCATTTTATGTTTCTATGTGTATGATAGCAAGATCCATCACATAGTGGCTGGCATCGCTCTCCAAGGTCCTGGAAGCCACAGCCCTCTGGCCACAACTTGGAGAATAGAAGCATCCTGGTCTTTTGCTTTGGGGAAAAACTAGCTGTGGGGCTGACTAGCAGCTGTGTCAGTGATTCTGGAAGGAGAGCTGAAGCCCCAAGAGTGCTTGGAGCAGATAAGGTAGGAGGAGCATGGGTGATCTTTTAGATCTCATCCAGATGTAGCAGTTTATGAGTGGTATCTCACTCCAATCTTCTATAGGCTATGTCCGATGGGTTGATGATATCTTTTTTTTTCTTGTTTTCTTTCTGGAGGCAATTGTGGTGAAATGACTTGCCCAGGGTCACACAGTTAATAAGTGCCTGAGGCCAGATTTGAACTCAGGTCTTCCTAACTTCAGACCCAGTGCTCTCTATCAACTGAGCTACCTAACTGCTCTGGATTGATAACATCTCCACCTTACCTAGGAATGACTTAATCCTAACCTCAATGACCTGAGCTACTGAACTATCATTGGATAGTAAAGGACAGATCTGCAACACCAGAGGATGTATTCCCACTGCCCACTTCTATGATCCCTTATATTTATAACTATATATAAAATAAGGTGTCTGTATATGTATAAAATAAGGTGTCTGTATCTTTTTTTTTTTTTTGCAGGGCAATGAGGGTTAAGTGACTTGCTCAGGGTCACACAGCTAGTAAGTGTCAAGTGTCTGAGGCCACATTTGAACTCAGGTCCTCCTGAATCCAGGGTTGGTGCTTTATCCACTACACCACCTAGCTGCCCCTGTCTGTATATATCTTAAGGCAGCTAGATGGGTCAATGGATAAAGCACTGGGCCTGGAGTGAATTGAAATCCAGCCTCAGACACTTCCTAGCTGTGTGACCCTGGGCAAGTCACTTAACCCTGTTTAACTCAGTTTCCTCATCTGTAAAATGAGCTGGACAAGGAAATAGCAAACCGCTCCAGATGTTTTGCCAAGAAAACCCCAGGTTGGGTAACAGACTAAAATGACTCAACAACATATATGTATGTATGTATATATGTGTATATCTTAAGCTCCCAAAATATATTATTAATATTATTATATAATACCTTCTAGAGACAAAGAAACTAACATTCAAAGAAACCAAGTGGAGTCTGAGTTTATCACTCTAGCCACTATTCATAGATATTTTGTCCCCTGGGCTCATGGTACTTATGGTCTACATAAGCTTATAGCATCAAAGATTTAGATCTAGAAGGAACCTGATTTTACAGATGAGAAAACTGAAGCCCATAGAGGTTAAGTGACTTGTCCAAGGTCACACAGACTATAAGTAGCACATCTGGGGATTGATTCCAAGTCCTCTGACTCCAAATCTAGCTTCTTTCGAACTATATCCTATTGCCTTTGTAATGTGTGTGTGTGTGTGTGTGTGTGTGTGTGTGTGTGTGTGTGTGTGTACGTGGAAGGAGAAAACAAGGAATCTTAGAACTGAAAACTAGATATGAGTCCAGTCTGAGCACTTTATGGCGGCGTGAAATCTAATTGTGGGTGTGGGTGTTTTACAGTCTAACTTAATTTCTCCTTCCTCTAAGATACTATCCCTGATAGTCCCAGGTCACATTTAGTTTCCCATTCTCTGAGTTCCTCATTTTAATATATACCACCTCTGTGCAGCTAACTCCCAAATCAAGATCCCCCCTCCAGACCTTGACCTCAGAGCTCCAGACTGATATGTCCAACATGGACATTTCCAATTGAAAATCTCATTGGCTGGGAGGGAGATTAGGAGAATTGGTTGGATGTCATTCCCCTAGATTGTATTCAAACCCTTACCAAGTCTTACATGCTATTCTTATAGACAAGATGGAGGTATATGGGTACAAGTACAGTGCCGTAGGTAGATTTGACATTTCTTGAATAACTGGACTCAAAAAAGTACCTACAGGGGGCAGCTAGGTGGTACAATAGATAAAGCACCAGCCTTGGATCCAGGAGGACCTGAGTTCAAATCCAACCTCAAATACTTGACACTTACTAGCTATGTGACTCTGGGCAGGTCACTTAACCCTCATTGCCCTGTGAAAGAAAGAAAGAAAGAAAGAAAGAAAGAAAGAAAGAAAGAAAGAAAGAAAGAAAGAAAGAAAGAAAGAAAGAAAGAAAGAAAGAAAGAAAGAAAGAAAGAAAGAAAGAAAGAAAGAAAGAGAAAGGAGGGGGAATGTCTTTAAAAAAAAAAGTAGGTACAGTTATCCCTTCCACATCATAGGGGTTAGGGTCATGGTGCCCCCATGATCTGGAAAACCCATATGAAAATTGTTGGCCCTCCCTTTGTCCCAGAGAAGAATTCTGAATGTTTTCTTTTTCTTTCATGGGGTGTTTACAATACCTTATTATAAAATTTGGGTTAATATATTATACTATACATATATATTTTTGCATTTCTGAGCTTCTAAACTTTTTCTTGTATTGTCTGCAGGCCTTTCCATGTTGTTTGTGGCTTCTACAAAACTCCCCCAAAATTCCCATTTGATTTCTTGTTTTGTTTTTTGTTTTTGTTTTTTTTGGTGAGGCAATTGGGGTTAAGTGACTTGCCCAGGGTCACACAGCGAGTAAGTGTCAAGCGTCTGAGGCCAGATTTGAACTCAGGTACTCCTGACTCCAGGGCCGGTGCTCTATCCACTGCCCCCCCATTTGATTTCTTATGCCAACCCATGATATATCGAAACCATGATGGGGAAAGATGCAACATGGAAGGGATAACTGCATTAGTGATTCTATACCAGCCTAGAGAGCAGCTAGGTGGCGCCATAGTGCCTAGAATGACAGGCCTGGAGTGAGGAAGGATCATCTTCCTGAGTTCAAATCCAGCCTCAGACAATTGTTAGCCATGTGTGTGACCCTTGGCAAGTCACTTGACCCTGTTTGCCTCAGTTTCCTCATCTGTAAAATGAGCAGGAGAAGGAAATGGCAAACCAAGAAAATCCCAAATGAGGTCATGAAGAGCCAGACACGACTGAATGACTGGACAAAATCAGAACAGGTAGACTTGGAGGTCATCAAGCAATAGCTGGGTGACCAGTATTTTCTTCTTTTTTTTTTTTTTTTGCAGGGCAATGGGGGTTAAGTGACTTGCCCAGGATCACAAGCTAGTAAGTGTCAAGGGTCTGAGGCCGGATTTGAACTCAGGTACTCCTGAATCCAGGGCCAGCGCTCTATCCACTGTGCCACCTAGCTGCCCCTGACCAGTATTTTCTAGAGAGGAGTCTCATTTCAGATACAGGTGTATGGGATCATAGATTCAGAGTTGGAGGGAACTTAGAGGTCATCTGATCTAGCACCTTTGTTTTACAGATGAGAAAACCACAGCTCAGAGAAGGGAAATGTCCAAAGTCAAACATGCAGAAATGGGCAGAGCCAGGATCTTGGCTGGGCTCCCTTTTCTCCAAAGCCAAGGCTCTTTCCACTGCACCACACTGTCTCTTCCAACAAAGAGCATCTGTGTTGCTGTAAATTTGTCTTCTCCCAAATTCTGCCTTTCTCTCCTGATTTCCCTGTTTCTATGAATGGCACCGTGAGCTTCTCAGTCACCCAAGCTGGATACCACAGAATCCTCTTTGACACTTGCATCCCTCTCATATCCAACAAGCTGCCCAGTCCTGCCAATTCTACCTCCCCAAAACCTTTCGCCTCTCCCCTTCTCCCCAACCACATGGATTTACAAGGGAACTCTGCAAATGTTTAAAGAACTATTGGGGCAGCTAGGTGGCACAGTGGATAGAGCACCAGCCCTGGAGTCAGGAATTCCTGAGTTCAAATCCGGCCTTAGACACTTGACACTTAACACTTAACTAGCTGTGTGACCCTGGGCAAGTCACTTAACCCCAATTGCCTCACTAAAAAAATAAAGAAATAAAGAACTATTAATTCCAATATTAAATAAACTATTTGGGGAAATAGGTGAAGAAAACTTGGACCTCTCAGAATCTCTTACCTAGACCACGGAAAGAGCCTCCAACCTGGTCTCCCTGACTTCAGGCTCTTCCCTCTCCATCTCACCTTCACTCAGCTACCAAACAATCCCCCTCATTCAGAAGTCAGCTCAAATCCTTCCTCTGATCAATGATCCTCAACAGTTCCTGCATTACCTACTAAATAAAATACAAACCCTATGGATGGGCATTCGAGGCTGTCTATGACCTGACTCCAGCCCGAAGAAAGAGCACAGAATCTGGATTCAGAAGCCTTGAGTTTGAGTTCTGTTCTGCTTCATCCTCCTTCCTCATGTGACCTTTAGTGAATCACTTTATGCTCCTAGGCCTCCGTTTTCTCATCTATAAAACGAGAGGCTTGGACTAACTGACGTCTAAGATCCACGTCAGATCCAAATCCAGCGATCCTGTTATGCCAAGGACACTCTTTGTCTCCAGCTCCACTGGATGAACAAATTTTGGATGGATTTCATTCTTCTCTCTCCTGGCTGAAGGCATCCTCACAGTCGTCCATCCTCCGTGCTTAGAATGCATCTCTCGCAGAGCCAGGAAAACATTGTACTCAATAACCAAAACAACGTGAATGGAGAGAATGGTAACAACACAGCAAATGAAACCAAACACTGTGGAATGCTGATGACGGAGCTTGGCCCCCAGAAGAGGCATGTGAGTATAGTCTTCTGCCTTCTTTGCAGAGGTCGACTTGGTTGAGGTGTTGGTGAGTTTTGCTGAACCATTGTTTTTCTCAATTAAAAAAATTTTCCCCCCAAAGAACAGTTTTCTGGGAAAGCTAGAAGGGAGGGATATATTGGGGAAATTTAAAAATATATGAGAAAATATATAATATATATAATATATTATATAACATATATAATATAATATATAACATATATATTTTTTTAAGTACAAATAAAATTTTTTAAAGAATGTGCCGTCTCTATGTTTCTACCAGTTGAAAAACCTTCCCTTTCTTTGAGGGCCACCTTCTCCAGACGGATTGCACTGCTCTTGCCAGCTAGAAGGGATTCCCCCTTCCCCAACTTTGTGCAATCTTAATATCTTAATACCCTGGGCCTCGGTTTCCCTTGTCTGTAGAACAAAGGTGAGACAGATTGGACCAGGTAGCCTCTTCTAACTTACAATTGACAGTCCTGTGAACTTCTTATCTCTTTCTGTTGAACTCCTCACTAGCCACATTCTGCCAATACCACAGTTACTTGTGTATCAGCTTCCTTCCCTTGCACACTCTCCAAAGGCAAGGACCAGACTATTCTTCACAGCTCTCTCTTCACCACCATCCCAGTATCTAGAAGAGGGCCTTGCACAAAGAAAGCACTTAATCAAGATCTATTCATTTGAATTGATTACTGCCTCAATTGCTTGTTATAAAGAGGTATCAAAGGATAGGGCAATGTACCCCAGATACAGCATGAGAAAAGTGGGGTTCACTTTGGGATACAAACCTAGTAGAGGTATTACTGGGTCAAAGGGTATGCAGAGTAATGCCACTACTAGGTCTGTATCCCAAAGAGATAAAAAAAAAGGGGAAAGGGACCCACACATACAAAAATGTTTATAGCAGCTCTCTTTGTGGTGGCAAAGAACTGGAAATCGAGGGAAAGCCCATCAATTGGGGAATGGTTGATCAAGTTGTGGTATACGAATGTAATGGAATACTATTGTGCTGTAAGAAATGGTGAGCTGGCAGATTTCAGAAAAACCTGGGAAAACTTAAGTGGACTGATATTGAGTGAAGTGAGCAGAACCAAGAAAACATTGTCCGCAATAACAGCAACATTGTATGATGATCAGGGGCAGCTAGATGGCGCAGTGGATAGAGCACCGGCCCTGGAGTCAGGAGTACCTGAGTTCAAATCTGGCCTCAGACACTTAATACTTAACTAGCTGTGTGACCCTGGGCAAGTCACTTAACCCCCATTGCCTCACTAAAAACAAACAAACAAACAAACCAACCAAAAACATTGTATGATGATCAACTGTGACAGACTTAGCTCTTCTCAGCAATACAATGATCCAAGACAACTCCAAAGGACTCATGATGGAAAATGCTCTCCACATCCAGAAAAAAAGAACTGTGGAATCTAAATGCAGACTGAACCATATTATTTCTACTTTTTTGTGTGTTTTTTTTCTTTTTTGGGGGGTGTTAAGGGCTAAAATTCTAGCTAGTCTGTCTAAAATATCTAATGAGTGGTCGCCAATAAATTATAAGCTTTAGCAAGAGTTAGGCTTTTAAGCATTTATTAAGGAAAATAAGAATTTGGTAAAGAGAGAGAGAAAGGCCTAGATTCCTATCTATTAAAGGGAGAGCACATTTCTAGCTCCGCTCTCCACCAGAGTCCAAAGGGAAAAAAGAGAGCGAGACTGATCGCCAGTCTCTTCCTTCCTCCTCCCCCTAGCCCACGTCACTTCCTGACACCAAAGAAAAGACTCCTGGTCTTGCCCTCAAAGACCTTCGCTTCATGGGTGGAACTCTACTACAGTAAGTCTCCAGCAGGTGGCGTCATTCCAATTGTTACAGGGGGGAGGTTCTCT
Organism: Dromiciops gliroides; assembly: GCF_019393635.1. Classification (NCBI taxonomy): domain Eukaryota; kingdom Metazoa; phylum Chordata; class Mammalia; order Microbiotheria; family Microbiotheriidae; genus Dromiciops; species Dromiciops gliroides. The sequence continues at coordinate 612,201,646 of NC_057863.1, read as the reverse complement.
TTTGTTCTGATTCTTCTTTCACAACATGACTAATGTGGAAATATGTTTAATGTTATTGTACATATATAACCTATATTGGATTGCTTTCTGTCTTGGAGAGTGGGGAGGAGAGGAGAAAAAATTGGAACTCAAAATCTTATAAAAACAAATGTTGCGGGGCGGCTAGGTGGCGCAGTGGATAAAGAACCGGCCTTGGATTCAGGAGTACCTGAGTTCAAATCCGGCCTCAGACACTTGACTTACTAGCTGTGTGACCCTGGGCAAGTCACTTAACCCCCATTGCCCAGCCAAAAAAATAAAAATTAAAAAAAACAAATGTTGAAAACTATCTTTACAGGTAAATGGAAAAAATAAAATACTATTAAGATTTTTTAAAAAGGAAAGGAGGGGCAGCTAGGTGGCACAGTGGATAGAGCACTGGCCCTGGATTCAGGAGGACCTGAGTTCAAATCCGGCCTCAGACACTTAACACTTACTAGCTGTGTGACCCTGGGCAAGTCACTTAACCCCAATTGCCTCACCAAAAAAAAAAAAAAAAGAAAGAAAAAAATAAGGAAAGGAAAAAAGATTAAATCTGAAAAAAAAGAAAACTGGTTCAAATCCCAAATCACTTGAATTCTGTGACCTTGTTTTCTTCATCTGCAAAATGAATTTCCTAATACTTATAGCATAGTGTAGCATATACCTAGCTAGCCTCAGAGTCGAGAGGTTCTAGGGTGAAGCCCTGCCTTAGAATATACACTGGCTGTGTGACCCTGCCCAAGCCACTTAAATTCCCAGTGTCCCAGGCAACTCTCTAAGATATGTTAATGAGATGCTGACAGCTACTTTCACACGAGCATGTGGATATGGCCCCATCCACACAATAGGTTCCTTGAGGGCAGGAAAGGATACAGCCACACATGAACAGCTGGTCCATTTGTGAGTGAATCACCTGCAGGGTTCTGACTTTAATGTTACTGTTCAGTCATTTCAGTTGTGTCTGATTCTTCAGGCCTTCAGTTGGGATTTTCTTGGCAATGATACGGGAGTGAGGGGCAGCTAGGTGGTACAGTGGATAAAGCACCAGCCCTGGTTTCAGGAAGACCTGAGTTCAAATCCGGCTTCAGACACTTGACACTTACTAGCTGTGTGACCCTGGGCAAGTCACTTAACCCCAATTGCCTTGCCAAAAAAAAAAAAAGAGGATACGGGAGTGATTGGCATTACCTTCTCCAGCTCATTTTACAGACAAGGAAACTGAGGCCAACAGGATTTAGTGACTTGCCTAGGGTCACACAGCTAGTGAGTGTCAGAGGCCAGATTTTAACTCATGAAGAGTCTTCCAGTGATCTAGCCACTGTGCCACCCAGCTGTGTCTGACTTTAATCGGTGCTCGATAAATATCTAATAGATAACTTGGCAATGCAACAGGAGAAGATGAGGTCCAGAGAGAGGAAGGAAATTACCCAATATCACACAGGAAGTTCAACGGATTATATATTTTGGTCTGGGATTTCAGAGGTCATTGAGTCTAATCTCTTCAAATGAGGAAACTGAAGCATAGAGGTTAAATGACTTGCCTAGAGTCACATGGCTAGTAAGGGTCTAAAACCAGATTCAAACCCAGGTCTTCCAATTCCAAGCCTGGTTCTCTCTCAAACATCAGAGGTGGCCTGGCTGAAAAGCTCACTATGCCTGCCAGTGACATAAGGACTGAGACCTTAGCCCCTTTTGTGAAATGCCAAATACTAAAGACCCAGCAGGGAACAGGGAGAGCAGCTTCCTCTCTGGCTTCTCTGTTCCTGACTTTGAAGAGTTATTTCTCCATCTTGACTCAGCAGCCTTCTCCTGGAAGATCCCTCCACCTCTGTGGGCCCATCTTCTGATTGGTCAGTTCCTTTGAGAACCCTCATTTGACAGAACGTGCCCAAACCACCCATATCTGCTCCTTTGTTCTTCTCTGGACTTCACTCTTTACTCCAGACTTCTTTCTCTCCCATGCCACCACTGGGATACCTTCTCTCCCCTCCCCTTGTCTTTCATCTTTAATACGTTGTCTCCCTGATTAGAATGTAAGCTCCCATGGGGCAGCTAGGTGGTGCAGTGGATAAAGCACTGGCCCTGGATTCAGGAGTACCTGAGTTCAAATCTGGCCTCAGACACTTGATACTTACTAGCTGTGTGACCCTGGGCAAGTCACTTAACCCCCATTGCCCTGCAAAAAAAAAAAGAATGTAAGCTCCCTATGAGCAGGGACTTTTTTTGCTTGCATTTGTATCCCTAGCCCTTAGTACAATGCCTGGCACACAGTAAGCACTTAATAAATGTTCATTGACTTGACTTGCCAGTGAAGTTGTGGGATCTTGGGAAGACCTTGAGGTGAGTGGGAAGAAGGTCTCTTGGGAACTATGCATGGACATCCTCCCAGAGCTGAAGCGATGGCAGCAACAGCCAGGGCACACGGCATCACGTGGCCTCAGTGCTAGGGAAGCCGGAAAGGCGCCCGCCTGCCAGGGCATCTGTTTACTGCAAATCCCCAGGAAGTGTGGAGACACCTCCCACCCCATGTGTTGGGGAAGCTCCTGAGCTGTCACCTCATTGATGCCACTAATCCCCCTTCCTCGGACGGATGGAAACTGGCTCCTCAGAAGAGCAGAACAGTGCAGGCAGGAGAAGGGAGGTGGGAGAGCTGTGACTGTGGGCTGGATAGGAGAACCTCCATGCGCTAAGAGCATTTGGAAGCAGTTCAGAGATGAAAGAACTGTGTGACTACTGAAGGTGAATTAAGAAGAGGAAAGAGAAGGGGCTTGGAGGGGGAGCATGAGGAATAGAGAGATGGAGGGTGAAATGGTTGAGGGGAGGGAGACAGTGAATGATCAGAATGGGCTGGGGGGCGGCTGTTGTGGGAGGGGGGCAGCTAGGTGGCACAGTGGATAAAGCACCGTCCCGGATTCAAGAGGACCTGAGTTCAAATCTGGCCTCAGATATTTGACACTCACTAGCTGTGTGACCCTGGGCAAGTCACTTAACCCTCATTGCTCAGCAAAAAAAAAAAAAAGAGTGGGAGAGGAGAAAGATTGTAGGGGGCACTAGAGACTTGGCAAAGGAAGGAAGTAATGAGCAAAGAGAGACGGGGGAGAGGGGATTGGGAGCTAGAGGTACAGGGAGTAGAGGGAGGAAAGGAGCTACAGGGGAGACTAGAGTCTGTAGATGTAAGAGTAAGGAATGGGAGAGTATGAAGGGGAGAGACTACAGAGGGTATTGAGGACATGGTTGTGGAGAGGAGTAACGATAAGGGAGACTGGGAAGGGTGAGGAACTATATGGGGCACTGGGGACTGTGGGTGTAGGGGAAGAGAGAACTGGGATCAGACAGAGTATGAGGATTAGAACCCAAACGGTGGGGACAGCTAGATGGCACAGTGGATAAAGTACCGGCCCTGGATTCAGGAGGACCTGAGTTCAAATCCAACCTCATGCACTTGACACTTGCTAGCTGGGTGACCCTGGACAAGTCACTTAACCCTCATTGCCCTGCAAAAAAAAAAAAAAAAAAAGAACCCAAATTGTAATTTGGAAGAGTGACCTTCCCAAAAGTGCCACACACAGTGAATTCCCAGATCTGCATTCTCTATGTACTAATCAGTTACCTTTAAAAGCCCTGGAATGGGGCAGCTAGGTGGCACAATGGATAAAGCACCAGCCCTGGATTCAGAAGGACCTGAGTTAAAATCCGGGCTCAGACACTTGACACTTACTAGCTGTGTGACCCTAAGCAAGTCACTTAACCCTCATTGCCCTGCAAAACAACAACAACAACAACAACAGCCCTGGAATGCATTCTCCAGAGGGCTCACAGCTGAGACAGACCTCGACTGCCATCTAGTCCAATCCATTCCTAGACAGGAGTCTCCTCTACAATGCTCCACACAAGTAGCCATCAGGTTAACTCTAGAAGTCTTCCAGTGATAGAAGGGACAACCAAAAAGAGTTTGAGGCTGGCTGAGTTCAGATCCTAGCTCAAACACAACTGATTACTCTCTTGTGCCCTTGGGTCAGTCATCTCATCTCTGGAAGCCTCAGTCTCTTCAGCTGCAAAATGGGAGTCACAACACATGAACTCATGGGTATAGTATGAGAAAAGTACTTTATAAGCTTGAGAACAAGACGGAAATGCGAATTATGATTATGATTACAATCATCTACCTTAGGAGAGTTCTAATTGTTAGAATATGTTTTTTTCTTAAGAGAAGCAGAGATCAGGCGGCTAGGTTGTGCAGTGGATAAAGCGCCGGCCCTGGATTCAGGAGGACCTGAGTTCAAATCCAGCCGCAGACACTTGACACTTACTAGCTGTGTGACCCTGGGCAAGTCACTTAACCCCCATTGCCCCGGAAAAAAAAAAAAAGAGGAGCAGAGATCTACTCTTTGATAACTCCCAACCATCTCTCCTAGGTCTGCCTGATGGGAGCTCAATCTCCTCCAAGAGCAAGTCTTGGCTCCCACAGAAAATGCAGACCCCAGTCCCCACTTTTTAACCTTTGGATGAAAAAATAACTTTTTATCTGAGCAGCATCAGGGTGGAAATAAAACAAGCAAAGCAAGCCAATATGGAAGATGAGGCTACAGCTGAAAACCCTGCCCCTGCTTCACCAAAGGCTGGCTTGTCCAGAGGAAATCCCCCTTTCATTTTTCGCTTTCTCTGCTTTTCTGTATCCAGGGAAGACTGGGGAGGACTTCATAAGGGAGAGGAGGACTCAGCTCTCCTAGGCAGCCCCTTCCACCTGTCCTTTGAACATGTGGAGTCCATTGGGCTAAGGACCTTCAATGGGGCTTAGATCTAAAAGGGACCTTAAAGGTCACTTAGTCCAACCCTTTAATTTTACAGGAAATAAAGCTGAAGTCAACAGAAGAAGCAATTTGCCTAAAATCACAAGGCTAGTAATTAATAGACAGGATTTTGAACCCAAAGGGTTCTGACTCTAAATCCAATATTCCATCTACTACATCATATTACAGAAACAAAATTACTGAAATTTCATTTCTGTCTCTCGTAGGATTATAGAGCTGGAAGGGATATGGGAATTTAGAATGTTAGAGCAGGAAGGTACCTTAGAACACAGGAAGTCAGAGCTGGGAGGGCCCTTAGAAAAGAATATTAAAGTTAGAAAAATCCTTGGAAATCACCAATACCATCTTTTGACAGGCATTCTTGCATAAAACTGGAACTCAGCGTGAGGTGTCCATCCCACTGACAAACATTCCTGGGACAAAGACCTCCAGCTGAGTGTGTAGGTTCCTTAAGACTGGGGGGGGGGCAGCTAGGTGGCATAGTGGATAGAGCACTGGCCCTGGAGTCAGGAGGACCTGAGTTCAAATCCGGCCTCAGACACTTGACACTTACTAGCTGTGTGACTCTAGGCAAGTCACTTAACCCAAATTACCTCACCAAAAAAAATAATAATAATAATGAGGGGCAGAGCAGCTAGGTGGCACAGTGGATAGCACCAGCCCTGGAGTCAGGTGGACCTGAGTTCAAATCCAGCCTCAGACACTTGACACTTACTAGCTGTGTGACCCTGGGCAATTCATTTAACCCCAATTGCCTCACCAAAAAAAGAATGAGGGGCAGCAGCTTCTGGGAAAAGAACTCACTATTTGACAAAAACTGAGGGAAAAACTGAAAAATAGTATGGCAGAAACTAGGTATAAAACAACATCTTACACCATATACCAAGATAAGGTCAAAATGGATACATGATTTAAACATAAAGGGTGATACCACAAGCAAATTAATAAAGCAAGGAATAGTTTAACTGTCAGATCTATGGAGAAGAGAAGAATTTATGACCAAACAAGAAATAAACATTATGAGATGTAAAATGGATAGCTTTGATTATATTGAATTAAAAAAGGTTTTGAATAAAACCAAGGCAACTAAGATTCAGGGACAGCTAGGTGGTGCAGTGGATAGAGCACTGGCCCTGGAGTCAGGAATACCTGAGTTCAAATTTGACCTCAGACACTTAACACTTACTAGCTATGTGACCCTGGGCAAGTCACTTAACCCCAACTGCCTCACTAAAAAAAAAAAAGAAAGAAAACAAGATTCAAAGGAAAATAGAAAGCTGGAAAACAATTTTTACAGCAAGTATCTCTGATAAAGGCCTCATTTCTCAAAAATATAGGAAACTGAGTCAAATTTATAAGAATACAAGTCATTCCCCAATTGATAAATGGTCAAACGATATGAACAGTTTTCAGATGAAGAAATAAAAGCTATCTACGATCATATGAAAAAATGCTCTAAATCACTATTAATTAGAGAAATGCAAATTAAAACAACTCTGAAGCACCACTTCACACCTATCAGATTGACTAATATGACAGAAAAGTAAAATGATAAATCTTGGAGAAGGTGTAGGAAAATTGGAACACTAATGTACTTAGTGGAGTTGTGAACTGATGCAACCATTCAGGAGAGCAATTTGGAACTATGCCCAAAAGACAATCAAACTGTGTATACCCTTTGACCCAGCAATACCACTACTAGGCCTATAACCCAAAGAGATCATAAAAAAGGGAAAAGGACCCACATGTACAAAAATATTTTTAGCAGTTCTTTTTTGTGGTAGCAAAGAATTAGAAATTGAGGGGATGCCCATCAACTAGAGAATGGCTGAACAAGTTATGGTATATGAATGTAATGGAATACTATTGTGAAATAAGAAATGACAAGCAGGCAGATTTCAGACAAACCTGAAAAAACTTACATAAATTGATAAAAAATGAAGAGAACAGAACCAGAATACTGTACACAGTAACAGCAACACAAAGTGATGATCAACTATGATAGACTTAGCTCTTCTCAGCAATACAATGATCCAAGACAATTCCAAAGACTCATGATTAAAAATGCTATCCACCTCCAGAGAAAGAACTGATAGAGTCTGAATGCAGATCGACACATACTATTTTCAGTTTCTTTATTTTTTTCATGTTTTTTTTCCTTTTGCAAACTGTAAATTTTTTTTGCAAACTGTTTCTTCTTTCATAACATGACTAATATGGAAATAGGTTTTACATGATCACACATATATAACCTATATCAAGTTGCTTACCATTTTAGGGAGAGGGGAGGTGAGGGAAGGAAGGAGAAAATTTAGAACTCAAAATTTTATAAAAAATAAATATATTTTTTAAAAAGACTGAGGGCTCTTTGAGGATGCCCTTTGGGGAAGGCTGAGGGCAGGTACTCACCACGGGTTCCGGGGGCGCACAAAGGACTTGTCCAACCTGAAACACACCAAGAGAGGAAGAGGGAATGTGAAATTGGCGGAAGCCCTTTCTTCCACACATAAGCCCCTCAGGGTGCCAGGAATACCCTCTTCCCACAGCAGAGGGGGAAGGACAGGCTCAATGGCTAAAGGGACTGGAGGAGGAGGATAGGACCATCTGCCCTACCTCATTTTACAGAAGAGGAATCTGAAGCCCAGGGAGGTAAAGTAACTTGACCAAAAGCGCATAGTAAAATCTGGATTTGAACCCACATCCTTTGTTTCCAATTCCATTCAACCATTAATAAGACATGCCTCGGGGCAGCTAGGTGGATAAAGCACCCACCCTGGATTCAGGAGTTCCAGAGTTCAAATCCGGCCTCAGACACTTGACACTTACTAGCTGTGTGACCCTGGGCAAGTCACTTAACCCCCATTGCCCCGCAAAAACAAACAAACAAAAAAAATAAGACATGCCTCTGAATTTCAGTGCCCAGGGACCCTAGGGCAGGACAGACACAATGGGGATGTAGGTCCTGGGCTCTCCCTCTTCTTAGAATCCCTAGTGGGAATATACAAGGATATTGGGCTTTGTCCCTTCTCCTAATCCCTCAGCAGTGTTTTCTGAGCCTGACCAACACTCAGAGTAGGGGGCACTTCCATGCTCAAATCTGGCCACTGTCCAACTTCCAAGGAGAAGCCAGTCTCAGCCAGCCAAGACCTCAGTTCATGCTCTCTGACATAGTCTCAGGCTGGGTGGGGAAGGGGTCTGCAGAACTCCTCTGTTGTGAAAACAAACAGCCCAGAGGCCAGAAGGAAAGGAGCAGGAGGGGTGGCATTCCACCCTAGGAGACTGTGCAGGAGGGAACGAGAGCGGGAAACAACCTTCCATGGCAGCTTGTCCAAACCCCCTTGTTTGATAGGGAGAAAAGCTGAGGTCTAGAGGGAAGTGGCTTCCCCAAGTCACACAGAACAGGGACTCCCCCCCAAATCTCCTAACTTCCAGAAAACTTTTTCTTTTCTTTTCTTTTGTTTTTGGTGAGGCAATTGGGGTTAAGTGACTTGCCCAGGGTCACACGGCTAGTAAGTGTTAAGTGTCTGAGGCCGGATTTGAACTCAGGTACTTCTGAATCTAGGGCTGGTGCTCTATCCACTGCGCCACCCAGCTGCCCCTTCTTTTCTTTTCTTTTTTTTCTTTTTACAGGAAAATGAGGGTTAAGGGACTTGCCCAGGGTCACACAGCTAGTTAAGTGTCAAGTGTCTGAGGCTGGATTTGAACTCAGGTACTCCTGAATCCAGGGCCAGTGCTCTATCCACTGCACCACCTAGCTGCCCCTTCCAGAAAACTTTTTCCCACTATAGTCCCACTTCCCCTGGCCTGGTTCTGTGTGTCTCACTTTAAGCAAGCTTGACATTCAAAAATAAGGATTTACCAAACAAGACAGACCAAAGAGATGACTATTCACTTTACAAAAAGATTAACTCCAAGAGTATTTTCCTCCTTCCTCCGTGAGAGGGTTTTGGTGAGCCTAAATGCAAGAATATACCCCCTCCTTTTCTTCACCCCCCCTCCCCAATCAAATGGGGAATGAAGGCAGAAAGAGAACCAGAGTCCCAGAATTGAAAGAACCCATAGAACAGAGCTGGAGGAGAAAGATCTTAGGAACATAGACGGTCAGAGCTGGAAGAGACCACAGAGAACTTCATTTTACAGATGAAGAAACTGAGGCTGAGGGAAGTGAAGGATCTTGTTCAAGGTCATGCAACTAATTAGTGGCAAAGTTGATGAAAAAGCCTGGATTTCCCAATTCCCAGGCCAACGATCATTTCCATGGCATAGGACTGTGGAACGTTGGGAGTTAATAAAGGAGACCTCACCTATAACCTCCTACCTGGGATGGTTATAACCTCTCTGAGAGGGAGTCATCTAGCTTCTATGGATTCAGTAATTGTTCTCCCTGAGCTTAACATCCAAGAGTCCTAGAGAGAGTGGGTGGTTTGGGGAGGAGAGGGGAATGCTGTGGGGGAGGCCCAGCAAAGGTCACTATACAGAAGAGACAGAAACTTAGGAGCATTCCCCCCACCCATACTGATCAGTCCTGCCTGCCTCATGCCCGCCCACCTGTTGGCATTGGGCCCACCTGCGGCATTTCAGCATAAGGGGGGGGGCATTCCTCCCTCCAATCACCCAGCTCCGGAGACAGAATAATGATAGTGGAGTGCCTGGGCCCCACCTCTGCCTGGCATGGACACCCCACACCAATTACACACATTAAGAAGAGCCCAGAAGGGAACATAGTCACCAACCTAGAAAGCATGCCAACAACAGAGACCACAGAACGCAGCTGAAAATCCAATTTCAGGTCTTCTCCCCATGGTCATCCCTCCCCTCCCCTCTCATAGCCAATCAATTGTGAAGCGCCCTTAATTCCACCTGCATATTTCTCATTTCTGTTCCCTTAGATCCCTCCACTTAGATGTTCACCATTTAATCCATGTGCTCTCTCTCCCTGCTTGCATGGCCTATTAATCATGACTTCCTAATTTCTCTCCCAGCTTTCAGCCTCTCCACTTTCAGGGGGGTGGGTGGGAGTGGGGAAGGCAATCAGGGTTAAGTGACTTGCCCAGGGTCACACAGCTAGTAAGCGTCTGAGACTGGATTTGAACTCAGGTCCTCCTGACTCCAGGGCCGGTGCTCTATCCACTGTGCCACCTAGCTGCCCCAAGTCTCTCCATTTTCCAGTCCATTCTCCACACATCTTCCCAAGGAATGGGTCTAAACTATGTCACTCCAGGATTCAAAAATCATCAGTATTGCTTACTGTCTCAGGGAAGGGGGAGGGAGGGATAGAATTCAGAATTCGAAACTTTAAATGAAAATGTTAAAAAAAAAATTGGGGAAGAAAAAGAACTACTTGGAAAAAATCATCAGTGGCTCCCTAACATCTCTAACATAAAATACAAACTGGCATTTTAAGGCCTTCTACCACCTGGCTCCGGAGAGGAGCCCCACTTTGATTCCCCACACCTCCTCACACTCGGCCTTCTTGCCAAGCAGGACTACAAGTTTTTCCTTTAACTCAATATTCCTTTTCACACCTCTGCCCAAGGCACTCCCCTCACCCACAAGGCACAGCTTCCTCATCTCTGCCTCTCAGAATATTTCCATCCCTCCTGGCTGAGCTCAGGTACCACCATCAGGGAAAGACTTCCCCAATCCCCACGGTTTTTGCTCCTCTCTCCTTCCTCAAATGACTTCCTCAAATCACAAATATAATAAAAAAAATAATAACTGACACTTATATAACACCATAGTTTGCCAAGTACTTTCTGCACTTTATCTTGTGTGTGCTTCACATCAGACCCAGTGAGGGAGGTTCAACAGGGTATTATTATTCTCATTTTCCTGATAAGGAAACTGGGGTTCGCAGAGGTTGAATGATTTGCCCAAGGTCACACAGCTCAGTGGGAAAGAAGGGAACCACAGAACCACAAGATCTGCGAGAAAATTAGGTCCCAGGGGCAAAACCAGGAAGCACAGGTGCTGGGATCCTCCAGACTTCTCTTTTTTTTTTTTTCTCCCTTCTCCATTTGTTTTGTTTTCATTTCTGAGAGGGAGGAGAGGAGGATGGCTCCCAGCCCTCCTGTCAAGGTTTTCGGAAGCCCTGGGAACCTAGGGGGCAGTGGGAACTCAGTCACTTTTAAAGGAAGTGCTATTTGCTCGCCTAATATTTGATGTTTAACTGTTGGCAAAATATTATCCTTGCTCTGGTTCGGCACAACAAGGGAGGTTGGACTAGATCACTTCTAAGGTTCTTCCCAGTCACTAGAAGGTAAGCTCTGAGAAGAGCAGGAAAATGTCCTCAACAGCTTAATACAGAGAAGGGCTACCTTAGATAACCCAGCCAGCAAATGGCAGATGCAGAATTAGAACCCAAGTCCAAGGTTCTTTCCACTAGGATCAGCTAGGAGAGGGTTTCGGAAAAGCATCAGGGGCTTTAGAGCTGGAAGACGCCCAAGGGATGTAGGGCCTAGACTAGATGGGGCACTGATCCCCAACTCCAACGTCACACAACAGGTAACAGCGTCATTCCTCTGCTGTTAATCTGGGGCTCCCTCCCTGATGCCATGCTGGGTCCTGAAAGGTCCCTTGGGTCTGGCTAGGACTCTCCTAATGGCCAGCAGGAAGCTCACATCAGGTACCCAGTCCAGCTGTCCGTTCTACACCCACTTAAGAAGCCAGCTCATGTTCCCCGGCTCTGGGTTTGGCAGGTCATCTAAGCTGGGGTGGCCCAGACAGATGTGCCTGGGGAAATGACAAGGCTCAGTCGGGGATGCTCCCTCCCTTGTCCCCTCTGCCAAGTGTGATGTCAGACTGTCTGCCCAGAGCAGAGAATCCACACCCAGATCTGGGCAGCACCTTCCTACCCTATTTCTTGGCCGGGACAAGATCATGTCAGCCTCATCTCTCTCTAGGCTAGAGAGACAACAGCCCCCTCAGGTTGAAGGGCTGGCTTGGGCAGCCTTTGTGGGGAAGAGCCTCTGCTGCTGTGCTGGTGCCTGTCCCTACCCCTGGGCCAGCACCTGGAAGGATGGGGAGAGGAGGCAGGTTGGCTCCCATATCAATCTCCCGTAGCAGCAAACCTGTCCATTTCTCAAGCCCTCCCTGGCTCCAGCCATCTCACTGTGACCTTCTCCCTCCTACATGTACCCGAGGGCCCAGCAGGCAGTGCCTTCGTTCCAACCCCCCGGCCGCCCCCACACCTACCCGCCGTAGGCTCCAAAGGTGAAGCTCCGCTTCCTGCCGCTCATGGTGCCCACTGCTATAATATGCCCACCGTGCCTGCTGCTTGTTCCTCCGGGGACTGCCTCCCCCTCCTGCTGGGCCCCCAGGCTCCAGCTTCCTCCCAGCTGCGGCTGGTTGCCTCCAAACCTGGACGGAGCTGCCTCCCAGGCTGCCCGGTCACCCTGGCAACAGCCCAGGGACTCTGGGGCCGCTGTTTACACCTCCAGCCCCAAGAGCAAGGTCCCCGCTAAGGCATGAGTGGGAGCCCTGTGGGGGTCATCATCTGGGATCCTGGCCTGGAGGTCAGAGGCTGGGTTCTCCATCCCTCTCGAGCTGCAGCTGGCTGCCCCGGGCCCAGCTCTGTCTCCAAAGCCCAGAAGGGAAGCTGGGGGTGGGGGAGGGGGGGTGTGGGAGGAGACGTGGCTGGGACGGAGGCCTCCCAGCCCCGGGAGCTCCACAAGTCGGGATTGTTCTCCAGCCGGGCTGCTCTGCTCCACACAGTGCAGCCCAGGAATGTCCCAGCTGCTCAGGGGGAGTGGGGGCCACCGCCTGGAGAATGGGCAGCCTTGTTCAGGGTCCCGGGAACGCACCCCCTCCTGCCCAACACTGAGGCTTTCTTTCCAGGCCAGGCGGGGGCAGGGACCAGGGCACTGGCAGGGAAGGGCAGCCTTGCTAGAATTTCCAGCAAGGGAGCCAGCCAAGCGTTTGGGGAGATGCCCACTTCCAAGTGAAAGGGCTGTGTTTCCCAGAGCTTGGGGTGAGAGAGAAAGGAAGCAGTGGCCAGACTGGAGCCAAGGCTTCCAACTGGCCCCTCCCCACCCCCTGGGCCTCCATTTCTGCAGAGCCTCATTTACTGCCTGGGAGAGCCTTCCCTAGGGCAGGACTATCAGAACTCTGTCCCAGGGCGCTGAATTTAGAGGGGCATTTGCAGGCCTTCTTCTAGCATGGGCTGCCAGGCTTAGCACCTTGTTAGCAAAAAAAAATTATTTAAAACAAGTAGCTACCAGACAATAGCAAACACATAACTCCAAGACATTAAAATCAGAGAGGATCATGGGCTTAGAATCGGGATGCTGAACCTCTTCTGAGTCATGGACCCCTGTGAAATTCTGACAAAGCCTAGGGACACCCATTTTTTAAAAAATGCATAAGATAAAACACATAAGATTATAAAGGCAAACCAACTATATTGAAATACAGTAATCAAGGGGGCAGCTAGGTGGCACAGTGGATAAAACACTGGCTCTGGATTTAGAAGGACCTGAATTCAAATCCCACCTCAGACACTTGACACTAGCTGTGTGACCCTGGGCAAGTCATTTAACTCTCATTGCCCCCCCCCCAAAGAAAGAAATACAGTAAGCAAAATATTTTTAAAAGAGGTATTTCAGGGAGCCCAGGTGAAGAATTCCTGATTGAGATCTATTTTTTTTTCTTTGGCAGGGCAAAGAGGGCTAAGTGACTTGCCCAGGGTCACACAGCTAGTAAGTGTCAAGTGTCTGAGGTCGGATTTCAACTCAGGTCCTCCTGAATAGAGGGCTGGTGCTTTATCCGCTGCACCACCTAGGTGTCCCTTTGATCAAGATCTAGAAGGATCCTTGGAGGTTATCAAATCCAACCTCCCCAGAGAAGAAAACTAAGGCCCCCAAAGTGAGCCTTGTAGACTTGCCCAGGTTCACATACTGGGTAAGTGTCTGAGGGGGCAGCTAGGTGCCACAGTGGATAGAGCACCGGCCCTAGAGTCAGATGTACCTGAGTTCAAATCTGGCCTCAGACACTTAACACTTACTAGCTGTGTGACCCTGGGCAAGTCACTTAACCCCAATTGCCTCACTAAAAAAAAAAAGTGTCTGAGGCAGGATTCCACCTAGGTCTTGCTGATTCCCAGTGCATTCTGGCGCACTATTTACCATACACCCCTCCTCTACCTTCTTCCTTCCACCTCCCTCCCACCTTCCCCTATCAGCCTCCCCAGCTGTCCCAGGATGTCTGTATCATCCCCTTCCTCAACCCCCATATCCCTACCTTTGTCCTAGTTGTCCTTTGTAATATTTGCCCAAGGTAAAATAAATAGTTATATACAGCTGTGCTGCCCATCCAGAAAGACAGGTGGCACAGTGGATAGAACCCTGGGCCTGGAGTCAGGAAGGCCTGGGTTCAAATCCAGCCTCAGACACATCCTGACTATATGACCCTGGGCAAGTCACTTAATCTCCAGCTGCCTCCATTTCCCCAACTGTAAATGGGGATAATAATAATAGCACCTACCTCGTAGGGTTGTTGTGAGGCTCAAATTAGATGATATTTGTAAAGTGCTTAGCACAGTGCCAGGCACAGACAGGATAGCTGCTTAAGAGATTCCCTTCCTATCATCCCCTCTGGGCCCGAGCTGCCTTATCTTTGAAACAATGGGGTTGGGCTACAGCCTCTGGGATATCTTCCACCTCTAGATTTATGACCTTATGATGAAAAGAGATACCTGGTCCCCACCCACACCTGACCCACCTGAACCCCCCCCCCCCAACATCCCCAACACTCCCACAGGAAACACTCCCTCTCTCATTAGAGACTGGGGATAACAGTCACAATGATAATAACAATAACAGCTCACATTTCAGTATAACTCTGAAGGTTCCAAAGCCCTTTGACATCACCCAATTAGAACTTTACAAACAGTGGGTAAAGCACTGGCCCTGGATTCAGAAGGACCTGAGTTCAAATTCAGCTTCAGACACTTAACACTTACTAGCTGTGTGACCCTGGTCAAGTCACTTAACCCTCATTGCCCCACCAAAAAAAAAAAGAACTTTACAAACACCCCATCTACTCAGATGGGTCTGGGATGCAGCTCCCTCCCATGAGGCCATCCATGCCTGCCCATCCTGGGCCACCTGCCTATTGTCATCCCTACTTTACCTTTGAGGGACAGGCTTTTGCTGAAAGCCACACACTAGCTAGGAATTCCAACTCAGCTCTTCCTGAGTGCGAGGTCAGTAGTGTATCCACTCTATTACACAGCCTGATAAGAGATGCTGAAAAGGGAATCCTTGCATCAGGCAGGCATTGGACGACTGGCCGTTGAGGGCAGCTCCTCCACAATCGCTCTCTCCAAATTCCCCTTCCTAGGGATCCCGATTTAGTTCCTGGCACAAAGACCTCCCTCCACCCAGGGAGGCAGTGCTACCCACCGTGAGCAGGGGACTCCCACAGCTGCTCAGAGAACACAAGCATGTAGAACTGAAAGGGGCCTTTTTTAGAATCTTTTCTCAGAAATCTCCTTCATTTTATAAGCCTGGAGACCCAGAGATGTCGACCGTCTTGCGCAAAGTCACACAGCAGATGGATGCATAGCCAAGACAGGATTTTAATCTAAACCTTCTGACTTAACCCAGGGCCCTTTCCACCACATTGGATTTCCCTGACACACCCCTCCTCTTGGACTCCCTGCCCTACCACCCAGCTCTGCCACTCCTCCGGGTCCAAACCTCTGAAGACCAAGAATTTCCGGGGGGGGGGGGGGGGGAAACGGACATCCTGTATAGAGCCCCCTGGGCAGCCTGACTCTGACCAGTTAGATCTTGGCCTAGTGAGAGTTTTCCACCCTTGCCTAGATTTTTCTCTTGGCAAAATGGGGGTGGTCCTTGGCTTTGTCCCCTACATTGAGGATATGGAGATTGAGGATCTCTTTGGGGTGGGGGGGGTGGGGTCAGGTGCAATAATAATGGGATTATCATGTCCATTTTCTAGATGGTGAAATTGAGGTCCAGAGAAGGACCTTGACCAAGGTCAAGGTCACAGAGGTCAGAGTCAGGAGTGGGATTTGACCAGGTCTCCTGATTCCCAATCTGGGGCCCCTTCCTGTGCACCATGCTGCCTTTAGGCCAAGTTTCACAGGACCCCTCCTCTCTCCCCCCACTCCATTCCCTGACACTCCCTCCCACCCCCAGGACTGTGGGAAAATGTCTCACAAATCCCTGTGACACTGCAGCCTTGAGAGGACCTCCTGAGGGGGCAGGGGAGTTCCCATGGCAGGACAATAGGTCACAGTCAGGGCTGGGTCATCCCTTCCCCTGGTACAGCTGCCAGCTCCAGGAGGTGGAGCCCACAGAGGGGGAGGAGCAGGGAGGGAAGGGCCCTCTAAATATCATGACCAGGGAAGAGGTTACTCAGGAGGATTACCCAGCTGGCTGAAAAGCCAAGCCAGCTGAGTGCTCCGGGGAGGGCATGAACCACTTCCTGCTCCCTGTCACTCAGACAGCTTAATGCAGCAGGGATCAAGCTCTGACCAGGGCATCCCTGGGCTGCCTTCTGCATTCCAGGACACTTGGTGAGCTATGGGGTCAAACATCAGCTGATGCCAGATGCCAGTGAAATTGGCATAAAACGTCAGAACTGGGAAGGACCTAGAGAATGTCAGAGCTGGGGGGGTGGGAGCAGGGCTTAGAACACAGAATGTAAGGGCTGGGAGGGACCTTAGAACACAGTATGTCAAAAATGGGAGGGGGGCCTTTAATACATAGAATGTCAGAGCTGGGGGGTCGGGGGGGACATAGACACACAGAGGGTCAGACCTAGGAGGGACTTTAGAATACAGGATGTCACAGCCAGAGGCCTCAGAACATAGAATCCTAGAGGATCAAGGGACCTTAGAACAAAGAATGTCAGAGCTAAGAAAACCTTAAAACATGCAATATTAAGAGTTGGAAGGGACATTAAAGGACCTCCTGTTGACCAATTGTCTTACTTTACAGATAAAGAAACTGAGGCCCAGAAGGGGGAGGGTGAATAACTTGCCTAATCGAGGGAATAGTCAGAGTCCAGCTCTCCGCAGCGAGGTGTGCTATTTACTATACCATACTTCCTTAGGTGGTCTAATGCTGCAGATGTCAGAGTTCTGGGCTCCTCAGCGAGTCTGGAAAAGACCAAATCTGCTCACGCTACAGCAGGGCTGGAAAGGTCCCTGAACTGAACAGCTTCCATGTTATCATCTGTAAGATGAGAGGGTTGGATAAGAGGATCTTCAAGGGCTCTCCACCAGCCTCTAATCTAAAGTGCCTTCAGGCCTCTCCACAGGTAACCATCTCCAATAGGTTTTTTGGTCATGAAAGAAGAAGACTTTGGCGGGGGCGGGGGGGGGGGGGGGGGGGGTGCAGCAAGGTGGCACAGTGGATAGCACACCAGCCCTGGATTCAGGAGGACCTGAGTTCAAATCCGGCCTTAGACACTTGACCCTTATTAGCTGTGTGACCCTGGGCAAGTCACTTAACCCTCATTGCCCTGCAGAAAGAAAGAAAGAAAGAAAGAAAGAAAGAAAGAAAGAAAGAAAGAAAGAAAGAAAGAAAGAAAGAAAGAAAGAAAGAAAGAAAGAAAGAAAGAAAGAAAGAAGAGGACCTGAAAGGGCCCCCACGAGGGCCCCCAAACTGGAGGTTTCCACTTTAAAGATTCACTCTTGAGATGAACTTTGCATGCTCCCACCCACCTCTCCCAGGAGCCCTGTCCCACTCCCCACCTCCCCAGCCCACTTGCAGAGAAATGTCAAGTCTGAGCCAGGCTGCCTGCCTGCATTGCATGTTCCTGAGACAGAATTGACAGACACTTGTGAAGGAATAATAGCTCTGAGCTCAGGCAAGGGAGGTGGGGCTGGTCCACCCACATCCCCAAATCCAAGGCAACACCCATCCCCAGGAACCAGGCAGAGGGCTTCCCTTGGACAGCAGGTAGAGCCTCCACTGAAGAGCACTGCTGAGCCCCTGGGATGCCGGGCCCACTAAACTAGAAAAAGCACTGGCCTGAAAATCAACAGGATCGAGTCCTGATTCCTGTATATCCATTCATCTGCTGCATGACCTTGGGAAAGTAAATTCCCCTTTCTGGGACTCATTTTTCTTTTGTCAAATGAGGATGACAACCTCTATCTTACCTACATCACAAGGGTGTTGTGAGACTAAAATTAGATAAGCATATGCAAAAATGTCCTGAAAAGAGTTTAAAGCTCTCCACAAATATATTTTAATCATAGATTAATGTATTACTAATAAAAATCCACAGCTTATTCTCCTGTCTTCAACACTTCCTTTCCACTCGTATCTCCCACTCCTCCTCTTCATGTTTTTTCTCCAGCCAAAATGGACTATGAGCTGTTTAGAGATTTTGTCATGCCCTCTGCCTGCAGGCTCTCCCCTAGCCTAGCAAAATATTCTCTTCTCTTGTTTGGTTTGTTTTTTGTTTGTTTTTGTTTTGTTTTGGGGGAGGCAGGGCAATGAGGGTTAAGTGACTTGCCCAAGGTCACACAGCTAATAAGGGTCAAGTGTCTAAGGCCGGATTTGAACTCAGGTCCTCCTGAATCCAGGGCTGGTGCTTTATCCGCTGTGCCACCTAGCTGCCCCCCACATCCTATTCTCTTTCTCTAAGACTTAGTTTAGGCATCATCACTGCCCCTGCCTGGGAAGCCTTAATGCATACCCCAGCTGAAAGTGACCCCCGCCCTTGTCTCCCAATGTCTTGAGGCACCTTGTCTGCCTCTCTCATTGGTCCCTATCACATTCCATGTTGCTTCATCCTCATTATCTGTGTGCTGTCCTGTGCCCCCTAGGAGGGTGTTAAGTTGCTTGCAAACAGGGGTTTTCACCTCTGTATCCCTAGCACTTAGCACTGGCTTTTACACACAGCTGGTGCTGCTGTATCATTATCATTAGTGATGGTAACAACAGATGTTTCTGCCCACCCCCTCTCTGCTCCCTCTGCTCACTGCTCCTGTAGGGACCAGAATGTAAGAGAAAGAACCCTGGATGGAGTCACAGGACTGGATTCAGACCCTTAATATGGCTACTTATTTTTTGTGTTGTTACTTTGGATGAGTGACTTTTATCTTGGTTTCATTTGCCTTGTCTGTAAGAGCTGATGATGATTAATGATAATTGATGATGATATCAAAGGTCCCTTTTGGGTCTATACCCTATGAAGACCATGCAATTGGAGAACAGGGTCCATCTTAGAGATCCCTTCAAACAGCCATTGGGAAGAGGGTGGGCACCTTTTCTATTAGGGATGCCAGTCTTCCTCCTCCCCCCAGTGCTCTTTCCCTTCTTCTGCCCCAGAAGTGATCACCACTCATGCCAGTGGCACAGCAATGAGCATTGTTCCTGACCCTTCGGCTCTGTTCCCCATGTCCTGTCATTCTTGGCATCCATCAGAGGCCTGCCAGCACCCTCAAAAGACAAGGCAATCAATCAAGCCTCGTCAGGTATCCCTGGCAACAGAAAGGCATCCATCCTCAGGGGCCAAATGGTTCAAAATGAACACCTTCCATGTTCCTTCGTTCTCTCCAAGCACTTCCCACCCCTTCCTAAAGAAATAGGACCCCTGAGATTACCTAAGTAGCAAAACAACTCTGGGTCTTTATGCACCCCTGCCATGTACACACAGAGGTACACACACACACATCAAACCCACACACACTAAACACAAATACACACACACGCAAAATCCAGTCAACCAGCAGGAAGGAACAAAGGAAAGAGAGAACAACATGGGCTCCTCTGGGGCTGGTGAGGGTGGTTTGTGGGTTACAGTTGCTGCATCCACAGGAAGGGCAAAGGGGAGAAGCAAAGATGTTTCCCATATAGCAATGGGGCTGGAAACACGCCATCGAGCAAGGACTGGCCCTGCTGCAAACTGCAAGTATCGACAAGGACACAGGGCTAGACTGCAGAACTTCAGAGAAGCCTGGGCCCCAGCTGTGCTATGCCTATCCCTGCCCATCCTCTGGGGATCACTGAGCTTGGCTAGGGTGCCTAGGAGCAGAATTGACCTGATTCCCCAGGGGCCAAAGTCTCAAGTGGTACATTTTCCTCCTCTGTGAAATGAGGCGGTTTGGCCTAGGTATTTTCTAGTGTTCACATTGTATGTTTTAAGATCACACCTAGCTCTAATAGTCTATGTTCCAGAGTTCTTTCTAGATATTCTACGTTCTAAGGATTCTCTGATATTCAATGACTATGAATCATTAAGTATCCCCCATATCCCAACTTCAGAATGGCTATTTCAGGGACATTACTCTCTACATACCAAAATCTGAGTGCAGTTTTTCTCACACACACACACACACACACACACACACACACAATTTTCCCCCTTCCCACCTGTGCCAAATATCGGACAATGGTATGAAGCTGCCCTCTGTTGGCCAGTATAGGAACTACACAGTAAATGGACAGCCAATGTTTCAGGACCTTGGACAGCACATTCTAGGGAGGAATTTCTGCTTATGCAGAATAACCTAATTCTAACATCTCCTCCATCCCAACACACATAGGGCACTATGGCAATGTACACGAAGTCTGTGTTTGCAAAGTTATCTGTTTCACATATCACTATAGTTAAGGCTCTCTCCCAATCGGAGAGCACCACATCTGGTCTGAACATCAACCAAGGTCAAACCATCTCAATTACACCCAGGAATCCTTTGAAGACCTCTGGCCATCAAATACTTCAAAGTAATAAGATAGCAACAATGAAACACCTGCACCCCAAACACAATGCAAACACCTACTCAAAGCATCTGTCCCTGTTCCCTAACAAACAGGAACAATGCCCCCCCCCCAACACCTATACGAGGTACACACACACACACACACACACACACACACACACACACACACACACACAGAATTTAAGAGCTATAAGGAACCTAAGAACATGGAATGTGGGAACATAAAATTTTAGATTGGGAAAGGACATAAGAGATCCAACCTTTCATATAATTATACTGAATGACACTTGAGACCTTAGTCCCTGGGCCTCAGGACAGCCACGGGCTCCCTGGTTCAGCCCAGCTGACCAGCGTGCAGAGAAGAAGCAGGAGTCCTTCCTGTTCTCACTCTCTACCATCTTCTCATAGATCCTTTCCATCCCACTCCTCTTAGGTAAACTTTTCCAGTGGCCCAGATGCACCATATATGATATTTCAATGTTTGGTGTGTTTGTATAGCTGAATTGTAAACACTGGAGTGGGAAGATATTCTTTAGCCTGCCACAGACTGTTATGGCCCCTGACCAGCTATAACACCCTTCCCTACCCAATCCTTCCCTATCAATCTCTCCTCTCATGAAAATCCACTGCTTCTCCCATCCTGCCACCTTCCAATAGAAGATGATCCTCCAGAGGCTTGCTGAGATGGTGGAGCTTACAGATCCTCAATCCAGCATGTTCCCTCCAATCTAGGTGGCTAGAAGCTAGAATTGAGGATTTCAGAGCTTGAAAGGATCTTGAAACACAATGACAGAGATAAGAGTAGCCTTAGAGCACTGTATAGCAGAGATATCAAGAACATTAGAACACAGAATGTTAGAGCAAGAAAGAGTTTTAGAACACAAAATGTCAGAGTACGGAGGGACCTTAGAATATAGAATGTCCTCAGACACTTGACACTGTAGCTGTGTGACCTTGGGCAAGTCACTTAGAATATAGAACGTCATGGCTACTATGAAAATATATTTTGCATGACATCACATGTATAATCAATATCAAATTGCTTGCCTTCTCAATGAGTGGAACGGAGTGAAAGGGAAGGAGAAAATTCAGAACTCAAAATTTTAAAAAATGATTGTTAATAACTTTTACATGTAATTAGGAAAGATTTAATGAAATAAATGTTGTTGTTCGGTCATGCCAGTCATATCTGACTTTTCGTGACCCCATTTGGGGTTTTCTTAGCAAAGATACTAGAATGGTTTGCCATTTCCTTCTCCAGATCATTTTACAGATGAAGAAACTGAGGCAAACAGGGTTGAGTGACTTACTCAGGTTCACCCAGCTAGTAATTGTCTGAGGCCAGATTTGTTTCTTTTTTATCTAGTTATTTTATTTTTTAAAAAATAATAGGGGGGCAGCTCTGTGGCGCAGTGGTTAGAGCACCAGCCCTGGATTCAGGAGGACCTGAGTTCAAATCTGGCCTCAGACACTTAACACTTACTAGTTGTGTGACCCTGGGCAAGTCACTTAACCCCAATTGCCTCACCAATAATAATAATAATAATCACTTTTACTTATAGTTTTGAGTTCCAAATTTTATCTGAGACCATATTTGAACTCAGATGAGTCTTTCTCACTTCAGGCCAGCACTCTACCCACTGCACCACCTAGCTGCCTAATGAAATAAATACAAATATGTTTTAAAAAATCAAGTCCAAAAGAATATTGAATGTCAGAGCTTTATAGGACTTGCTGATTGAAGACATCGAGTTACGAATCTTGGGCTTTCAGTGACACTTTTCCTCCAAGTGCCTGAGAAATCTCCATCCCTCATTCCTCCCAGCCACTTTTCCTGGCCATAACACTCACCTTTCTGGTGCTCTTTTCTAAGAGAGGATGGTGGGATTAGACTGGCAGAAGAATGGAGATAAAAGATGTTCAGAGCCCTCCAACTGGACAAGCTTAATAAAAAGTTGATGAACCAACTTCATCAGCACTTCCTTCAAGCCAGACATTATTTCATGTGTCAGGAAGCCACCTCTGGGATGGAAAGGAGTCACTAGGACAAATGGAGTTATCAGGTGACCTAAATGATACTGTGGTGTGGAATGAGCAAAGACACAGGTTCCAGACTCTCCCTTTTACCATTTATTGACTGTTGGACTGGTACAAGTCACATCACCTTCAAGCAGTGGTGGCAATGGAAGAAGTATGAGCAAGAAGCCCTCGTCACAATGCCCCTGGTGTACTGTGATGTAGAAAAGCTCTGATCTAGACCCAAAAGACCTGGGGTTCCAGTTCTCAACCCCAAAACTTACTAGCTGTTTGACTGTTGGCATTCCACTTTGCCTCTCCAAGCTTTACTTTCCTGCCTTCTCTAGGTCCCTCAAAGGGAAAGCGCAGCATCTAGCACATAGTAGGCACATCATCATCATCATGGCTAGGTTTGTAAAGTGCTTTACAAATCTTATCTCATTTTATCCTCACAAATAGGGAGGTGGGTGCTTTATTATCCCCATTTTACAGATAAGGAAACTGAGGCAAACAGAGTCACTTGCCCAGATTTGGATTCTGGTCTTCCTGACTCCAGATCCAGCTCTGTATACTGCATCACCCAGCTGCCTTCTTAATAAATGCGTGCTAACTGACTGACTTGGCTCTGCAGACTAGCAAATGCCATACAAAGGGGGGATGCTATTTCTACTATTCCAACTTCCAAATTGCTGAATCTTTTGCCTTCTGTGTTAAATGCAGTCAATATGGCCAACAGGTGGCAAGCCAAGTCACATTCCCATCAGGGAGACTTGGGAGTATAGGAGAAGGTGACGACAGGCTAGAAGAGAAGCCCAATCCACGGAGAATAAAGCCTAGCACCCCATCTGGCCCCACTCCCCTCTACGTCTGACTGATCTGGTCCTGAGCCTCCCCCCCCAAGTTCCAGGAATGACATTTCCTGGGATATGCTTTGCTTCTGCCACTCAACTTTGCAGCTTGACCAACTCACCTCCCTTCTCTTGTGGTTGTTCAGTTGTTTCAGTCATGTCCAATTCTTCATGACCCCATTTGGGGTTTTCTTGGCAAAGATCCTGGAGTGCTTTGCCATTTCCTTCTCCAGCTCATTTTGTAGATCAGGGAACTGAGTCTAAGAAGGCTAAGTGACTTGCCCAGGGTCACACAGCTTCTCTGGATGGACAATATTATCTCAAAGGTCCTTTCCAGCTGTAAATCCTTAGAACCCATACACTCTCCACCCAGGACTCCTTGTTTCTCTGCTTCTCCTTCTCTCTGCTTGAGTCACTGCCCTAAAAATAGTACACACTTAGGGATAAAAATACTCAAAGTGATGTAAACATGAAATCTTGCAGCCCCTTGCCCTGGGCTGGAAACCCCCTTGCTGGTTGAGATTGTTAGGATAGAGGATAGAGGTGGGCCCCAGGGATCATGATGGCCACTTCTCCTTGGTACAGGTGGCTGCTCTCTGTTTCTGGTGGGGGAAGGCCTGGAGACAGAGGGGAGAGGGCCAACAGCCCCCCATCTAGAAGCCGGGATGCAGCCAGTTTGCCCAAAAGCAAGAAGATAAACAAAAAACAACCAAACTCTTCTTCTAGCCTACCCAAGCCTCCTTAATCTTTTGGTTGCTGTTCAGTTGTGTCTGACTCTTCATGACCCCATGGACCATACTGTCCCCAGGGTTTTCTTGGCAAGGACACTCGAATGGTTGGCCATTTCCTTCTCCAGTGGATTAAGGCAAACAGAAGTTAAGTGACTTGCCCAGGGTCACACAGCTAGTACCTGTCTGAGGCTGGATATGAACTCAGGTTTTCCTGACTCCAGGCCCATCACTGTATCCACTGAACCACCTACACAGCTACTATTGCACAGTCAAGATGCTCTTCCTTTTCAAACCCAGGACTCTTCACCACAGGCCTGGAAGAGGCTGGCTGGGAATTTGAGACCTGGCTCTTGACACATTCCTGGCTGTGATACTGGGCAAACCTAACCTCTCTGAACCTCTTTTTCCTACTTTATCAAAAGGTCATAATATGAGTTCAAATCCGGCCTCAGACACTTAACACTTACTAGCTGTGTGACCTTGGGCAAGTCACTTAACCCCAATTGCCTCACTAAAAAACAAACAAAAACAAAAACAAAAAAGGTCATAATAATACTTGTACTATACACCCCACAGAACTGTTGTGAGGAACGTACTACAAATCTTAAGGTGCTAAAGAAATGTGTATTTTTTTTTGCAGGTCAATGAGGGTTAAGTGACTTGCCCAGGGTCACACAATTAGTAAGTGTCAAGTGTCTGAGGCCGGATTTGAACTCAGGTCCTCCTGAATCCAGGGCTGGTGAGCTCTATGCCACCTAGCTACCCCCAAGAAATGTGTATTATTAATGCCATCATCATCATCACCATCAGACAGTTCCAGACAGAAGCAGCTTCTCATCCCAAGTCATACAGCAGATCACACGTAGAATTTAGAGTTGGAAGGGCCTATGAAGATAACCTGGTCCAACCCCCACTCCCCATTTTACAGATGAAAAAACTTGGACCCAACAGGTGAAATGACTTTCCATGGCTAGTAAAGAGCCTAACCAGAACTCAAAGCTAGGTCATCTGGCTCCAATGCCAGGCTCTTTCCAGCTGGCCACCCTGCCTCCCCACGCCTAGAAGAGAGACAGAGACAGAGACAGACAGGGATGGGGGGAGAAACAGGGAGACAGACAGAGAGAGAGACAGGGAGGCAGACAGAGAGACAGGGAGGCAGACAGAGAGAGACAGGGAGGCAGACAGAGAGACAGGGAGACAGACAGAGAGAGACAGGGAGGCAGACAGAGAGACAGGGAGACAGACAGAGAGACAGGGAGACAGACAGAGAGACAGGGAGGCAGACAGAGAGAGACAGGGAGGCAGACAGAGAGAGACAGGGAGGCAGACAGAGAGACAGGGAGACAGACAGAGAGACAGGGAGGCAGACAGAGAGACAGGGAGACAGACAGAGAGACAGGGAGGCAGACAGAGAGAGACAGGGAGGCAGACAGAGAGAGACAGGGAGGCAGACAGAGAGAGACAGGGAGGCAGACAGAGAGACAGGGAGGCAGACAGAGAGACAGGGAGACAGAGAAACAGAGGCTGCTCTGGCCCTGGGGCACAACCTCTGCTCCCAGGCAGATGCAGAGAGGAAGCAGTCTGAAAAAGAAGTGGGGGATTCCACCTGAAGGGGAAAATAGTCAGCTAGCTGTAGCTGCTGCTAGCACGGGAGCTTCTACACCAGAGGTGAGGGGAAGCTGACCCCTGTGCTTGTCTGAGTCAGCACATCTGTGATCATAAAGCATGAAGACGTGTATGTTTGTGCCTGGGTTCTGTATATATGCATGTTTGTACATACCTGCCTTTGTGATAGCATGAGCAAGTGTGTGTGTGTGTGTGTGTGTGTGTGTGTGTGTGTGTGTGTGTGTGTGTTCATGAGCTCCCCAAGCACAGGGTCTGACTTATCAGGGCTGCTTAAATGTGTTTGCTGAATTGAATGCAATGAATGTGTAAATCAATCAATCACTCAATCAGCAGGCATTGATTAAAAATCTCCTTTGTGGCAGGCCCTGACTAGGCTCTGGGTAAATGTGTACACCCGTGCACTGGTGGTGGTGGTGGTGTGGTGTGTGTGTGTGTGTGTGTGTGTGTGTGTGTGTGTGTGTGTGTGTACCTCTGTCTCGGCATCAATAGGCCTGTGCACACTCAGGCTTTTTATGCACGCAGGTGTCTGCATGCAGTTGCCTCTGGACGTGTGTCTGTTGTCACATCTGGGAGCGCATGCATGTGCCCACATGGGTGCATACATGTCTATGTCTCTGTCTGATGGCAGACTTGATGGGCTTCTTCAGCCAGACTGTGAGACTATCCCACCTTAAGAGTCCTCAAACCTTATTATCTGTTCCCACCATCTCCAAAGAATGAAGGAATAAGGCCAGATCAGGGAGGGCAGTGCGGCTGTGGAGACCAGACCCTTCCACCCCAACTGCTGCAAGTCCATTTCAGGGACTGCCCAGAGGGACAGGCAATTACGCTTAATTCAATTTAACAAGCTTGTATTAAACACCTTATCTTAAGCAAAAAATGAGATAGTCCCTGCCCACTGCAATGTCGAAGAACAGAGGAGAAAGAACATGAAAGGAAAGAGCAGAGAGAGGGTAAAGAGTAACAGTGTCCTGGGCCCCCGGGAGGGCAGGATTCCCTCTGTGAGAGAGGCCCAAGGAGGAAACCACCTAGCCCACCGAGCTTAAGAAAAAGACTGTAAGAATCACAGTAAAAAGAACAGTAATCATCCCCATTTCTGGAGGGCCTTAAGGTTTACAAAGCTCTTTGCTCCCAATGACCCTGTGGGGGGCTCAGGTCTAATCTTTGAGTGCGGGGGGGGGGGGGGGGGGGGGGGGGGCTGGCTGAGCCCAGACTTAAGACCTGATTCTCCCCACTACAGCTAAATTGCTCTGGCTCCCCCTCTCCCCCTGACCTCCCCAGCTCTATCAAGCCTGACATAGAGTTGGGAGGGGGAAAAGCTGGTGATTAAGATTACTGTAAACTCATCCAAACTTCCTTGGGCTAGAAGGGATGGGAGGGAGCTCCCTGATAGAGCTCAGACAGGATGACCCATTTGGAGAGTATATGGACACCCCTCATCTACAGGGCTGCCCCCACAGCTCCCAAGGGACTCCCATATGAGGTGGGGGAAATCTATCAAATTCCCTCTCTGACAGGGACCAGGAAAGGAGATGTGGTTGGGGACTGGGTGATCAGGAACCGACCCTATCTTTATTCTACTTCCTTCTCAGTCAAAGGTCAATCCTTGGATCCTAGATATAAGATGAGACAGCCCGGTTCAAGCCTCCAGGTCCTTCACGAAGGTGTGTCTACACACCTGGGGCAAATCACTTAATCTGTCTGGGCCCCAGCTTCCTCACCGGTGAAATGAGATAATAGGGTCTGAGCTATCTACCTCCCGGGACGGTAAAGAGGGAAAGTAATTCAGAAATTTACAATGCTAGCAAAAGCATGTGGTATTATTATTCTTAGACACAGAGAAGACAACGGCCTCAAGGAATGGAAAGAACCCTGACTTTATAGTCTGGGGAACTGGGTTTGACTCTAGGCAATGGACTCGGATCTCTGATCTCTGGTTGTCCCATAAGTAAAATGAGGGGCTTGGACTACATGATCTAGCTCCAAAGCCTAAGACCTTAAAGGTCACCTAGTCCAAGCCCCCCATTTTATATTGGCATTGAGAACCGTAACACAGTACCTCGAGGGTTGGAGACTCGGAGGTCCACTCTCTTCTTGCCTACTCTTTGCAATTCTGATTTCCCCAGGCCAGGCCCTCATCTTGTAGCCCACCATCACAGCCTGCATTAGATGATCCAGATATCTCCTGACAGACCATGGAAGTTTTCTCTTCCTAGTCTCCTCTCCCCACAGCCTTCTGGGAGACCACCTGTCCAAGCAACTGAGACATCAGTCCTTTCAAAGTTCCAGAAGGCCCTGGGAAGATGGTGGGGTTTGGGGAGAGAGTTGCCCTGGAGAGAGAATAGGGACTCTCCGTACTTCATAGAAAGAAGCTAAAGAAAAATTTTACTTTTTAGAGCCCAAAGGAACCTTAGAAATCACCTAGTCCACTAGTCTCAGATTAAAAACAAACAACTGGGCTCAAAGGTCACCTATTGCGGCTACAGGAACTTGAAGCCAGATCTTCCTTATCGATAAACATTCAATCTCTACTCTTCCTTGGGAGGGGAGCAGCCTTTCCCACTCCTCCAATGCCCACTGCCTCCCTCTAAGCCAGGCTTCCCTCGGCCCTGGCTCAGAGCTACCTTGGCCTCCAGGGGCCATCCCTGAGAGTCGATCTACCACCCCATACCAGCTTCTCCGGCACCCAGTCCAGCTGCATCTAGCCTCAGAGGGCAGGGAACAGTCACTCTGGGACAGTCTCCAAGGGCATTGTTGGGGCGCTCTCTCCTTCCGCCTGTGAAGGCCCCGTTAGATGACTTGTAACAAGGACTCTGGGGTCACCAGGACTGGATGGTGCGTGATGATGCCAACAGGCGAGCCCTGGACAGATCCCCTCAGACACTCCCCAATGTCTGGCAGGTCACCTAAGGCGAGCACTGAGCCCAGGGAAATGGAGGGGAGCGGTGAGGCCAACCGAGGGTATATCAGACCCCAGGTGACTCCGAAGGGACATGTTACCTTGTGGCTGCCACAAAGCACGTTATAAATTCCCAGCGAGTCTTCAGAGTCCCGCTGGTCCCCCCTGGGGACAGAAGCAAGAGAAGACACCGAACTGATCGCTTACCCACTGGCCCTGAAGGGGCAGACTTGGGAGGGGTGAAGAGAGCCCCCCCTTTCCCAAAAGGGGCCTGAGGACTGGAGCCCCCGCCCTGAGTCACGAGTGGGGAGTGGGGGTGGGGTAAGAGTGACCCCAGCCTTTCCACCCGCGGGCCAGAGCCCAGCCCCTGGCAGGGGGCACCAGCGTCGCCTGCCTCCGCGGCAGCTTCCCTGTGCCCTTCAGGAGCCTGGCCCTCGGCCCACGGGCACCCCGCCTTTGCTGTCGCCGCCGCCGGGGGTCACCTGAGCGCGGCCCTCCCCAGCCTCGGGCAGGCGCCCAGGGGTCTGGGCCGGCCGAGGGGGAGGGGAGAGCCGGGCAGGTGCCCGCTGGGGCTGGGGGCGCGGGGGGGCGCGGGGAACGCGGCGCGCATCCTTGCCTCCCTGTCCCTCGGGGCGCCCGCCCCGCGCACACCTCCCACCCCCGCCCGTGCCCGGCCAGGGGCTGCCCACTCACCCGCAAGGCCTGGGGGAGGGCTGGCGGGCTCCCTCGGCTCCGGTGCTGGCCGCAGCAGCCCCGGTCGGACGCAGCTCCGCTCCCGCTGCTGCTCCCGCTGCCGCCGCCGCTGCAGTTGGGGAGGGGGGGAGCGGAGGGGGAGGGGGAGGGAGGGAGGGCTGTCACGTGGCCGCAGAGCGCTCCTCTCTTTGCGCCGCCCCCCCCCTCCCCTCACTGCGGAGCCCGAGCCCAGAGCATCTTCTAGCCTCCCCCCGCACCCCCCTCCCCCCGGCCGGCCGTGGACAGGGGCAGAGGAGGCACGGTGTACAGCGCCCCGGCCCCTCAGGTCCTCAGAGCCAGTCCCCAGGCTCCAAACCCTGCGGACTCCCACCTGCAGAATTATCATTGATCTTCCTCCCCATCTCACACATGAGGCTCCAACCCCCTCCCCCAATTCTGAGAATTCGCCCCATTTTACCGACGAAGAGACTGAGTTCTTCCGAGCAGGGGAAGGAACGACGCTGTACTCGGGAGGGGGGGCGGCGGAGGGGGGGGTTACACCTGACTTTTAGGCCCTACTATGAGACAGTGTAGTGCAGAGGGGAAGGGGCCCTAGCTGTGGAGTGAGAGGAACCCAGCCTCTGCTGTCTACCGCCTCACCCCCTCCCCTCTGGACAGGATAATCGCTGAGATCCCATAATCTATGGTTACACCCAAGGTCATTCAGTCAGTGAGCAGAAGAGGTGAACAGTTATGTGGGATTCCCCTGCCCAAAGCCTATGGGGCACTGGGGGAAGAACTGGACCTGTCAAGGGGCAGTTAGGTGGTACCATGGATAAAGAACCGGCCCTGGATTCATGAGGACCTGAGTTCAAATCCGGCCTCAGACACTTGACACTTACTAGCTGGGTGACCCTGGGCAAGTCACTTAACCCCAATAGCCTTGCAAAAAAAGAAGAACCGAACCTGTCACACCCAAGTTCAATGGAAGGATTTGGGAGGTTGGGAAGCAGAGACCTGGAAGCCAATCGGCCTGTAATAATAAGAGCTGACATTTGTTTATTGCTCTATGGTTTATCAAACACCTTATGCATTTTCTCCCATTTGAACCTCACAATCATCTTGTGGGCTAGGTTCAGAGGAGAAACTGAGGCTCAGAAATTGGCTTGGGCTTGGTTACAGGGCAAGTGAGTAGCACAAAGAGGATTGAAATCCTGGGTCTTCCTAAGACTCCAGCCCAGCATTCTCTCCCCCTTTACCCAGCTGCCTCTGTAGATTTTGATTCATTCACTGAGCAAACATTTATTAAGTCTATCAGTGAATACATATTTATTAAGTGCTTACTATGTGTCATGCACTGTGCTAAATCCTGGAACTGTGTGCAGAACCCTGGCTAGACCACATACTCAGTTAAGATACAGAACCTTCAGAGAGCAGCTAGGTGGTGTAGTGGCTAAAGCACCTGCCCTGGATTCAGGAGGTCCTGAGTTCAAATATGACCTCAGACACTTGACACTTACTAGCTGTGTGACCCTGGGCAAGTCACTTAACCTTCATTGCCCAGCAAAAAAAAAAAAAAAAGATACAGAACCTTCTACAACTCTTCACCCTCATGGGGGTTTACTGTCCTACCAACAGCCTTTATAGAAAGGGGAGAGGTTGGCACACCTGAGTGGGATTTTGAGGGGGTCCCAGAAAGGGTCAGAATCAGAGATTGGGCTGCAATTCTGGGACAATGAAGTGGTGGGAGACAGGTTCCCCAGGACTCTCCTAGGTGAGTGTCATTAGGACTTCAGGAAGACAGGATGAAAATCCATATTGACTCACCAGTTAGCAAGGTGACAGGTGCCAGGGGGGCTGGGTGACAGTGACCTCCTCCATCCCCCGCCCCCCAGCAGCTTGTGCACATACTGAAGTCTTCAGAAATGTTTAAAGAGTGTATGACATGGGTAGCCACAACTTTTCACATGATATTTGGAGGGCAAGTATGAGTCTACTCCTGGGCATCAGGTACCACAATAGGGTCCTTTGCAGCCTTCTCTGGCAAGTGGGAGGCCTGTATAGAATACTGCATCTAATGAGTAAATGTGTAATACATGCTTCATCTACCTAATTGGGCACCCGATATTTTAAGAGAGGTATGGGAGATAGTAGAGAAATGAGAGTTAGCAGTGGTGTGTGCGCACGTGTGGGACTTGTGTGTTGGGATCCACACAAGTGGGAATGTTGGTCATTCGGGAGAAGGCTGACACTCGTCCTGCTTTGTCCCAGAGGGCAGACCTAGGTGGAAATCCAAGGAGATCTCTGCTGGATGTAAGGAAAGCCTTCCTCCTAATCAGAGGCCTTGGAAGGGACAGGCCTTTGGCACAGGCGGTCTCTGAGCAGAGGCTGGACAACCACTTTGTTGGGAAAAGCTACAGTGAGGATTCCTGATCAGCTGCAGGTTGGACAAGATGCCCTTTGAGCCCCCTCTTGAGACAGTGCCTCCAGAATCATTGGATGTCTACCCAACTAGAAATAATGGTAGAGATGAGCCGCTCCTCTGATAAATGAGAAAAGTCTATGATTCTAAGACAGGGTTGAAAACCAGAAGACCCAGGTTCTAGCCCAAAGCCTCTGTCACCTATTTACTGTTCCCTTCATGAAATTCCCAGTGGACTGGTCTGTAAAAGAAGGGGGTTGGAGGGGCAGCTAGGTGGTGCAGTGGATAAAGCACCAGCCCTGGATTCAGGAGTACCTGAGTTCAAATCTGACCTCAGACACTTGACACTTAATAGCTGTGTGACCCTGGGCAAGCCACTTAACCCCAATTGCCTCACCAAAAAAAAAAAGGAGGTTGGATTAAATCTTTGAGGTCCCTTCTAGCTCTAGCATGCTCTGTTCTAAAGTTCCTTTGAGCTTTGTATAGCCTAAGGTCCCTTCTTACTAATGCCCCATGGTTTTAGGATTCTAGAGCTGAAAAGAAAGGACTAGGTCAAAATCTGGAAACTGGAAACAGAAAGACCCAGCCTTGCCAATGTGACCCTCTCAAATGAGGCTTCCTGATTCCAGGCCCAGTGCTCGGTACACTATGGCGCCACCTAGCTGCCCCTATGGACTCTAATTCCCAACAAACTGACTGGACTGAGGCTGGATTTTTAAGGAAGGAGGCTCTACAGTTCAATGGTCAGAGCACAATACTCTATTCCTCTGTCCCCATCTCATTCCTGAGATTAGTAATATATCCTTGGTGCCCAAGGACTGAGCTAGATCAGTTCAGATTTGTCTCCCTTTTGCTGAGTGGACCCACTAACTATGTTCATGTGATCATGGAATACAAAATGGAAAGGGACCTTAATTCAATTCAACAAGTATTTATAGGGGGCAGCTAGGTGGTGAAGTGGATAAAGCACCTGCCTTGGATTCAAGAGGACCTGAGTTCAAATCCAGCCTCAGACACTTGACATGTACCAACTATGTGACCCTAGACAAGTCACTTAACCCTCATTGCCCCACAAAAACAAAACAAAAACAAAAAAAAAAAACCCAAGTATTTATAAAATGCCTACTATGTGTAAAATCATGTGTTGGAATACAAAGACCAAAAAAATCGTATTTGCCCTCAAGGAAGATGTTGGAGGTGGACTCCAAGTTGTGCTTTGAAGGAATTCTAGGAGGCAGAAGAGCCAGTGAGCTAGCGCATTCCAGACATGAGGCACCTAATCAAAGGAAATGTTGTCTAAGTGATTAGTTACAAGGCCTCTTGGCCTAGAACATAGAAGAAAAAGTGAGAGAATGAGAAGAGTAAATCTGTAAAGGTGGGTGTGGAGGGCTTTAAATCCAGGGTGAGGGCTTCAGATTTTTCCCTAGAGGCAATAGGGAGCCACTGAAAATTTTTTGAGCGAGGTTGGTGGTGACTCGGATCTGTGTTTTAGGCATATCTTTTTTTTTTTTTGGTGAGGCAGTTGGGGTTAAGTGACTTGCCCAGGGTCACACAGCTGTTAAGTGTCTGAGGTCGGATTTGAACTCAGGTCCTCCTGACTCCAGGGCCGGTGCTCAATCCACTGCACCACCTAGCTGCCCCCAGGCATATCATTTTGGCAGCAGTGGAGAGGATGGGCTGGAAAAGGGAGACCAGTTAGGAGGACGCTATTGCAATAGTCCAACTGAGAGCTCCTGTAATAATCAAGCTGAGATGTAGGAAGAATCCACCCGACTTAGGGGAGGTTGTAAGGCGATGACAGAACACCTGGTTCAAACCCCTTATTTTACAGATGGGAAGACTGAGGTCCAGAGGGGAACATGACTCATTTCTAGGTATCACAAATAGCGAGAGACTCCCACCCAGACTTCTGCCTCCCCACTTGTTCCTCGTCTTTGTTTTCTGTACCTTTGCAGAACCAAAGAACTTAGCAGAGCCCTGGGGAACCTGCTGATCTGAGGGAGTTCTCGGATGCCAGCCCTGAAGGGTGTGACAACAGCTGAGGCCCAGATAGGGGAAGGAGGGAAGCTTGCTGGAGAGTGAGCATGCCTCCAACCTGCTCTCCCCAGGGAGCATCTAAACGCACAGTAGGAGGAGGAGGAGGGCTATGGAGGAGAGATTCTCCCTCAGGTCCCCTCTCCCCGGGCTCCTCTTCTGTTATTCACATTGACCTCCCTTCTGCCTCCCCGACCCCCACCCTTCTGCTTGCTATGCTCAGACCTCCCTGGAAGTCTATAGTGACTTAAGGAGATTCGGGGAATTCTCCCAAGATTAATTTTAACTCACTCTTTCCCTGCCCTAAATTCCCATAACAATTTCTTTGTGCCTCTCCAATGGTGCTTATCACATTTGAATTTGTACTGCAGTTACAATAGGAGCTCATTTTTATCTCAGGTGGGTATTACTCACTATAATTCTGTAAAGTAGATGGATTAATGCCCAAGGTGGGAAGGGGTGGAGTGACTTGTCCTGGGTCATAAAACCTAGGAGTAGACCTCCCAACAGAGATTCTTAAAACCCTCTAATTCAACCCCTTTGTTTGACAGACTGGGAGGTTGAGACCCAGGAAAGGGAAGTGACTTAACCGAAGGTCACACAAGTAGCAGAGGAAAACGGTAGGATTCAAACCAGATCCTCTGAATCCAAGTCCAGTGCTTGGTCCACTATACTAATCCAACTTGCCATTCACACACACACACATACACACACCAGTAGGTTCTTTTTTGGGGGGTGACTTGCCCAAGGTTACACAGCTATCTGAAGTAGGATTTGAACTCAGGTCCTATTGCCAGCAGGGCTGGTGCTCTATCCACTGTGTCACCTAGCTGCCCTCAACATAGTAGACTCTTGAAGTATTTTTTTGTTTCTTTGTTTGTTTTTGCGGGGCAATGAGGGTTAAGTGTCAAGTGTCTGAGGCCACATTTGAACTCGGGTCCTCCTGAATCAAGCGCTGGTGCCCTATCCACTGCACCACCTAGCTGCCCCCATAGTAGACTCTTTTTTAAAATTTTATTTTATTTTTTATTTTTAGTGAGGCAATTGGGGTTAAGTGACTTGCCCAGGGTCACACAGCTAGTAAGTGTTAAGTGTCTGAATCCGGATTTGAACTCAGGTATTCTTGACTCCAAGGCCGGTGCTCTATCCACTGCGCCACCTAGCTGCCCCAATAGTAGACTCTTGATAAGTCTTGATTTAAATTAAACTAAATTAGAATTTCACATCCGAAAGGAACTTTAGAACATAGAAGGTTATAGGAGGGAAGAGAATAAGCATTCATATAATGTCTGCTGTGTACCAGACATTGTCTAAGCATTTTTGGTGGGGTGGGGCAATGAGGGTTAAGTGACTTGCCCAGGGTCATATAGCTAGTAAGTGTCAAGTGTCTGAGGTTGGATTTGAACTCAGGTCCTCCCGAATCCAGGGCCAGGGCTCTATCCACTGCACCACCTAGCTGACCCACTAAGCACTTTAAAAAAACAAACAAATATGATTTCATTTGAACCTCGCAACAACTCTCATGAGGTAGGTACTATTATTATCCCCATTTTACAATTGAGGAAACTGAGGCAAACAGTGACATGCCCAGGGCCACTCAGCTAGTGACTATCTGAAGATAGATTTGATGGGGCAGCTAGGTGGCGCAGTGGATAGAGCACCAGCCCTGGAGTCAGGAGGACCTGAGTTCAAATCCGGCCTCAGACACTTAACACTTACTAGCTGTGTGACCCTGGGCAAGTCACTTAACCTCAATTGCCTCACCAAAAAAAAAAAGAAAAAAAAATGAAGATAAATTTGAAATCAGGTCCTCCTGATTCGAGGCTCAGTTCACTCTGCCACCAGCTGCCCATGATCAGGAAGGACTATTAGAGAACAGAATAGTAGAATGTCAGAGCTAGGAGAAACCTTAGAACACAGAATGGCAGCTTGGGAAAAGACCCTAGGGATAACCAAAAGAAAGTAAAGATGGGGGCAGCTAGGTGGCACAGTGGATAAAGCACTGGCCCTGGATTTAGGAGTACCTGACTTCAAATCCGGCCTCAGACACTTGACACTTACAAGCTGTGTGACCCTGGGCAAGTCACTTAACCCCCATTGCCCCACCAAAAAAAAAAAAAGTAAAGATGACTCATCTAGGCCCTAGTACAGGAGTTTGTCATACCTCCCCCCCTTTCCCTGATACCCCATCCCCCTCAAGTCCTTCTGGCAATATCTCCACCTTTAACCAGTTATAACACATTATTGCCCTGATTTTGAATATTATTCTGGACAAGGAGACTTGACATCTGGAGAGAGGGAAGAGATTTACCCAGGGTCACACAGTAGTGTGTTGCAACTGATAAAAGGTCAAGTATCATCTGGACTCTTAGCTGAATTTGTTGTTCCCTTGTTTTGTAGTTGTTTCTGATTCCTCTTGACCCCATTTGGGGATTTCTTGGCAGAGATGCTGGAGTGGTTCATCATTTCCTTCTCCAGCTCATTTTATAGATGAGCAACTGAGGTAAACAGAGTTAAGTGACTTGCCCAGGGTCACACAGCTAGTAAGTGTCTGAGGCCAGATTTGAGCTCAGATCCTCTTGACTCCAAAGCTGGTGCTCTATCCACTGCATCACCTAGCTGTCCAGCTGAAAGACATTTGTTTTAAATGGTCCTCTTTCCTGCCCTCCTAATAATTGTTGTTTGTCCTTCATTCTTGAGGACCATGACATCAGGACGATGTCATGGCTTATACTCAGATGGATTTAAGTGAGGCAGGGCTGTGCAAAGTCACCAGCCTCACTCTCTCCTCCAGATATACATCAGGACAACTGGAGATGGCCCCAGATGTTTTAAGGCAATTAGGGTTAAGTGACTTGCCCAGGGTCACACAGCTAGTAAGTGCCTGAGGTGAAATTTGCACTCAAGTCCTCCTTGTTCCCGAACCAGTGCTCTATCCACTGCACCACCTAGCGGCCCCCTCCTAACAATGCCCAAATGTTGAAGCAGCCCGTATCAACCAAGAAGCAGTAAAGCGTGACCAAAAAATTTTAAAAATGCTGCTCCAGTGCAGTGTTATAGAAAGAGTATTGGCTTTGGACTCAAAAGACCTGGAGGTTAAGTCTAGTTCTACCCCTCACTCTACGACCTTGAGAAAATTTCTTCCTTTCTCTGAGCCTCAGATTCCAAATCTGTAAAATGATCTCTAAGGTCATTCCCAGCTCTAAATATGAGTATAGCAGTAAGGACCCTTCTGTTCTGGTCCTGGCTCTAACAGTGGCTCACTGAGAGACCTTGGCCAAGTCACTTTTCTTTTTTAAATTTTTTGTTGTTTTTTTTTAGTGAGGCAATTGGGGTTAAGTGACTTGCCCAGGGCCACACAGCTAGTAAGTGTTAAGTGTCTGAGGTCGGATTTGAACTCAGGTACTCCTGACTCCAGGGCCTGTGCTCTATCCACTGCGCCACCTAGCTGCCCCTCAAGTCACTTTTTAAAAAAAATAATTTTATTTTTCTACAATTACATGTAAAAAATTTTTTTAACATTTGTTGGTGGGTTTTTAAGTTTTGAGTTTCAGATTCTATTCCTTCTTCCCTCCCCTGAGAGAGTAAGCAATCTGATATAGGTTATACATACATACGTGTGTGTGCGTGCAATCATGTAAAACACTTTCATGTTAGTCATTTTGTGGAAGAGAAAGAAAGGAAGGAAGGAAGGAAAAAGAAAGGAGGAAGGAAGGAAGGAAACAGAAAAAGAGGGAAGGATGGAAGGAAGGAAGCAGGAAAGAAGGAGAAAAATAGTATGGTTCTAGCTGTATTCAGATACTATCAGTTTTTCTCTGGAGGTGGATAACATTTTTCATCATCAGTCCTTTGGAACTATCTTGGACCACTGTATAGCTGAGAATAGCTAAGTCATTCACAACTGTTCATCTTACAATATCACTGTCTGTGTACAGTGTTCTCCAGGTTCTGCTCACTTCACTCAGCATCAGTTCATGTAAGTATTTCCAGGTTTTTTCTGAAATCTGCCTGCTCATCTTTTTTTTTGGGGGGGGGGGGGCCCAGGCAATGAGGGTTAGGTGACTTGCCCAGAGTCACACAGCTAGTAAGTGTCAAGTGTCTAAGGCTGGATTTGAACTCAGGTCCTCCTGAATCCAGGGCTGGTGTTTTATCCACT
This sequence comes from Dromiciops gliroides, assembly GCF_019393635.1. NCBI lineage: Eukaryota > Metazoa > Chordata > Mammalia > Microbiotheria > Microbiotheriidae > Dromiciops > Dromiciops gliroides. The sequence continues at coordinate 612,163,707 of NC_057863.1, read as the reverse complement.
GCACTACCTAGCTGCCCCATGCTCATCATTTCTTATAGCATTCAGTATTCCATGACATTCATATACCACAACTTGTTTAGCCATTCCCCAATTGATGGGCATTCCCTCAACTTCTAATTCTTTGCCACCACAAAGAGAGCTGCTATAAATACTTTTTATGAAATAGGTTCTTTCCTTTTTCAAAAAATTTCTTTGGGACACAGACTTAGTAGTGGTATTGCTGGATCAAAGGGTGTGCACATTTTGATAGCCCTTTGGGCATAGTTCCAAATGAACAAGTCACTTAGAAATCATGAAAATCATGAAATTTATATGCATCTGTGCCCATTGATTCTCCCAACTGCTTCATGCAGAATGTACTGATTATTATCTTCATTTTACAGATGAGAAAACTGAGGTTCAGAGAGGCTGGGTCAGTTCTGGAATCCAAGACTACTTTTGACGGCAGGTCCGTCATTTTCCCCATGACATTATGAATCTATACCTGTCTTGCTCATCTCTCAAATGAGAGGACTGGGCATTCATTGGGTCAAAGACTCAGGTGATCCAAGTTCTGAGTTCCAGTACTACCCTTAGAGGCTCTGAGACCTTTGTCGAGTCACATGCTGAAGGAAATGAGCAGTTCTGGAAGAACCTTTGGAATCCAAGGACTTGGTTCAGAATCCTAGCTCTGTTACCTTGGGCAAGTCAAGTGCTCTCTCTTGGCCTCATCTTCATGATCTGCAAAATGCAGTTCAAAAATGCCTTCCTATGGGGCAGTGCAGTGGATAGAGCACCGGCCCTGGAGTCAGGAGTACCTGAGTTCAAAACCGGCCTCAGACACTTAACACTTACTGGCTGTGTGACCCTGGGCAAGTTGCTTAATCCCAATTGCCTCACCGCCCCCCAAAAAAAATGCCTTCCTATGCTACCCTTCTAAGGTCCTAGTGTTGTTCGCTTTGTAGTCCCTCTGTGTCCTAATATGCTTTTTTGATAAGGCCCCTTCCTATACTGACATTCTTTGACCTCAAAAGTCCCTACAATCCAGGGCCTCCTCCAGTTGATGTTCTTAATGTCCCTCCCAGTTCCACCATTCTGTGTTCTAAGGGCCCTCCCAGCTCTGCCAGCCTGTGTTCTAAGGCCCTCCCAGCACTGACATCCTGTGTTTTAAGGCCCCTCCCAGCTCTGACCTTCTGTGTTCTAAGGGCCCTCCCAACTCTGACCTCCTGTGTTCTAAGGGCCCTCCCAGCTCTGACATCCTGTGTTCTAAGGGCCCTCCCAGCTCTGACATCCTGTGTTCTAAGGGCCCTCCCAGCTCTGCCAGCCTGTGTTCTAAGGCCCTCCCAGCACTGACATCCTGTGTTTTAAGGCCCCTCCCAGCTCTGACCTTCTGTGTTCTAAGGGCCCTCCCAACTCTGACTTCCTGTGTTCTAAGGGCCCTCCCAGCTCTGACATCCTGTGTTCTAAGGGCCCTCCCAGCTCTGACATCCTGTGTTTTAAGGCCCCTCCCAGCTCTGACCTTCTGTGTTCTAAGGGCCCTCCCAACTCTGACTTCCTGTGTTCTAAGGGCCCTCCCAGCTCTGACATCCTGTGTTCTAATGCTTTTTCCCTCTCTGACATTTGTTATCCTCAAAGGTCCCTCCTCACTCTAACATTTTATGTTTCAGGGTCTCCTCCAGCTGACATTCTGCATTTTAAGGCCCCTTCCAGTTCCAACATTCTATGTTCTAAGGTACTTCCCAGTCCTAACACTTATATATTCTAAGGCTTTTCCAGCTTTGACACTCTGTTCTAAAAGTCTATGAATCTACTGGTTTTTCTTCTGGGGCCCTCATTCCCCCTTTCTTGGCTCCTTTTAAGGCCTCCTGCACTCTGCCCTCAATCCTACCACCTTCTCCAAGAGTTCTGAGAAACAACATTATTAGAGCATTAACAATCCTCCCTCTTTGGTGGTTATGCTTTTTACAAGGAGGGAGGTGGTGGGTGGGCATGGACTACCAGGGTTCTGCACAAAGGCACAGACCCTGAATGGTCTTCTTTTAAGCCTCAGCAGCAAAGATTTGAGAAATAACTAGGCTCACTCCTCCATGGCACTACCTACTTGGCTTTTGGGTAAGGGCCAGTCTGCTCTGCAGGCTGCCAGGGACTCGGGCTCTCCTGCCCACCTCTGCGCAGGTTTCCAATGAAGACCAGAGGCAGAAAGGAACCACAGAGACAGAGATATGCACAGCCAACCTTTAAGTGTCTGGTGTCTCGAAGCAGAGGCCCTGTGTCTACCCACTGCATCCGGCTTGTTAAGGAGAAGGCAGTAGTGGTATGGGGCAAGAGGTGGCCATTAGGTAGGAGGAAATGCATTAGTGGCTAGAGTAAGGTCTGCAGGGAGGGAGGGGATGCTTCTTTTCAATCTTTTTTCTGAGTCAGGCTTCCAGGAGCCCATCACTCACAAGTGTTCCCTGAGACCTCTGAAATTTCAGATCATAACCTCCCATCTTTCCATCTCCTCCCACACCTTACTCCTACAAAACTGAGCCTTTATTTTACAGGTGATCCTCAAGCCCTCTGACTCTGAGTATTTCTTGGGGCATCACCTGGTTCCACTTAGTGCCCCCCAAAGCTGTTGACAGCCAAAGGAAGAAGAGTCTGGTGACTATAAAAATCACCACAGGATTGGGATGAGCGGAAGCTGTATGAGATCATGTAAGCCAATGGGAATTGGAAACAAGGAGACGCATGGACTGGGGAATGGCTAACCAAATGGTAAAGCATGAATGGAATGGGAGGCTACTGTGCTGTAAGAAATGAGGAATGTGACCAATAGAGAGATTCATGGAAAGGCTTCCATGAACTGCTGCGAAGTGAAGTCAGCAGAGCCAAAAAAAACCAATAGACACAGTGATTATGACCATATAAAATAGAAGAGTCGCTACAAAACAGTCAGAAATTAATGTTGCAAAAATACAAACAAGCTTGGCATCAAAGAAGGGATATGAAAAGACTAAGACCACCCCCACTGCTCTGCAGAGTGCAGGGGACACAAGTGTGGAACTTTACATTTATTTAAAGATCTTTTTCCATGGGGCAGCTAGGTGGTGCAGTAGATAAAGCACTGGCCCTTGATTCAGGACCTGAGTTCAAATTCAGCCTCAGACACTTGACACTTAGTAGCTGTGTGACCCTGGGCAAGTCACTGAACCCATGTTGCCTCACACACACACAAAAAGATCCTTTTTCATGAATTGATTAGTTTTGCTGATTATTTTTTATTTTATTTTGAAATTTTTTTTCTGGGAGTATGAAGGGGAAAAGAGAGGGATGGATACAAGGGGAAATGTAGGCAATGTATAAATAAAAGATATCAAATACAACTAAGGAATAACTTTAAGGATCAAGTAAACTGTTCATTTAGGAAAAAAAGGAAGGTTAATAAACCATTTCTCCAGGACCATAAAAAAGAAAGAAACATTGGGACAAGGGTTCAAGCCCAGATCTATTACCCGATGAGACTGTCAGCAACTCACTTCCCCCATGTGGGCCTCATTTTTCTCATCCAATCCAATCAACATTTATTTAACACCTGCTGGCATTCTTTTTTTTTTTTTTTGCAGGGCAATGGGGGTTAAGTGACTTGCCCAGGGTCACACAGCTAGTCAGTGTCAAGTGTCCAAGGCCAGATTTGAACTCAGGTCCTCCTGACTCCAGGGCCGGTGCTTTAACCACTGTGCTATCTGGCCGCCCCCCTGGCATTCTCCAAAAATGAAGGGGTTGGAATAGATGATATCGAAGATTTCTCCCATTTCTAATACTATGATTGAAGAACTCTAGCTTTATACCTATTAGCTCACTGACCACCCTACCTGTTTTTTCATTTTTATCTCCGTAGTTTTTTACATATAGTAGAGGATAAATAAATGTTGGATGGATCGATGTTTAAATATATGGATGTGGCGGCCAAGGTCACCTCCAACACTGATACTCTGGGTTCTAACATCCCTTCCATCTTGGACATTCTGTATTCTATATTCAGGATGCCCCAGCAACTTAAATCACTACTGGCAATTACCTGCCCTCAGAGGCTGAAGCCGAGAGCCTTGGGAATAGCAATGTCCCCCAAATCACCAAACCTACCTCCATTCCAGAGCAGGTCCTTAAGACATTATTGAGGAGAGAAATCTTGGTGGAAAAGCCGCCCACCTTCCATCACCACCAGCAACAAGTGCTGACCAACTGCCACTAAACAGGCAGCCCTGGGAATGCCAGCACGTGCTTCTAGCTCTCACCATCATCATCTGGGGACATGGAGAAGGGGTCATTCATTCCCACCAAGTGCCATTCACAGTGGGCAGGCAAGTCAGCCTGGTTGAAGAAGCAAGGCCCCATGAGTGAGGGATGGGAGGCAGCATGCCACAGACAGGTCAAATCATAACCATCATGGCCATCATCTCTCCAGGCCCTGATGGAGACAGCCCAGAGTCCTGAACTCCTGAACCCTTGGGAATATCAATGCTTCCGGCCCAGTGCCTTCAGTCATCACCCGGGAAGCAACCCCTGTGGAGATGCAGCCTGGGAGCGGCTCCTGCAGGTGCTGCAATCACAGCTACTGAAGACCCAGAAAAACATGTTCTTGTCACCAAAAGGCCTTGGTTTTGTCACATGTTTTGACATCAGAAACAGATACCATTTTATCTTTGGAAATAACATTAGAGGGGCAGCTAGGTGGCGCAGTGGATAAAGCACCGGCCCTGGATCCAGGAGGACATGAGTTCAAATCTGACCTCAGACACTTAACGCTTACTAGCTGTGTGACCTTGGGCAAGCCCCTTAATCTTCATTGCCCCACAAAAACAAAACAAAAATAAAAAAATAATAACATTAAAGGGATAACCATCTGCTTTGCTACTGAACCTTAAAGACTGTGAGAGACCTTTCTATCTGTCTTAGCACTAAAACCTTGCAAATGTGTTGTCTTCCCCTTAGAGTGTAAGCCCCTGGAGAACAGGGGTTGTCTGACTTTCCAATGTGTATTGTTTAGAACATAGCAAGAACTTAATAAGTATTCTATTTATTCACTCATTATTTATTCCAAGGGCCCTCCCAACTCTGACATCTCTGTTCTAAGGCCCTTCCAGCTCTGACATTATATGTTCTAAGGCCCCTTCCATCTATGACATTCTATGTTCTAAGCTCTGATATTCTATGAATCTAGACCCTCCCAGAATTCAGACAAGAGCACCCATATCAGAGTGCTTATAAAAACTCATAAGGTGGGGGGCAGTTAGATGGTGCAGTGGATAGAGCACCGGCCCTGGATTCAGAAGTACCTGAGTTCAAATCCGACCTCAGTTGGGCTTACTAGCTGTGTGACCCTGGGCAAGTCACTTAACCCCAATTGCCTCACCAAAAAAAAAAGAAAGGACGAAAGAACTCATAAGGTGCTGACCATGAATTGTCCTTGCACAAGACATCATGACCTAGATAGAGATGGGGAACTCTGGGGGCACTGTCACTGTCTCCTTCCAGGGCTGGGACGAGATGTTCTGTTCAAAGACATTTTCCACTCATCCCTCTCTCTCCCTCGAAGGAAAATTCCCTTGGTCCAACAGCCACACAGGAGGCTGCATGTGTACGATGGTGCGGCCCCCAGGGACAAGGCTGCCCCAGCCAGGCACTAACACTGGCTCAGTGCTAGCTGCTAATGGGAAGACAGGGACAAAGGCCCCTGAGGCCTCCATACCCTGCCCTATTTCCATCCAAACCACTTAGTAACTGACTACTCAAGTTCAGCTGCCTCTGGAGAAGAAAAGGCCTTTCCTTCCTCTCACAAATATTTAGTTCACTGTGGCTGCTGCTCAGAACCCCCCAGAACGTCCAAACCAGCTTCATAAAGCCAGTGTAGGACAAGGAGGGTGACTACTTCATGCTGATGATGCCCCAACACTGCAGGGAGGTAGACGTGAGGAGAGCAGACAGGCATCACGTAGGGAGGAAAAGGAAAGACTCTCATGATGGATGTGAAGGAGTAAAGTGCTTGGGTTTAAATTCCTGCTGGGCCCCATTACTAGCCCGGTGGCCTAGGGCAAGTCAATTCCTCCATCCAGGATTCAGCTTCCTGATCTGTCAAATGAGAGGCCTGAAATTGCTAGTGTCTAATACTCTTGTAGCTCTGAATCCATGCTTTGAATGTTGCTTTGACAGAGTCCCAAGTCCGGGGCAGCTGGGTGGTGCAGTGGATAGAGCACCAGCCCTGGATTCAGGAGGACCTGAGTTCAAATCCGCCCTCAGACACTTAACACTTACGAGCTGTGTGACCCTGGGCAAGTCACTTAACCCCAATTGCCTCACACAAAAAAAAGAAAAAGAAAAAAAGGACATAGTCCCAAGCCCCAAATTTGCTAATTCCAAGGTAACTTTAGGAAAGTCCTTTGCCCTGTCTAGATTTCTGTTTTCTCACTTATAAAATCAGAGGGAGTAGACTAGATGGCTTTTCAAATCTCTTCCACACTAATGTTAAAAATTGTTCTTATGGGGCAGCTAGGTGGCACAGTGGATAGAGCACCGGCCCTGGAGTCAGGAGTACCTGAGTTCAAATCTGGCTTCAGACACTTAACACTTACTAGCTGTGTGACCCTGGGCAAGTCATTTAACCCCAACTGCCTCACTAAAAAAAAAAAAATGTTCTTACATGCAATTGGGTGGGTGGGGAATTATTACAAAAAAAAAATCTCTTCCAGTTACAAATCTCATAATCCTATGATTTATTTTTAGGGAGGGTGGGGGAGGGGATGCAATAAAATTCTAACAGGACAAGGAATTATTACCTCGGACACTGCTACTTTGGTCATTTTCAATCATATCAGAGAGAAGGGGAGGGAGCACGTATGCCCCGGTGGGAAAAAATAAAATTGGTGAGATTCCTCACTCTAGTTTACTAACTGGGTGACTTCACTTCCCTGAATCTGCTTCCTTCTCTGTCATCACTTTGTTCATTCATTCGTTCATCCATTTATTTGTTTTTGTGGGGCAATGAGGGCTAAATGACTCGCCCAGGGTCACACAGCTAGTGTCAAGTAGCTGAGGCTGGATTTGAACTCAGGTCCTCCTGAATCCAAGCCCAGTGCTTTAGCCACCTAGTTGCCCCCTGCTTCCTCCTCTGAAGATGGGGATCATTACCCTAATAAAAAGTCGCATTTACTATGTTACTTTGAAGCTCATGAAATGCATTGTTTCATTTGATCTTATCAAATGCTGCACTGTGTCCTGGTCAGGAAAGAGCTCAGTAAAACTGAAATTGTGATGGAAATCTAAATTATTGCTATTCTTGCTCTTGGGAAATGTAAACTACTCCTTGAGGGCAAGACTTTTCATTCTTGCCTTTGTCTCCCCTAGTACATCACCAGGCACACAACCTAATAAATGCTTCTTAAATGATATGAACAGTCAGCATGTGTCTAGGGTAGGACTTGAACTCAGAATATCCTAAGTCAACTCTCTATCCCCAACACTACCTGCATCATATATTTATTCACTTAGCTATTTGTTTATTATTTCTTAATAATAATAATAATAGGGGCAGCTAGGTGGCACAGTGGATAGAGTACCAGCCCTGAAGTCAGGAGTACCTGAGTTCAAATCTGGCCTCAGACACTTAACACTTACTAGCTGTGTGACCCTGGGCAAGTCACTTAACCCCAATTGCCTCACTAAAAAAAAAAAAAAAATAATAATAATAATGGTCAGCTAGGTGGCACAGTGGATAAAGCACTGGCCCTGGATTCAGGAGGACCTGAGTTCAAATCTGGCCTCAGACACTTGCCACTTACTAGCTGTGTGACCCTGGGCAAGTCACAACCCCAATTGCCTCACAAAAAAAATAAATAATAAAAAAAAATAATAACAAATTCCCTTGTAAAAGGAGAGGGTTCTTGAACCAGAGGCTCCTTACGGTAATAGTTCTTAAAGGTTGGCCCATGAAACACCACTGACACCAAAGGATTCTTAAGTAACGGCCCATGAACCACCAACTAAGACCCTGTGAATCAGAAGGCAGTGTAGGAGACAGAAAGAAATGACTTGCTGGGGCACATCCAGGTGTGGTGGAGAGAGTTAGTCGAGCTTTGGGTTCCTATCCAGAATAAAGAAAAATGGGGATGAGAGGTGTTGGTAGAAGGCCCCTACTTCCTTGAGATTTGCCTCAGCTACCTACTCTCATATGCCTGAACTCATCTCCAATACTTCATGAACTCCTATCCCCTCACTCTCCCAATTTAGCCATAGTGGGCAGCTAGATGTCACAGTGAATAAAGCACTGGCCCTGGATTCAGGAGGAACTGAGTTCAAATCTGACCTCATACACTTGACACTGGCTGTGTGACCCTGGGCAAGTCACTTAACCCTCATTGCCCTGCAAAAAAAAACAAAAAAACCCCCCAAAAACCCCAGCTCCCCCAATTTAGCCATAGTGAATCCCAGCTGCCTCCTCACCCAATACCTCCTGTCCCGTTTGCTCATCTCTTCCTCCTCAACCCTTCCCCTCCAATGTCAGTTCTGTTTGCTCATTCCACAGTGCTCTCTGGAATGCTCCATATGAACAGACTTCCCTGATTTCAGACCTTTTTCTCTCCTGCCCCCTCTGGATGATACCCTCCTATCCGTGGCCATCCTACCCAGTAATGCTTGTAGTTCCCTCAGACTGCATCTTCCCACTCACTGGTCCAGGAGGGGGAGTCAGAATGCTCCATGAGCCCCATATTGCTTCATTCATGATCTCTTTCTGCTAAAATCACTCAGCAACCTCTACTCTGAGTTTATCCTTTACGGGAATAATCAAGGTACTGTTCCATGGGTTTTCTCCCTAACTCAACATTTCAAGCCCATTAACAATCCCTTCTCCACTATAGTCTAATCATGAGGTGACCATTCTTGTCAAGACCAACATGTGCCCTTGATTTAATCCCCTCCTCTCTTCCACAGCTGATTGTCCCCTTACCTTCAATCTTCACCTTCCTTATCTATTGGTTCCTTCCCTGCTACCTATAAACACATCCAAATCTCCCCCATCTTTAAAAATTTTCAGTAGGAATCAATCCCTCAAGCTATCACCCATTTCTCCTTTTCTCGGGTAAACTCCTAGAAAACAAAAAACCTCTCCTCTCATTCACTTCTCAATCCTTTGCATACAGTCTAACTTCTAATAATATATATATATATATATAAATATATATATATATATATAATATGAATTCATCTCTAAATTGAATTACTCTCAAAAATTACTTATGATCTCTCTCTCTTTTTTCTTTTCGGCAGGGTGATGAGGGTTAAGTGACTTGCCCAGGGTCATACAGCTAGTAAGTGTCAAGTGTCTGAGGTTAGATTTGAACTCAGGTCCTCCTGAATCCAAGGCTGGTGCTCTATCCATTGAGCCATCTAGCTGCCCCACCCATGATGATCTCTTAATTGCAAATCTAACAGTCTTTCCCCCATTGTTCTACTTCTTGGCTTCTCTCTGCACCATCTGATGCTGCTGACCAACCACCAACCACTTCCTCTCAGATATTCTCTCAACTCTCCTCCTGCTTATCTGACCACTTCTTATCTGTCTTCAGTGCTGGATCATCACTTTTCACCAAATCTCTTCTCCGGGACCTTATCAGCTCCCATGAGCTTAACTATCATTTCCGTGCAAATGATTCTTTCATCTGATGATTGATACCTGGTTTCCCTACTAAGGTGTGGTCCTGAACCATTTCTAGTCTGCATTTTGAACTTGTTGACCCATAAGGATCTCAAACTCAACGTGTGTAAAACAGAATTCATTATCTTTGCCCTCTTCCACTTTATTTCTGTCAAGGGCACAACCATTCTTCCAGTCCCCTAGGCTCCACAATCTTGATGTCATCCTCAACTCCTCCCTCTCCCTCACCTCACACTTCCCCATCTGTTGTCCAATCTTGTCATTTCTAACTCCATAGCATCTCTCACATGCTCTCCATGTGAGATGTCACACAGACACCTCCCATCCATCAACTCTGTCCTGGACTATTGCAATAGTCTAATTGGTTTCTGCCTCAAATCCCTCTCTACTCCAATGCACCCCCAGCTCAACTGCCAAAGGATTTCTCTAAAGTACAGTTCTGATCATCAACCCCCACTCCCACTCAGTAAACTCCAAATGGCTCCCTATTACCTCCAAGATCAAATAGGTCTTTTGAAGTAGTCAAAGCTCTTCCCAAATTGACCCACATTGCCTTTCCAAGCTTTTAAAAAATTATTTTTGCCCCCCAATTACACGTAAAAACAAATTTTAACATTTGTTTTTTGAATAACCTTATTTCTTGAAATTCCTCCTTCACATACTCTACAATACATCCAAACTAGATTTCTGCACTTCATAGAAAACATTCCATCTCCCGGCCTTTACAAGGGTCATTCCTCCACGCTTGAATGCTTCTTCCTCCCCACAGTCTGTCTCAAAGCCTTGACTTCCTTGAAAACTCAGCTCAAGCAAAACGTTCCACATGAACTCTTTCTTGATCTCTCTAGCTACTAGGCCTTCCTCTCCCTCCAGACCTCCTTCTCCAAATTGTGTACATACATATGTACATATATATATATATATATATGTGTGTGTGTGTGTGTGTGCATACAGATAATTTTTATATTCATTTATATATTATTTTTGTATTTATAATTTATGTATAGGAGCAGCTAGGTGGTGCAGTGGATAGAGCACTGGCCCTGGATTCAGGAGGACCTGAGTTCAAATCTGGCCTCAGACACTTGACACTTACTAACTGGGTAACCCTGGGCAAGTCACTTAACCCTCAATGCCCCACCAAAAAAAAAAAAAAAAAGAAAAGTGTATAATTTATGTATACACAGAGAGTTTCCACAAGCTTATACCTGCACTAGGACTTTTGGGACACCCTGTATCTGTTCCTGTTCATTGATAGAATATAGGCTCCCTGAGGGCAGGGACATTTGTCTTTATATCCCCAATGCCTAGCATGGTATCTATTGATTAAGGAGTCATAGGATAAACTATTAGGGCTACCAAATCCTGATCCCCCTCTGCCTCCCAAGTGTACATCTCTCCCTCTCAGACATTAAGAGTAAAATTCTCTCCTGGGCTTTACTGGAATCTAGGCATGCTCAGAATCTCTCCAGCATCCACCTGATTCACCAGCCTAGGAAGCCTGTCAAAGAAGGAAATGAGATGACTTTGACCTGACCTCTTTTCAATGCAGCTGGCTCAGCTCTGGGGAACCACACCTCCCTTTCTAAAGGCTCACACCCCGCTTGTCTAATGATGCTTTTGACAATTCCGCCACAGGTCAGAGTCAAGTTCACTGGACTATGACGTCCATTCTCTTTCCTTTTCTGAAGACCAAAATAAAATTAATTTGAAAAAGAAAATCCAAATATTTGCAGCATGGAGAACTAGAGTGTCTCTTTTTCTATTTGCATCCCTAGCAACTTGCACAGCGCTTGGCACACAGCAGGTACTGAACAGAAAGCTTTTTCAGTCATTCATTCATTTATTTTCTCTGGGTCTGGTAACTGGAACGCCTTGAGGGAAGCTAGTCACTTTCTTAGGACCTCCTCTCTGGCTATAACTCCCCCATTAAACAATTCTCATTCTGTCCTTTGCAGTGTGAAAATCATTCTCTTTTCTGGGTAGGTCCAGCATGATGTCCAAAGCCAAGCTTCTCCTGAGGGGAGAATACAAAAGCAAGGGGAGAAACCTCTATAAGTATCTGGCAGGGTGGGTGGAGAAGGATATAGAAATCTGAGGGCAAAGGGGAATGGGAACTGCAAGTGAGAGGATAAGCAAGCCCTGTAAGGCCTTCAGAACAAATGAACAAAGCTGGCACAAAAAGACCTCCTGGGGTTCACAGTGGAGTCTGAAAGGACTCATTGGTTAGCAGCAGTTTGCAGGAGGCTGAGCCCTGGTGAGCAAGGCAAGAATGCCTAACTCCTAGCCTTTGATGTCATTGCCTTGCTATATGACCTAGGGCAGGTTGCTTCCCCAATCTGGGCCTCAGTTTCTTTATCTGTAAAAAGGGAGAAGGGGAAAGGAGTTTGTATTAGATGATCCCAGCATTAAATGAATTTGGGAAATTAGTTCTTTCAACAGGTCCAGGGTGGAGGGTTTGTAGGAGGAAATGGGCAAGAGCCCCTAGGTAGCCTTAAAAACATGGTAGGGGAGAGGCAGAATTATCACATCTCAGAAAAGGTCTACCTTCTTCAGAAGAAACAAGGATATTTCAGGGTGAGGGAGAGGGGCAAGGAGCATTTCCTATGTTAACCAGAGGTACTCCTGTGAGAAAATCAAGGAATGTGATGGTACAAAGCAAGCACTGGGATAAAGATCAACAGGAGATAGAAGCAATCCTGATCTGTAGTATATTCTAATGATGCCTAGACAGAGGACATAGAGAAATTTAGAAAACTTCATAAGCTGGGCAGAAGAATGATATCGAATTGAGGAAATGCAATTTTCCAGATATTTGCTAGAGTTCTTCCTGCTCAAAGCACAGCACCTCATGATTTGACTTGCCAACCAACAAAGGGAAATTGTGCTCTGGATCTGATTTTTACTAAGAGGGAAGAACGAGTTGAGAGACTACAAACAATGGAAATTTGGGGAGGAAGAGACCATCACTACCATCTCAGAATTTTGACAGTTGATAGGAAATCTGGGAGTAATATGCCACGCACCCTGGACTTGGGGAGAAAAGATTTCAGATTGTTCATAGAAAAGACAGAGAAATCTAACCGGTAAAATTCTATAGAATTCAGTTAAGAAGTAATGCGATGTTCTCAAAAATGAAATTCTAAAGACACAAAGAAGGGGAAAGGGAGGACTAGTTGAAAGAAAGCAAGGTGGATTCGCAGGGAATTCACCAAACAGTTTTTTAAAAGACATGTATAGAAGATGAAAGCAAGGGCAGGCGACGGGATGAATACAAAAGCGTGGCACTGTCTTGTAAGGACTGTGTCAAAAATGATCAATCTCAGAATGAGCTGAGGTTGGCAAGGAAGGCTAAGGACGGCAAAGAGACAGGGAGAGAGACAGAGAAAGAGTGTGTGTGTGTGTGGTGTTTGCATGTGTATGTTTTAAAGCTATATCAGGGGAAATGAGAATAAAAGAAGGAAAAGGCCAGCAGCTTAAAGTAGATGGGACAGTGAGTGGTAAATGGTAAAGAAACCAGAGCAGCTCATTCTTTATTTCGTTTCCCTTTCCTCTGTCAAGGAGAGAATGATTCTTGGACTACAAAGGACAAAGCAAAAGTGACTATCGGGAAGCTGATCCCTAAGATGACAACAACTAGGGGTCCTTTATGGGATCAACCACATATAGATGAACTATATCCTGGGGTACGGTGGAGATTGGGGTGGGGGTGGAGCTGAGCTAAACTGACAAAGCCATTAGATCTTTGAAACATTGTGGAGAATGATAGAAGGGCAAGAGTCTTAATTTCTTTTCTTTTTTTTTTTTTGGTGAGACAATTTGGGTTAAGTGACTTGCCCAGGGTCACACAGCTATAGTAAGTGTTAAATGTCTGAGGCCGGATTTGAACTCAGGTACTCCTGAATCCAGGGCCGGTGCTCTATCCCCTGCGCCATCTAGCTGCCCCAAGAGTCTTAATTTCTCACAAAAAGGAAGGAGAGAGCCTGCAGGCTCTTCTTATCCACCGTTTCCTTCCCTACTGACTTGAAACAAGGCCCTAACTTGTGTTTCCAGCCTCATTGTATATTACCCCTCAAACTCTGCTAGGTCAAGTCCTAATTGGCTCTCTCTCTTTTACTTGTATCCTTAAAAAAAACCCACAACCCAAACACTCTTCAAGTTTTCATCCTCTATCTCTCTTCTCTTTTTAGTCAAACTTCTAGAAAAAGTTACTTATTCTCACTGCCAGAAAATACTCTCCTCTAACTCCTCAACCTTTTGCAATTTAGCTTCTATCCTCATCACTCCACTGAAACCACTCTCTCCAATATTATCAACAGCCTCTAAGTAGCCAAAGCAGATTTTCACCCAGTCCTCATTCTTCTTGACCTATGCATTTGACATGTTAATCTCCTTTCTCTCTTGAATACAGTCTCTTATTCATCTGACTACTCTTTCTCCATCTTCTTTAATGGCTCACCATCCATACCATGCCTCCTACACATGGGAGTTCATCAAGGTTTGACCGTAGGCCCTCTTCTCTTCTCTCTTTTCATTCTTCTAGTGACCTCATCAAGCTTGCTTGGGTTTAATTATCTTACCTGTGCAAATGACTCCTCAATCTAGATATACAACCCTTGAGCTTCAGTCCCACATCACCCATTGCCTATTGGACATTTCAAACTAAAGAAAACTCAAATGGAACATGTCCAAAACAGAATTCGTTATCTTCCCCCAGACCCTCTTGTTTCTAATGAAGGCAACACTAACCTTATCTTTTGCCAGGTTTGTAATCTCAATATCATCCTGACTCATTTTCCTTCGTCTCTGCCATTTCAGCTAAGGAGATGAGAGCAACCAGAGAGGCCCTTGATGAGTTCAAAGTCACTGGGTCCAAATGAACTAAATCTGAGTAAACTTAGGGAAAAACACTGACCTGCCATACAACACCTGAGTGTCCGGATGTTCCCTCTACACAGTCACAGGTTTAGTTCAAGGCTCATCAATTCTTGCTTGTTTCCCAAATGACCTCCCTGCCTTTTCTCCTCTTATTCAAGTCCATCCTCCAAACTGTAGTCAAGGGGGCAGCTAGGTGGCAAAGTGGATAGAGCACCCGCCCTGGAGTCGGGAGGACCTGAGTTCAAATCCAGCCTCAGACACTTAACACTTACTAGCTGTGTGACCCTGGGCAAGTCACTTAACCCCAATTGCCTCACCAAAAACAAAACAAAACAAACAACCAAAAAAACCGTAGTCAAAGTGATTTTCCCAAAATGCAGATGACCATGCACCTACTCTACTCAATAAACCCCAGTGGCTCCCAATTGTCAATAGGACATAAGACAAATTTTTATTTAAATCTTAAAGCCCTTCATAACCCTGACACCAATAGGTATTTCTAGCTTCAATAGACATAACTATCTCCTCTACTCTGCAATCCAGCCAAACCAACCTTCTGTTACTCACATGATGCTCTCTCTCTCATCTCCATGGGTGGCTCTGGCTGTCCCAGGAACACACACTTCTCATCTTCTAAAAATCCTTCCCTTCTTTCAAAATGCAGCTCAACTACTGCCACACAGAGCCCTTCCTGACCCCCTCAACTGTCACTGTCCTTCCTAGCCACTGAGCTGACTGATCCCCTTAAGTGGAATAGGCAGCCTTGGGAAGTAATGGAATTCCTTAATCTTTTGTTCAATTTAAAATAATAACAGAATTGTTTTAAAGTTTGCAAAGCATTTTACAAATATCCCATTTGGTCTTCACAAAAACACTGAGTTTAAGTGCTCTTATCTTATTTTACAGATGAGAAAACGGAGGCAGGCATAGTTTAAACGATTTACCTAGGATAATACAGCTAAGCCTCTGAAGGTGGATTTGAATTCAGGTCTTCTTTGCTCTAAGCCCTTATGATGTTCATTTGGTGACCATGATTTTTATACCATTTTTAAAAATTGGAATTATGCCCAAAGGGCTATAAAGCTGCGCAAACCCTTTGACCCAGAAATACCACTTTTGGGTTTTTCCCAAAGAGATCATAAAAAAGGGAAAAGGACCCACATGTTCAAAAATATTTATAGCTGCTCTTTGTGGTGGCAAGAAATTGGAATTTGAAGGGATGCCCATCAACTGGGGGATGGCTGAACAAGTTGTGGTATACGAATGTAATGGAATTCTATTGTGCTGTAAGAAAAGATGAGTAGCAGTTCAGAGCCACCTAGATGGATGGCTATAAAGGGGATTTCTGTTCAAGGACAGGTTGGACTAGCTGGCCCCCTAAGATCTCTTCCTGCTTTCAAATCCTGAGACTGAATTGAATCTACATTTTTCCCCTTCCCATCCAGGCTACTTGGCTACAAAAAAAGTCAAGAATACAAGATGGAGAAGGTATGGCTCATAGGGCTGAGGACACCGAGCTGAATATGAATGCAACCCACCAAATGGAAAGCACTATTGCAAATTAATCAATTAATTAAAAGGCACTTATGAAACAGTTACTGTGGGCTAAAAGCCAGGGACACAAATTCAAGGGAAAACAATTCCTGCCTTCAAGAAGCTTAAAACCATAAGGGGGGGAGGAGATAAATGAGGAGCTGAGGGCCAGGGGGCCTTATTTTGGCTTGGAAGGATTGGGAGGGAGCAGCCAAAGAAAAGTAGATTGACATAATTTTTTAGTAGCAATGATGGCAAGACTGATTTGATTATGGATCCAAGAATCAGAAAGCAATGAAGGAGAAATGTAGTCTAAGATGGGAAGATTGTGGCATGTGTACACACACACACACACACACACACACACACACACACACACACACACACAGAGCTTGACAGTGCTAAGAAAAGGGTTCCAGATTCAGCCTTGTGTCGTCTCATTTATTCAATTACAGACTGCACACTTGAGAGGGTCAGAAGATCATATATTAAGTTGAAAGTGACCTGAGGGGGCAGCTAGGTGGCCCAGTGGATAAAGCACCGGCCCTGGATTTAGGAGTACCCGAGTTCAAATCCGGCCTCAGACACTTGACACATACTAGCTGTGTGACCCTGGGCAAGTCACTTAACCCCCATTGTCCCACAAAAAAAAAAAAAGTGACCTGAGAGGTCACCTAGTCCTAACTCATTTTATGAATCAGATTAACAGAGAGAGATAAAGTTACTTTCCTAAGGCTGTAGATAGGCTATCACCATGCATCTAAAGCTGAATGGGCCATCAGAAGCTATCTAATAATACAACCCCTTGATTTTACAGAAGAAACTAGGGCTCTGAGAGACTGACAGTCACGCAGAGAGCATCAAAGCCAAGAACTGAAGCCAGGTCCTCTGACTCCACAATTGGCAGGCACTCTTTCCCTTGGACCTTGCCATGCCTGCAGAGAAGACAGTGGGGCAAGAAGGAAGAGAAGCACTTACTGGGAGAGGCAGCTTCCCTAGGGCTCACATCCAGTCACTTCATAAAGCCGGCCCAGCCTTTAGCACAAATTTCTTTTCCTCCTTTCTCTGGCTCTCAGGATACACGTTCACATTCATGGGTTCACATGGCAGTCCTTGTCCAAATTTTGATCCAGGAAAATCGCCAGGCTGCTCTGCTTTAAGGCCAGTTCATTCTTTCAACAGGGAACAGTTTCATTTCAAATGCATTGGCACAGACTTCCTTGAATGAATCGAAAGCTGGAGGCTTGGGTTTTTTTTTCCCCTCCTGGGGAAATTAGACCTTGCTCTCTATTTGAGATCAATGCCATAATTATGCTGGACAAGCACTTAGTGCTCATTTCTAAGAACAAGTGGGCAGGAAAAAAGCAGGAGGCCTCCTTTGTAAGCAGTGTGTGGGGAGCTGTAGTTTGAGGAGGGTAAACATCTCAGAAGTAAGATTCAGCCTTTCTGGGGTGGCGAGCCATTTTTCTTAGGTTGCCGAGTCTTTGTTCTGACTCTGCTGGACACGAGTATGAAAAGCTGAAGTGAATGGATGCCTAGACCTTTGAAAGTCCCAATTGTACAATGCCAAGCTGGGGAAAAGGGGCATTCAAACTGAGGGGACCTGGAGAGAACCATGTAGTTCTTGGAATACAGATCAACATTAAATGTGAATGCTCTGACACCCCCACCATACCCTCTTAACATCAGCAAAATGAAATAGAAGTAGCCACAAGGAGAAGTAAAATGACGCCAACCCTGAATTGGTGTGGACAGAGAGAGCCGATTTTTCATTTCTTTTCACCAGGGTCTGAAGTATTTCATAATGAGCCACATATTCCTACATGACCAAGAATTAGATGATTTCCCTTGGACTCAGAAAAGCAGGTAATGCAAAGATTATGCTACATGATTGAGACTCAAAATGAAATTTAGTGACTGCATCAACATCAGAAGCTTGAAATTTGGAACCATAATTGGAACCTAGGTTACCTGTACTTCAGTGTCTAGACCACAGTCGGTGTTTCAGAAAAGGACAAAAGCCCTTATTTTCATTTGGTGACCATGATTTTTATATACTTTTTAAAAATTTTAATTATGCCCAAAGGGTTATAAAGCTCTGCACACCCTTTGACCCAGCAATACCACTTTGGGGTTTTTCCCAAAGAGATCATAAAAAAGGGAAAAGGACCCACATATTCAAAAATATTTATAGCTGCTCTTTTTGTGGTGGCAAGAAATTGAAATTTGAGGGGATGCCCATCAACTGGGGAACAGCTGGACAAGTCGTACTATATGAATGTAATGGAATTCTATTGTGCTGTAAGAAACGATGAGAAGTTCAGAGAAACCTGGAAGGACTTGCATGAAGTGACAAGTGAGATGAGCAGAACCAGAACATTATACACAGTATCAACATTATGTGTTGATCAACTGTCATAGACTAGATTCTTCTCACCAATCCAACGGTACAAGAAAGTCCCAAAGGACTCATGATGGAAAAGGTTCTCCAAATCAAGAAAAAAAAAAAAAAGGAACTGTGGAATATGGATGCTGATTGGACCACACTATTTGTTTTTGGTGCTATTGTTTTTCTTTTTTGAGGTTTTTTCTTTTTGCAGATTGTTCTCTTATAAGGAAAAATGCAGAAATGTTTAATGTTATTATAGGTTTTATATTATATATATATACATATATATATAAGTAAAACCTATATCAGATTACCAGCTGTTGTCTAAGGGGGGGGGGGCGGAAGGGAGAAAATTTGAAATTGGAAATCTTATGTAAACAAATATTGAAAACTACCTCTACATGTAACTGGAAAATAATACTTTTATAAGCTCCACAGAGCACCCTCCCCAACGCCCGGGTGCTCAGGTCTTTCAACTGAATGGCCCTTCTTAAGTATGTGGCTTCATGGAAGGGTGGAGCGGGGCTCCAAAAACCTCAACAAGCATTGGAAGAGTTCTGGGGACTTGTGAATTGGGCCAATCTACAGCCATAGCTACAAAAATTGACATCCTCCTAGCATCAGAATCCATGCCTAGTGAGAATTTCTCCTGTGAGTGAAAAAAGAAACCCAAGCTTGAGACCCCCTGGAGACTGAAGCATAGAGCTTGGTGGTTTGACTTTGTTATCAGTTCGTTTGGCTGGTAAGGGAATTTCTCGCTAGCTGGAAGTTCTCTGATGCTCTCTAACTTTGCATTTTTAGTCAAATATAAAAATATCCAGCATGGGGATATATCTGCACATGTACACACCCAGAGTCATATGCCTAGCAGAGCCAGAACAGTGAACGGTTTTTGAAGTCCAAATCTCACTGCACCGTGATGGAATTCTTGCCACAAGTAACTGGGGAAACGTTCGTGCCTGGACATTGTCAATGTCATTTCCTTATACTATTTGTGAATCAGGGAAATTAAGTAAGGGAAAGAAATTAAACTGGATCCAGGGGATCTTGCCACTTTGACAGTCAGGCAAAAAGAACAGAAGGAGCAATGGAATGAATGGAAGGGAATTAGCAGAACTGCTATAATGTAAAAGAAAACACTGAACAACAGACACAGGTGAATTCAGGGACCTGTTTCCAGGGAAATGTAAGGGAAGTGCCTCAAAAGAAGTCCTAGGCATAGACACGCCTGTTGTCAGACTGAATTCTGACTTGGAACAAACATAGCAAAGTTAATTCACTTGTCCTACCCTTTTCCTTAGGTGAACAGTCTTTGTACTTAACCCCCTTGAAAGAAAGTGAGTAAACCTAAAGAACATGTGGTGGGACTTAGGCAAGTGTCAAACCACCACACTATGAATTTTGATTAGTTTTCCTAAAGATCTGCCCTCCAGGTGGACCACTAGGGAAAGGGTGGCTTTAAAAAAAAAACACCATTACTACAGCTGAAAATACTAAAAGTTAATTTGCAAGTAGCATAGCCATGAGTCAAAGGGAGCTGAGCCAAAGTTCATTTAACATGGCAAGCTCATGTTAAAGAGCTCCAATTCAATCGACCACACCCACACATGCAATTCAGACTCTTTTGTAAACTCTAATGTTCTTTTTTTTCCAAAGAGGGGAAAGACTGGGCAGTCTCTAAGTCTATTAGAGCTCAGACAGGAAGGAGCTAGTACAAACTGGAATGAAAATTCAACCCATAGGACTATACAAACTTAACTGAAAGAAAACAGGCTGTTGGGGAGGCTAGGTGGCACAGTGGATAAAGCGCTGGCCCTAGATTCCGGAGTACCTGAATTCAAATCCGGCCTCAGACACAACACTTACTACCTGTGTGACCCTGGGCTAAGTGACTTACTTAACCCCCCCCCCCGGGCGGCGGGGGGGGGGGGGGGGGGGGGGGGAGGAGGAGAAGAGAAGGTGACAGGCCGTGGCAGAATCAGAACAACTCTGACCAACTATGTCCCTTATCACTTCCCATAAAGTTCAATGGGCCAGTTTTCTTGGAAGCACCACCTAGGCAAGAGACAAAGGTGCCAATTTGGTTAGAGTTAATTTTCCTGTTATTTTACCTATGAACATGTGTTTAAGTGTCAGTCAAATAACTCACAGGTATTCAAAATGTTGCTGGTTAAACAAATGCAGATTTTAAAAAATCATGTGGAAGATAGGACTGGAAACCAGTTTCCAGGGTTTGAAGGTAAAGGGAAGAAAAAACCATTCACCTAACCTGCTGTTATGAAACCCTAAGGAGTGATTGCTACCAAATATACCCATTTGACAGGCAAAAAAACTAAGGCAGTCATAGATGAAGCAACTTGCTAAGGGTCATAGGCATCTGAGGGTACATCAGCACTCTACTATCAAGATAGCATCAAAATATTGGATCGCTTTCGCAACAAAAATATGGAAAAATTCAGAATCAGGAAGATAT
Organism: Dromiciops gliroides; assembly: GCF_019393635.1. Taxonomy (NCBI): domain Eukaryota; kingdom Metazoa; phylum Chordata; class Mammalia; order Microbiotheria; family Microbiotheriidae; genus Dromiciops; species Dromiciops gliroides. The sequence goes on along the minus strand of NC_057863.1, from coordinate 612,142,764 downwards.
GGGTTCAATCTCAAATTCTAACAGACTGATCGTCTTCCCATTCAGCCGAACTTTCCTCAACCTCTGATGCCCGATTTATAAACTTGGGATGATAATAGCTATTGTAAGGTTAAGTACTTTATAAATCTTGCCTATCGACTTCTTAGCTTCTCTAGTTTCCACGTGAGTCTCCAATGAGTTGTTGCCTCAAACAATGTAAATGAGGACCCCAGCAATTGATGGAGGCGAGGCCTAAGCCTCCAGAGGCTCCAAGTGCCTTATAGACTGACCCACCCACCCAACCACCCAGCAGGGGACACTAGCCATTGTCATTCATATGCTACCTCTTCATGTTATACTGAATTTGGTAGATAATTATTCTAAACAGAACAAGTATCTTGTTCCCCAGGAAGAACACAATAAACTGCATAGATCCTACCAATGTTATATATTTTCAGATTGAATATTCACATGTTAGCTGAAGAATGAACTAACGGAAGGGAGCAGGAAGAAAATCAGTGAAAAATCTACAGATGCTTTTCTACAATCCAATATAAAAACCTACAGAGACAATGCATATGAAGAACATGAGGGAAAATAGAGACAATGCTGTGTACTTTAATAGTATCCACAATTCAGATGACAATTTAGGCCAATATATTTGCAAATACAGAACAGTCAATGGATCTTCAAAAATCCCATCTTGTACCGGTTTTCCCTATACACACAGTCAAGGGCATGATACAACCATAGAATGTTTTGGTTTTTTTTTTTTTTTAAATTTGATCTCCTTATACATTCCAGTTTACAGTACTAGGCCTACATAATTTAGAGGCTGTGTTTTCAAGGAAAAGACCCTAGTTAAAAAAAATGCTATCAACAGCAAATTGAGAAAAATATATCAACTTTCTCGGGGCTATGTACAGGAGTGAGGGTGTCGATCCTGAGACCAAGGCTCTTGCTGCAGCCCCAGCACTGTCTGCAGAAGGAAGGCAGCCATATCACCAAGCACTAAACAGGAGCAGAGGGAATGTTTGCTGAAGTTTTTACCTTGGGAAAGGAGAGGCTCAGGGTCATTAACAGACCCTGTTAGTGGCACAACAGAAGAGGTTGGAAGCCAACATCAAGATGAACTTCCCACAGCCTCAGTTTTTCAGTCCCTTTCCTGTGCTCATTACAAAGCCACCATCAAAAGCTCAGCAACTGCTTTTCATAGGATGGTTTTTGTCAATTCTTTGCTACTCCCACTATCCCACACATGCTAATTAAATATTCCCCCGCCTCCTCAGGGAGCACAGATTGAATATATTACAAACAGAGACAGAAAAAACAAACAAGGAGTGATAATTTTACAGTACAGCCATCATTATTTTCATTAAAAAAAAATTTGAGTTGCAAAGGGACACTTCTGAGATAAGTGTCCTTCACCCTGACAGGAAGATATGATTTTCATGAAATTGATTTTCTGAGTGTAAGTCTTAGCAATGCTACTTCAAAAGCTAAACAAAAACATAAGCCTTAAGCCTAAGTGCCGGCATTCTGGCCCTCCTCAGCATCCCTGCCATAAGAAACACTCAATGGAGGAAACATTTGTGAAAGATGGACATGCCACTCTGAAGTCACAAGTTATTCTTCAAGATCCTCAAAGAAAAGCTTTTGGCTCCTGAAAAATCTGACTGCTTATTAGCAAGCTGTAGAAACATCATTGTAGCCACATATATTTTCCAACAGTTCATTATTTATAAAAGGACAACTTCCTGGGCATTCTAGAACACAAATGATTCATGGAAATAATGCGCCAAAAGGGACTGGAGTGTGGAGAGAGGGGGAAGAAAGAATCTGTTGTTCGGAAGAGCCACACACTGTCCAAATTCACTTTCAGGTCCATCCATCTTCCTGATGTGGACATCACTTGAGATAAGGTCAAGTTGGTACTTCCAACTTGACAAGTAGGCAGGATGTGCTGGGTATGGCTCTTTCTGGGCAGTGGCATCCTCAAGGTGCTAGCCAATGAAAGTGGTTGCAATTTCCCATCATTCCTAAAATGCCCTCAAGCAAAGGACCCCTGAGGCTGAAGATTCGCATTTAAAAATCACTAACCCTGAAGATCAAACACAGGATAGCTTTGGTGGGTAGGCTGCAATAGACATACCTCTGAAAAAGCTAGACATTTTTTCACAATTAACAAGTTGTTTACTTTCATGCTTTATTGAAAGTATAACAGTGGATTAAAGACAGGTATTTGTAAGCAGGTCTATAAAGAATTACTTCTGAAGACAGAACTTTGTTCATCTACTGCGATACAAATCCCTTATGGACAAATGCCTCTGGTATGAAATTTGAGCAAGGAAATACAGCTGATTTTCATTCCCTTCCCTCTATAAATTTTTGTATGTAAACATGATACATTGTTACTGCTACTTGTTCAGCCTTTATTCGGGCCCCACCCTTTACCCCAAACCCCTCCCCCCCAAATATAAAATGGGAAACATTTCCTTGAAGTCTGATGTCCTTCAGTGCAATCTGCTTTATTTGACATAAGGCATTTGGGACAGTCACTTTCGTATGGATTCCTGCCTTCTGTAGTCAAGCAACCATTTATTCTTAAATTCACTTTTGTAATAATGCCCTAAAATGTCAAATCCTCCTTCCCTTATGGTTACTTGGAGCAGTCAGCAATTTTTCATATTATTAATGTCCAAGGAGACCAGTCCCTGGGAAAGGGGAAAAAAATTAAGAGTTAAAATTGTTAAAAGATGACACCAACAACGATTTCTATGAGAACAAGCAAATACAAGGACTGTGTCCTGTCCAGCCAGCTCTTGGAAGCACAACAGGTCTGAGTCTCAACTCGAGGAAAATGAGGCAAAGCCTCAAACAGGCCTGTCACTGACTACTGCAAGATATGTGCAGGGAGCAGAAGACCAAGGGGGTGCTGAGATTGAGGACTAACTGTATTGGGGGGAAATGTGGTAGAAAACACAGGAAGGGACAGAATCAAGGGTACAGCTAATATTAAAGGTCAAGGCAGAGACTATAATTGCAAGAGAAGAGGAGACAGTTGTGAGATGTACAGAATGGAGTTCTTGGTAAGTGGCCAAGTCTGGCTCAGTGAAAGAAGGGGAAGGTGAAAAATTAACATTTCATAGTAAAGCTTACAGTTTGAAAAGTGGAAAGAAGAAAGGCTCTAATCTGAGTAATAGCAATTCATCTGTAAAACTACTCTTCTGGTCAACTACAAATAAGTAGCTTTGCTTAAACCTAGGATGATCAGGACAAACTGGGGAAATCAGGCTAGAAAAAGGGAAAGAAACAGCTTCCCTATCCTTTCTTTCCCCAGAAAGGCAGTTCTGCCAATTTCTGGTATCAGGTGATTCCAAGATAAAGCTGGAATTTTTTGGAACCATTTTACTAAGATGAATCCCAGGCATAGGCTCTTGATGAAATTTTAAAATCAAATTTCACCTTTAACTCTAATGGAAAATTATAGCATGGTCCTGACATTCATGAACAAAATATGACAAATGCATCTTACCTTTAAATCCCTCTTCTGGCATACATACTGAAAAAGAAGAGTGTCAAATTTAAAAACTTGTCAGGAAAGCACATGGTAAGTGACTATAGATAGAATGTTTAAGCTTTTGTCTTTGGTTAACTTGATCACCTAAAATTGGTTCCTTAATGACTAACAATTCATTTCCCTGCTGGGTCTCTGAAGTCAAAAGAACAGGTATTTCATGTAATGACTAAATTTCTGTGAACTTTAGTCAACCCTGGAAGTTTTTTTTTTTTAAATATTAAACACCATTAGTTGTTCTGAAACATGGACAGATCTACACCAAATGATGCAGAAAGGAGAGCCAAGAAAACAAGATGCACAAGGTAAAATAAATGAAAGAACAAAATGTGCACCACTCAGCTGCTAGAAACACATTTTCTAAGAAAAGTTTTTCTTTACCTTGCATCACATCATCCATCGCTGCATAATCTGCTATTGGTTCATCTGCCTAGGGGGCAAAAAATAAAAAAATAAAAGTCAATAGAAAACAATTTTAAAGTTCCTATTTCAAGAGGATGGCTTATTTCCAACTTATCACTGAAGTTCTGGAGAGAAGAGATTTATACACCCCTTCTACCTATGAGAAGGTCAAAAGGAACATTTTTGGGGGTGGCTAGGTGGCGCAGTGGATAAAGCACCGGCCCTGGATTCAGGAGTACCTGAGTTCGAATCCAGCCTCAGACACTTGACACTTAAAAAAACCTTCTGCTTAACATTGCACAGATTCCTTCACTAATGTGTTAAGACTGGTGTTTAAAAGGGGGAATGCCTAAAAAGTCTGGGGCGCTTGGGCTGTCAGAGCCAGCAAGCTCTGAACTCAAATGGCTATCTTTATTTCAATATATTTTTTTGATATATATATATAATATATATATATTGAAATAGATTACTTAAAATCCTTATTATTAGATAGATCCATAAACTTTATTTGAATGCCAAAGGTGGTTGACAGAAAGTTAAGAACCCCAGTTAAATGATATTGAGGGGATGGTCATCAATTGGGGAATGGCTGAACAAGTTGTGGTATATGAATGTAATGGAATACTATTGTGGTATAAGAAATGATGAGCAGGAAGATTTCAGAAAATCCTGGAAAGGTTTAAGTGGACTAATGCTAAGTGAGCAAAACCAGGAGAACACTGTACACAGTAACAGCAACATTGTGTGATGATCAACTGTGATAGACTGGACTCAGCAATGCAATGATTCAAGAAAATTCTTAAGAACTCAATGGTGGAAAATGCTCTCCACATCCAGAAAAAAAACAAACCATGGAATCTGAATGCAGATTGAACCACTGTTTCTACTTTTTTGTTTTGGGGTTTTTTCCCCTTTTGTACTGATTCTTCTTTTACAACATGACTAATGTGTAAATGTTTACTATGACTATCTATCTATATATATATATAAAAAACCTAACAGATTTTGGGGAGGGGGTAAGGGAATGGGGAAAATCTCATTAAAATTGAAAAAAATTACCTTTAACAAAATAACTGATTCAGGAATGACGCCAAGGGTCCCCAGGGTGGCTGTGTCATCATTTAGGACTTTCCCATCAATTGACAGGTTCTGGTCAAAAGGAGCTACTGAGAAGGCGTGCATGATCTGTGCCAAAACAAAACAGAATGTTTCTTTATGCAAGGGAAAAACATTCTCCTCTAAACCCGATGCTGACACACCCAGTGCAGGCAATGAAATAAGAGAACAGGCAGCTCCATAGAGTACAAAAGCCTGGGAAGTGTTTAAAGTCAACCCACTTGTTACATTTCTATTGAGACAGATCTGAATATATCTGCCTGGTAGGCAGGAGGGATGGAAGAATTAAATAGCTATTGTTTCAGCAGTCAGTTTTTCTAAAAGTTCATGGTTCCTTTTGTTCTCCACTCCCTGCCACCAAACAAAGCATAGAACTGCCAAGGAGGCAGGAAGGAAGGCACAAAGTGGCAGGTGCAGGAGCTGGCCTGTCAGTGTGTATGGAGCCCGGTCCTCTGCCTTCCTATCAGCCAATTGAAGACACATTTCAGACCTACTTGCCATCCCATCCACACAGATCTCTCCTAATACTGAGGAACACTGGACATAAGGGACTTTAAGATTTCTGTTTCCTGTGACCTGGGAAAAACTATTCTAAGTATTACTTGGGAAGATGAAGCAAAGTATCCATAAATTACTCTGATCTTCCTTACTAGAAAGAACAGAAATTCTCACATACCCCGAAGCCTTGCCTGAAAGGATTTAATCATTAATGTCAAAGGACATTCCCTTCAGCGCGGAGTAATTAGGGTTTTGCTGCTGTTTCTCATCTACCTAAATTTAAGTTCCTCTTGGTGAAATCAGAGGCAGACCTACTGCACCAATCTCAGAATTTCCTCACAAACGGCAGGGGGGGGGGGGCGCCAAAGCAATGTCTGCCACAATCAAGAACTTTTTTTTTAAGTGAGGCAATTGGGGTTAAGTGACTTGCCCAGGGTCACACAGCTAGTAAGTGTTAAGTGTCTGAGGCCGGATTTGAACTCAGGTCCTCCTGAGACCAGGGCCGGTGCTCTATCCACTGCGCCACCTAGCTGTCCCTACAATCAAGAACTTTTTCCAAAGGATCTAGATGAGATTTAATCTAGATGTGGCTTCCCATCACTCATGGGCAACAATAATGAGAGATGCCACAAAGAAGCCAAGTTCCGATTTTATCCACAATGCTACTGAGTAAAGCTGCAGGACAGGCTCATTGTCCTTTACTTGGCTGATGTTTGGCTTCCTGGGATTCCAGGAAGGAGAATGGGAGATGAAAGAAAAATGAAAAGGAATTGTCCAAGAGATAGGCAGAGTTCTTTCAAAAACTGAACCAAAAAAAAAAGAATGCACAGGAGAAGACTTGTGCTGCCACAAGGTTTGCACTGTAGAGTGCTTACCACTTACACAGTTACTGGCTGTTGAACGGAGGGCCAGCTACTGCCTGTATGGATGTCCCTAGTGTGGAGGAGGACTACTCATGGGTTCCACAATACTTTTAATATTGTGCTTATTAAGCACAAATAAAAAACAAAGAACTGGACACTAAGCCCTCTTTTGGGGCTTCAGTGACCAGTGATTTAGAGGCCAGGATTTTTCACTGTAATAGAAGCTGTCATATAGCATAAGTGGAGAATTCCACATGGATGATGAGTATACAGGCTAAAAGGCCTACAAACAAAACCAAAAAACCGGTAGGAATCAGAATGGCTTCTTCCTAACCCAATGCCATCACCATTCCACTTCGGAAATTCCTTTTAGGTAAAAGATAAGAGTATTTAATATTGAAAACACTAGCACACTGATTCTATGAAGGACACCTGAAAAATCCTACTGAAGAAAAAAACTGGACTTTTAGGCCCTCTACAGCAGTGCTTCAATGGGATTAGAATTCTATTACTAATGCAAAAAAGACAGTATCATTTTAAATTGAACAGATATTACAAGAGAACATAAAAAAAAAACCAAAGATGGACTTCCGGGGCGGAGCAAAGATGGCAGAGGAAAGGCAGTGAACCCATGACACAATCGTTCCAAAAAACATCCAAATAACGCCATAGGAAAATGCCCGGAGCAGCAAAACTCACAGAAGAATGTGCTGAAATCATCTTCTAACCAAGAACAGCTTGGAAGGTCAGAAGGAGGGAGCTGCTGTGCTGATACAGGAGTCAGGCCCAACCCCACAGTCACCCTGACACAGATTCAGTCTCAGGAAGTCCTCACCAGAGAAAGAGACCCCCAGAGCCTCTGAATCAGCTGAAGCACCAGTGTCCTCTGAAACTAAGCTCACAGTCTGGTGAGTGGGCTGAGCCCTGGGCAGGGGAAGGACTACAGGGGTCTATGCTGGTGCTAAGGCATTTTACAGGATTTTACACCCCTGCTGGGAACCAGGTGGTAGGCTCAAGTAGAAGTGGCCTAGGTGGGGGAGGGGCACAGGCTCCTTGAAGCTAACAACCACAACACACAAAGCTGGTTGATTAGCAAGTTGGTCAGGGTCATCTAGGACCAGGGAACAGGCCAGGTGAGGGAAGAACCTGATTCTCCTTAAATCATACCACCTGGGACTTCTGAAGCTTGGGATACTGTAGCCTGGAAACAGTGCCCCACTTTAAGGAGGTAAAAGTCAAGTAAAAGAAAGGCAAGATGAGCAGACAGAGAAAGGTGAGGAACACAGAAGGTTTCTTCAGTAACAATGAAGACCAAGGGGCACCCTCAGAGGAAGATGTCAACATCAGGGCCCCTATATTTAAAGCTTTCAAGAAAAATATGAATCGGTGTCAGGCTATAGAAATGCTCAAAAAGGATTTTGAAGATAAAGTTAGAGAGGAAAAAATGGAAAGAGAAATGTGGGGGATGCAGGAAAGACATGAGAAAAAAGTCAGCTTAAAAAGTCAAGTTGACCAAATGGAAAAGGAGGTACAAAAGCTCTCTGATGAAAATAATTGCCTAAGAATTAGGACTGAACAAATGGAAAAAAGGAAAACTCCTAGGAATATTATAGCCAAATTCCAGAACTCTCAGGTCAAGCAGAAAATATTGCAAGCTGCCAAAAAGAAAGATTTCAAGTACCATGGAGCCCCAGTCAGGATAGCACAAGATCTAGCAGCTTCTACATTAAAGGACTGGAGGGCATGGAATATGATATTCCAGAGGGCAAAGGAAATGGGATTACAACCAAGAATCACCTACCCAGCAAAACTCAGCATTATCTTTCAGCAGGAAAAATGTAAAAGACCCTAGAGAACCATAAAAAATTGGAGCTGAGGGACATACCTGGGGTTGTACAGTGGGCGACTGTCTTGTGTCTGAGGCTGGGTTTTGGCTGGGATCCCCCCTGGGTCCAGGGGTGATGCTTTGTACACTGTGTCATTTAGCTAAGTGATGACATCTTTAGGGTTAAACTGAGGGGTGAAGAGAATTCACTGGGGGAGGGGGAAGGGCAGAGGTGAAATCCTACACGAAAGAAACAGGAAAAGGCTTATGGAGTGGGGGAAGAGATGGGAGAGGAGCAGAGCAGTAAATGAATTTTATACTCATCAGAAAAGGCTCAAAGACCTTAAATTCATCAGAGCTGCCTCAAGGAGAGACTGACACACCCAACTGTGTGGAGTAATCTGTTCAATCTGGGCAGTAAATGAGCCTAACACTCATCAGAATTGGTTCAAGGAGGGAATAATGTACACACTCAATTGAGTGGAGTAATCACTCTAACCCTGCAGGAAAATAGGAGGGGAAGGGGATAAAGAGAGAGGAGCAGGGGCGGCTAGGTGGCGCAGTGGATAAAGCACTGGATTCAGGAGTTCCTGAGTTCAAATCCGGACTCAGACACTTGACACTTACTAGCTGCGTGACCCTGGGCAAGTCACTTAACCCCCATAGCCCTGCAAAAAACAAAAACAAAAAAAAAAAGAGAGGGGCAAAAGAAGGAAGGGCAGAGTGGGGGAGGGGACAGACAGAAGTAAATCCCTTTTGAAGAGGGATAGGGTGAAAGAAGATGGATAATAGAATAAATATCATGGGGAAGGGAATAGGATGGAAGGGAAAGGTGAGAATCAAGGGAATGTCCATCAATTGAGGAATGATGGAAAAAGCTGTGTTATGATTGTAGAAGGGTCTTGTGCTACAGGAAATGACAAACATGATGACCCCCCCCCAAAAAAAAAAACCAAAGATGAAAGGAGGCAGGTACAGGAGGAAATTGAAGTTCTGAAGTAATATGCCTTAAGTCTCCAGGGTGGGACTGAAGGCCACCATATTATTGTCCAAATATATCAGCTTCAACATACTGCCTTTCTGTGTACTGAGAATAAGGCACTGAATATATAAGACCATCTTTACGACAAGGAAAATATACAAAGTAATAATGTCTAATTTGGACATCCAACAGGTCGAGAATCACAGGTCTTAAATCTGACACATTAATTCTCAATGAAACATCCTGGCCATTTAAAACTAGTTTTAAGCCTTTTAACAAGTGTATGCTTTCCTGCTTAGGATTTCATAGAGATTGGGGGCAGCTAGATGGTGCAGTGGATAAAGTACTGGCCTTGGATTCAGTGGTACCTGAGTTCAAATCCAGCTTCAGACACTTGACACTGACTCCCTGTGTGACACTGGGCAAGTCACTTAATCCTTATGGCCAAAAGAAAACTATTAGCTGGCCCCCTTCTAGGGGAGGACACTGTCCATTGCTTACCAATACAATAATGTTTTTCTCACCTGGATTTTTAGTTCTTTTAATGTTTGATTAGCTGAAACAAGCAGTGCCTTTTCTCCCCGAACTTTCCGGTGTCGCATGCTCCGCCGAATGACCTGCTTCTGATAAACAATATAATTCTGATGGGAAATTTTTTGCCTCTTGGTTCCGCCATTGGTCTAGGAAAAAGAACCCAAAAGAAACCAAATTACAGAGAGCAAAACATTTTGAATTTTAAGCAACTCATCAGGACATTAAAACAGACGGGAGCCAGCTGGAGTCCAAGGCCTGTCTCAGGCCAACACCTGGGTATAGAGTATAGGATAAAATGGCATAGACTCTAGCACTGGGTATAGTAGGGCCACCAGATGAGCGGGATAAAGGGAATGGCTTTGTCCTGTTGGAGGGTGCCATATCAAAAGCCCAAGACGTCAGCTCATAGACAACTCACAGTCCCCACCTTATTACCCAAAAAAATGAAATCTAGCTGTTTTAAGATTTTTATATGGAAATAAAGGAAAATTGCATCACACTTTGACTGTACATCACCAATCTTCATCACGTTTAAGCACCAAATACCTCAACAGCTGTTCAGTGTGAAATACATTTCGCAATACAACTATGGTATTGTAGAATGTATCTGGATTATCAGGTAGATGTACCCAACACAACTATGCAAACCCCAAAGCCCAACCACTAGTAACATTAATGCCACCCCCAAATTTAGGATAGGCTTATTTCCAATTGAACAACAAACAGTATTAAAAAGGGGATTATTTGATCTGTTAATGCTAATCTGGAATTTGAGGTGATTCTCTGAAACTACCTGTAAATGAAATAGAGCACAATGAAATTAGAGTATGACCTATGAATAGACTCTCAGATACCTGGCCACAATTTTTTGTAAACTCAAATAACAACCTTAAGCACTAAAGGCTCTTCTTTGAGAGTTGATATTTCATAGAAAACTGTCAAACATTCAGGCTTGCCCATCTGTTATCCCTCATACGTGCAACACCACATTATTTTCTAATGTTCTATGACTTTAATAGTTAATGTATAAATTCCTTTATAAAGTAGAGAGATTAGTTATTGATAAAAAAGGGAAAGGATTTTGCAATACTTAAGTGATGAAAATAGAAAACTAAATTTTAAAGTCTGCTAAAAAAAATGGCAATCAAGAATAGAAATGCCAGATTAAATCAGGCCTTCCAATAGCATCTGAGAGTCCTTCTTTCTGAACAGCTCACCTCTTAATTGATATTATTCATCCTATTTTTAAAAAGGGGAGCACTTTAAAAATAATTGACATTTCACAACTTCCAGGCCTTGAGATTCAACAGTAAGAACTGAAATATGGTTTTGACAATTAACTTCATCATTTTACAATTTTTTAATGTGAAGCTGTGATTATGTATAATTGTTCCCTCCCTTAAAAAAAGAAACTCATGGGGGCAGCTAGGTGGTTCAGTGGATTAAGTACCAGCCCTGGATTCAGGAGTTCAAATCCGGCCTCAGACAAAACCAAAGAAACAAAAGAACAGGAACATGCTATCCCTCTCCTAAAAACCCCTCCAATATATCCTATTCCCAATAATAATGTCAAAATTCATTAGTTTGGCAAAAAAATTTCTTCCAGGGTACCAGCAGCACTCAGAAAGCATCCTCAAATTTGTCCTAGATAAACCATGGCCTTTTCTATTTTCCATATCCCTGACATCCTTTTTAAAATGTTCTCAACACAAGCCACATTTTCTAATCCTCTAGGATCACAGATATCAGACTGAGGTTTTTATAGCCTGGTTTCTTTTTCATGGTCCAAACTCTAAGCCCTTCTTCAGGACTATGCCTGGGAGGCACATTTAGATGTGTGTGTAACTGTCAAGGGTGCCAACAAGCTTGCAGATTCATAAGCAGAGATGACTGCTTTATAAAGACATCTTATCTTTGTTTCTCCCATAATGAAAGTTCTCATAGACAGTGTGGTCAATCTAGTCTGTAGAAAAACCTCCTTTAAGGATTTCTTAACTTGTATATTTTCTCCCATTGTACAATTTTTTATTCAGCAGTTAACAATAATCCCATTTTTATCAGCTCTGAAAATTAATTTGTTCTAGGGAATATCATTTAGAAGGACAAAAGGCAATTATGAATGAAAAATTACTTCTGATACTTACCTGATTAAAATCAGGATCTTTTTCCCCTTCAGGCCTAGTTTCCTCCCTATCCTCTTCAGTTTCTGAGCTACTAACATTCAATTCTGGAGCGGCATCCTTCATTACCTGAAGAGGACAGGTAGAGAGCCAGGATCAACAGCTGGGAAGAGGATGTGCACTAATGAGCAAAAACTAGCAATACATCATTCTAGAAAGACCAACTAAGACTCTGAGGAACCTAACTTGTCTAGAAGGCTGAGAAACCTTATTAAACCTTATTAAAATTAACTAAAGGAAATTGTCGAGAAAGCATCCAGCGAAGACAATATAGGGGAAAAGCTTCTAAAGCAATCAGTGATTGCTAGGATGCATAGGTCGCAAAGGTGGGGAAAAGAGGGGTTACTGATGTTAATGAAATTTTGGTTTTCTAGTCACGTCCAAATATAACATCTTCTATCATAAAAATAGGGGGGTGGGAAGTACAGTGATAGTAACAAGGATTTAGGAGCAAGAAGGGTTAACTGAGATATTGGGGTCAATCTTTCATTTTATAGGACACTAGGATTAGGGATAAGGAAAACTAAACATTTGGTAGTACATTAACAATGGAAGGGAAAAGGGGGTGAGGAGGGGGTATGCTTGGTGGATAAAGCACTGGGCCTGGATTCAGGAGGACCTGAGTTCAAATCTGGCCTCAGACACTTGGCACTTACTAGCTGTGTGACCCTGGGCAAGTCACTTAACCCATATGGAGAGCACTGACTGCTTCTAAAGGTTTGGGGTAAGGTTCTTACTGAAAACAAAGACACTTTACAATTGTATCTTAGATTAAGGTTAGTATCACTGAGAGGTAGAAATGCCAGGTCCTCAATTGGTATAGTAAGGTATTTCAAAAGATTTCGCAAAAGATTTCCTCTATTTCTTGCTTTAAGTCCAAGATATGAATAACAATTAGCCACACCCACAGAAAGATCAATACCTTTTTATTATCCACAACTTTATGTACATATATAGTGGCTTGAGTGTATTCCCGAAGATCCCGCTGCTGTTGACACAATAACCCTTCCCTGCATTCTGGACAAAGACCTAAAATGTTTTTCAAAAAGGCAAAAGGTTTGAGGAATTATAGTTACAAATAACGACAGTACAAATGGAACACAAATGTACATGTACAGACTGGGCTCACTTTACATAATGCCTTTGAAGGAAAAGTACAGCTGACAGGCCACAGACAGGGTTGTAGAAAGGAGACCTAACAGTGGTGGATTCTGAACATAGGAAGCACACATGGAAAGTACCGGCCATGTACCCCACTTGGGTTAAGAAATATGGCCTCTACCTGTGTAGAGTCAACAAGATCCACTGACCTTGAGGAAAGGCCTACTACAGAGTAAGCACTTCACAAATGCATGCTCCCTGTTGGGTGCTTACATTACAAAATTTAAAATTAAATTACTCCAATTTGAGGTCAACTGTGGATTCTCTGTATCCCATGCCCACTTAAGGAAGGAATAAATTCACTTACTGGGCTCTGACGTGTACAGCATTTGTGAAGGGTTTGCATCATCAGTTTCAGCTTTGATAATTTTTATTACGTGATCCACGACAAATAGCTTTTGTATCATCTCCCACTCATTGGGCCATATGAGAGCTATACTGTGCAAAGAAACACCATTCCTTATGACATCGTGAAGTCAAACACCAACATTTTAGCTAAGCTAACATTCTCACAAAAGTTCTGATTTAAAGAGGAAGACACATATAGAAAAGCTAAAACTGAAAATTCAGCACAATATTAAATTGTTGAGCCAAATCTAAAAAGGAAAAATGGGATTCCATCTTTTGCTAAAAGTATCTGATGATTAGCCCTAATGGCCTAATTCAAGTTTTTGAATAGTTCTTTCTTCAAAGTACTGCTAACATCAAGTCTAAATACATTTACTGCTCTTATCATATACCTGAAAATTATTAGAATGTTTTCAAATGCTGAAAAGGTGATACTTATTTCCAAAGTTACAGACGGAATAGGAATAAAGGCATTCTCAGTTGGACTCAACTGATGGACAAACTGATAGCCTGGGTTCCAGTCCCAGCTAAGGCATGATTCAACTGAGTGATCCAGAAGAGTCCTCCCTGTTGCCTTCTAACAATTCCGGATTACATTTCTTTTCCCACCTGATGCAGCCTTCTTTACCTCACCTCTGGATAATTGAAATAGCTTTCTGGTTCACTTCCTTCCTCAAGTCTCTTTCAAATTTATCTTCCTAAAAGAGTAGACTGAACCATGTCACCCAATCTAGTCAATACAGTGGTGACAACAGCAAATATAAAAACCTCTGCAAATCATTAACACTGTATTGCTGATTTCTTCAATAATGGAGAGAATCAAATTCTTATCAGAGGCAAGATGCCTTGCAAAATGTGGCTGAGAAAGTATAAGAAATCAGACAAACTTCATAAAACCCTTCAAAAAAATACACAAGAACAGAGGAAACTCACAGTTTGGAATCTTCTTTGGTCATGGAAGCAAAAGTAAACATAAGTCCACCATGAGGACAGAGAAGAGCACTGTTTCCTACTGATGACACAGGGCTACATCTGGTAGGCCGCCTATTCCAAAGCATAGGAAAAATGAACAGGAATTCTCATTTGAGTGGATAAATGGTGAAAATGGGTAACAATGTATGTAAAACAATCTTCTAAAATAAGAAAATCAAGTGTAAGCTTGTCATTATTTGAATGGACTTTGCTAAACAAGATAAGGGAATAGATAACATAAGGATTTAATGCAGAATTAATGGTTGAGCTACCCCATAACAAAACAGTTATCCAGTACACAATCCTGCCAAAAATATACTTTTAATGCAATCTTATGTTTAAAGCACAGAACCTTACATCTGTGACTTACAAGTGATTCTGGGCTTATTCACCTTACCAAGAGAAATGAACCTTAAGGAGCAATATGAAGTCTGTGCTATTTTTTAAAAATATCATGAAATAAGGTGTTCTGACTTCCTAATTAAAAAGAGGATGATGGGAAAGAGGAGGTGACATATACCTTGGCAGAACTGGAGGAGTAAGAGGTAAGTGGGTGGAGGAAATAAAAGGGGAAATTAAGTAAATTTTTTAAATACCTCACAAATTTCCGCCATTCTTCTACAAAAAATTGAGATACAATGTAAAGCACATCCGTCTCCTGAAAAAAGTATTCATTTCATATGAAAAAAAAATCCAGTTCATACCTATAAAGTACATACTTCATACAGATTTTTAAATTTTAAAGAAATTTAGGAAAAACAAAAACAGCATTAAGTCACAAAGTAACCAAAGTATGTGTTTTATAACAACATTTATGGATCTATTTTCATTTCTTCTGTAATGTTGCTATCGAGCTATACTGTCTAAAATAGCTAATGAGTGATCGCCAACAAATTAGAAGCTTTAGCAAGAGTTTTTTTTGCGAGGCAATTGGGGTTAAATGACTTGCCCAGGGTCACATAATAAGTGTCAAGTGTCTGAGGCTGGATTTAAACTCAGGTACTCCTGAATCCAGGGACAGTGCTCTATCCACTGCACCACCTAGCTGCCCCAACTTTATTAAGAAGCATGAGAATTTGGTGAAGAGAAGAGGCCTAGATGGCTACATCTATCTCAGGGAGCCAGAAGTTTTGTTGCACTCTCTGAGGAAAGAGCGCAAGCCTTGCCCCTCCTTCTCATAAGCCTCCTGTCTAAACCGGAAACATCAAACTTCCTGATGCTAAGGAACTGACCTCGCAAGCCACATGGCTTGCCCTCAGACACCTTCTCATGGCAGGGTTTTCCTACAGTAACTCTCCAGCATGTGGCGGCACTCCAATTCTTACACTACCAAAACTAAATTCTTATAACAAATTATAACAAATATATAATAGTGAAAAAGGCTTATTTCCAAGAAATGCAGGCAGGTCAAAGGCAAAATGCATTTACTTGGAGTCTGATATGGGTCATTAGGTAGTAGCCTTTTAAAAAGGTTATCCTACTGGTCTCTTCAATTATGCATACCTGAGGCCAATTACTAAGACAGGGTCTGCTTTTGTCTTGGAACAAGTTAGGGAGAGAAGTTTTTTGCTCATTTGCAATCATCTTATGTAAGGCTTCATTTTCTTCTCCTTCTCTTTCCAGAATCTGCACAATGAAAAGAAAATCCATATTTTTTCATTATGATTTCCATCCAAAACAACTATTATAATAATATCTTGGGGAGTTAGCCCAAGTCATCTCAAATAACAGAAAACATACACACCTTACACTGGGAACAGCACTCTTTGTAACTTGGAAATTCAGGAGCTTTTGGAAAGTACTGCAGCAGTTTTCCCCAAGCCTCCTTAGAAACAAGCCGTCTCTCATTTTCAGTTATACATAAATTACCTGTGAACAAAAAAAAAACAAAACCAAAAAAAAAAACCAAACCACATCTTTCCTGAGTTTAGAAAAGAAAAGGCACAAAATATAGTAGCCCTTCCTGTATGTAAAATCTTATGCAACAATAACAAACTCTTTTAATTAGAAGTCTTATACCCTAGTCAGCCAGGATAGCAAACTGAGTAAATACTGTGTCCAAAACTAGTTATTATATATAATAATTACTTTATTAGTGCCAAGGAGATCAAAAGTCCATGCAATTCTTTTCCCCCCAACAAAATTATTCATGACCTAAACACCCCTATTTTAGAAAGCAAAACTGGGAGAGGTTGCTAGGTGGCGCAGTGGATGGAGCACCAGCCCTGGATTCAGGAGGACCCGAGTTTAAATCTGACCTCAGACACTTAACACTTACTAGCTGTGTGACCCTGGGCAAGTCACTTAACCCCAATTGCCTCACTAAAAAGAAAAAAAGAAAAAAAAGCAAAACTGGGGAAAACGGTAGGGAAACCCTAACTGCTGCCCACCAGGTTCACCAAATAGTACCTATCATCATTAGAGATTTCTACTCTTGTATCTCTTCTTTACCTGACATAAAACAGAGAATAAGGTGGAAGACAATTGGTTCTCTAATTTGCTTAACTGCTTAAGATTTCCCTAGTGTCATATTGTTAAAGGAATGTACTTATTAAATCTTTAACTGGAATAGGCATTAACCATGGAATACTGAAGTACAATATAGATAGATGAATCCAAAGTTATAATTTACGCCAAATGTTTGTTTGTATGCTTTGATATCTTTAATATCAAAACACAGAAATCAAACCTGAAAGCAGGACAAAATCTCATGTCCTTTCTTCTATTCCTTAGATTATTTCTTAATATAGCTTTGCTGGTCTTTGTAAACCGCAATGACCAATGATATTTTAATGTGGTCCTCAGACTAATAACACTTTCAAATTTTTCATCTTCAGAAAGCACAACTATTTCCTGCAAAGCATAAAACCCTTAATTCAATTCAAAAAACCATTTTAATAGATTTTCTGGAAATGGAGGAATAACCAACAATTTTCATTTATTTGAGAGGAGTAAATAGTACATTAACACAGTACATTACTACTCAGTGCCCAATGAGATAGCAAATAAAGAAAGAGGCCTTTAGAACAAGGGCTCTTGATTTGGGTTCTGAAGTTGAGCTCTGGGTTTTTTAGATTGATACCTATATTAAATATTTACTGATGAGTTTCCCCCAAAGAAGTCTCCTGACACTAGATTCCTTAGACTTGACCACAGTTGTTATGGTTGTGTCAGCCCCACAGTCTGGGTCCAGACTTCACTGTCAAATGGGTCCATGACACAAAAAACTTTTAAGAACTCATGGTGTGGGTGGAGGCAAAGAACCACATGGAATAGGTCTACTTTTGCATTATACAACAAGAGATGCCCACATAAACAAGAGTAGCAGAGTAGCACAAGGTTCAGCACACTGTCAGATGTGTTGAGAAGGTGACCTTTAAGTCCAGGTACCAGATGGCTCTGCAACAAATATCACAGTCCATTTCTTCAGAAGCTCCAAGATACAAGCCTTCTACACCTCAGGTGTGTTTTTTTAAATTTCAGTTTACCTTATTTTCAGTTTCAAATTCTCCCCCACCTTCCTCTCACTCCCCGACCATTAGGAAATCAAGAAAAACTAAAAGCACCGCCTTGGATTCAGGAGGGCCTGAGTTCACATTTAGCCTCAGACACTTGACACTTACTAGCTGTGTCACTTAACTCTCAATGCCCTACAATGGGGCATATGGGGAGGAAATTGGAAACCAAAAAATAAGGAAAAGACAACAATTTTTTTTTCTTAAAAAATCCACTGCCACCAAAGAAGTGAAATGTTTGAAAACATTTTCTTGAAAAAATTTATTCAAAAATTTTTCAAGTATTTTCAGAAAGGTTCAAGTCAAAATAAGAACCGTAGTTCCCTAAGCAGAAAATGTAGTATTCAACCTTTTATTTTAATTATTTCTTTTAAAAATACTGATTTGGTCATTTCTTTCTTCCCTAACCTATCAAATCAGAGCTGGATTTCCCCTAGTAACAGCTCTGGGAAAGGTTCAAACATTCCTTTAGAGCAGCCAATGAAATTACTGGCAAAGCTTTGACGGTCCCACCGTATTTCTGAACACAATTTCTGAACACAAAGGGACAGAAGCAGTATGAAGTAGGTGTGTGCTATTTGGATTATAAAAGCCAACCCTGACATCAAATGTAATTGTCATTGACATTAGAATTCAGCTACTGGGATAGGCAAAAAGGACACAAGTGTGACTTGAATGAGGAATTAGTGGTCCAGCGTCAAGCACAAAAAGCAGCATAGTGTTATTGATTTCATTCTAGTCTGACGAACTGGCTTCTATGGTGTTTTCAAGCCTGGGTTGACATCCTTAGTAACGGTACAACAGTTTGTGACAGCCACATCACATAACCCTTTGGGGTTTCTCTAAGTTGCTTCATCTGTAAGTGCCAATTCAGTTCTGATACTGCAGTTTACATTTGGACGGATATTTAGGCAGAATAAAGCACTCTCCTTCAAAAACATGAAACCAAACAAAAGAAATAACCAAGTAACTTGCTTCAGCCAGGTTACTCTGTGCCTGAGATTTCATTTATTCTCCACAATCAAGGGCAGATTTATAATTTACTCATCTTACTGCCACAATGCAAGTGAAAAAAAAAAATGAATCACTGGGAAGAGAAAGGAAGAGACGACTAATTAACACAAACATGACATGCCAAAGCTCACCATGGGGGCAGAGGATGTCTTCATTAAAATTTAATTCATCTTCCTCATCCTTTTTGTCATCCTTGGAATCATCTGATCAAAAGACAAGCAGGTAATTCAGTAAATATCAGTTATTCTATTTTGGGGGAGAGAGGGGGAGAAATCAAAGTAGATTCAAGCTCTACAACTTCAAAGAAAATGCTACACTAAATGATGACCACCCCCAAAGCTACCGGCTGAGCCATTTCTGCCAGAGCTTCTGCTCCTCTCAAAGGCTCTCAAAGTGACTCACCCTGTCAAGCCCAGGAGGTGAATTGTTCCCACCTGCCCAAAGAACACTCTGCAATGCCTCTAATAAGGCTTTTTTTCTCTCAGATTGCCTCAACAACTGAATTTTCTCTCAGATTGCCTCAACAACTGAAAAATTTAGTCAAGGTCAAAGCAAGCAGAGAAGCAAAGCAGGAGCACAGTGTGGAAGATGTCCAGAGCCTGTGGTATCTAAGAACCTGAGACTTAACACTCAAAATACTCCTGAAATCACATTAAGAAAAACAGAATGGGGGCAGCTAGGTGGCGTAGTGGATAGAGAACCAGCCCTGGAATCAAGAGTACCCGAGTTCAAATCCGACCTCAGACACTTAACACTTACTAGCTGTGTGGCCCTGGGCAAGTCACTTAACCCTCATTGCCTCACTAAATTTAAAAAAAAAACTACCAAAAAAAAGAAACAGAATGTAAAAAGTACAACCCAAGATACTCCAGAGCAAGCATCATCTCCACAAAAGAAACGGACTATTCCATGAAGCTCGTGCTTCAGCACTGGGTGCTAAAGACACAGGCTTAAAAAGAGAACATGCAATGAACAATCCTGAAGACAGCTCCATCTCGTTGACAGGCAGGAGGAAAAAAACAAGGCAAGAATGTTCTGTAGAGGATAAAAGGCCCCAGGTGCACGAATCAGGGGGTGGAACATTTCATTTGGAATCAAGAGCTTTCAGTGACTCAAGGGTGTCAGAGCATTCCCTAGGAAGGAGAACTTAAAGACTATAAAAGAAAAAAAGCCCCACCAAAGAAGAGCCTAAGAATGTCAGAAGGCTCCAAACTGGAGGCACCATTTCACACCTGGATTGTTCAACATGTGATCTCCTACATGGAAAACCCATCAAATCTCTAGTGAAAATATTATCATCTATTCTATTCTGTGGAGCTTGTGGAGCTCCAAAAAAGAAGTACCATCTACACAAAACTACCAGAACCATTTGAATAGTCAAGACATATAAAAGCAAAATACAAAAAATGGTTGTCCAAATAAGCTCAAGACCGAGTTTTCAATTGAATTATTCACAATTTATACACTTATGATTTTAGGTTAGCAAATCTTTGGCTCATGCCTCCGGACAATTGAATAACTTGCATAATAAAATAAGCTTATTATATTATATTTTCCCTGAATTATTCTCAGATATATCTGTAGTGCTGAGGATATAATAAAGAAGCATTTATTAAGACCCTACTAAGCACTGTGGTAACTGCTGGGCAACCAAGGAAAAAACTGCCTCAAGGCTTAATCTAGTGTGAGAGTCAACACAGTCAACCCTGTACAAGTAAGACACCTATATATATACACGGAAGATCATCAAGAAAGGGAAAGAATATTAAACAGGAAAGACTTCTTGTAGAAGGTGAGACTGAGAAGAAGCCAAGAAACAAGAGAGAATGTGGCATGCAGAACAAAAAGTGAAAATGCATGGGACCCAGCAATGTTATGGGGATTAAGTCCAGAAATATAGAAAGTTATAGAGGGCTTTAAAAGCTAAAAAAGGGCAGCTAGGTGACGCAGTGGATAAAGCACCTGCCCTGGAGTCAGGAGGACCCGAGTTCAAATCTGCCCTCAGACACTTGACACTTAGAAGCTTTGTGACCCTGGGCAAGTCACTTAATCCTCACTGCCCAAGAAAAAAAAAAGCGCTAAAGAAAAGGATTTTATATTTATGGGAGAAATATTTAAGACTGGAAAGATAGAAAGGAAGTTTATGATGAGCTCTGAATGCTTAACAAGATGTGATGGGGAACCACGAGGATTATAGGTGGGTGAAATGATTAGGAAGATCAATTTGATACTTGAGTGGAGGATGGACAGCTAGACCTGCCAGCAGCACTCCAGGTGAGAAGACTGCATTTTCAAGAGATGGTGCAAAGACAAGAAATGACAAGGCAGCAATTGATTGGAAAGGGAGGGCGACACCTAGGTTGCAAGCATGGTACTACCCTCAACTTGGCAGACAGGAAGATTTATCTAATTTATACCCAATAGCTGCTTTAGCACTGCAGTGCCACTATTTGCTCAGGGTAGGAGGGATAGACATTATGTATTTCTTCCCGGAGGGGGGCAAATGCCTGAGGCCAGGGTCTGTTTTTCAGGCAAGTCCTCTGGTTTTAAGGATGCATTTATAAATATGGAAGTTAACTTTAAGATAGTGATAAATAGGGGGCAGCTAGGTGGTGCAGAGGATGATAAAGCACCAGCCATGGAGTCAGGAGGACCCGAGTTCAATTCCGGCCTCAGACTAGCTGCCCCCAGTTGTTTTTAGTAAAACCTTTAAAAAAGAATTTGATCTTTAGTTTGTAATAGCACAAAAATATGATTTATGATGTATTATACATATAACAAGTACAAAAGCTGAGAATCACATTACCTTTATTTAAGGTGTCACCATTCATTTTCCCATTACTTTGGTCTGCATCAATATCTTGCTCATCTAACTGTTCTAGGGCTAGCTGTCGCCAACTTCGTAAGGAAGATTTGCCAACCCAGAAGCCTTCATTACTGTGTGAAACAAAGGGGTGAAAACACAAGTTAATGTCAAAGAAGATATATTCTCCTTTCCTACCTCTCTCATTTTTCTTTATCTCTCTCTCCACCCCATCCAAAAATTCTTCACAATGAAATTTCCATCTTGTACTACCACCAGATATACAGGACACAGGTCCCTGATGAATCTGTATCCTCATTACTGAAAACTGTTCTTTGTCTTCTGTGGGACACCTGCCCCCTCCTCAATGACTTCCTGACACCTTTGTTGGCTCTTTCCTTACTAGCTCCTGACTGATAACATATCCTTTCCACACTGGAATCCCTACTCCTTGGCTTAGGCGGCTAGTGACAAAGGTTTCAATCTTACTAGCCATATCACTACAGGCAAATCTTATTTTACCATGTCTAAAAGTCATTTTCCTCAACTGCAAATTGGAGACAATTCAAAGTTACTTTAAGATTAGAAGGATGCTGGTGGTTCAATAGTTAAAGCCATGGGCCTGAAATCAGGAAGACCAAATCCAATCTCAGATACTAGTTGTTAAATGACCCGGGCAAGTCACATGACCTGGGGCAGCTATGTCAGTGGATATAGCACCAGCCCTGGAGTCAGGAGTACCTGAGTTCAAATCTGGCCTCAGACACTTAACACTTACTAGCTGTGTGACCTTGGGCAAGTCACTTAACCCCCAAATGCCTCATTAAAAAAAAAAAAAAAACCTAATGACCTCACACAGCCCCATCGACCTAACCTCTATTCCCCACCCCACCCCCATCCTGCGTCAAGGTGAATTAGTTGCTTGTGTTAATGTTGTATCCTCTCAATCCCCAAGTAAGCTCTCTTTGGGCTGCATCCTTCATTAGAGATGGAAGTACTATTTCTCCACTGCCTTAAGCTCAAGCAATGACTACGAAGCTTGGAGTGCCTCTGAAGGTGCTGCCCTGTCCCCACTCCCATAGCCTAGCACAGACCACCCAGCCATCAAAGCCCAGCTCAAGCGCCAGTTCCTCTGAGCTTCTCAGGACTCTTGCTCACAGCACTAGCTATTCCTTAAAAGCTATAACTTAAGGTATCTTCCCCTTATGGATAAAATCGAAGGGTTGGACACTGCTTTCTACCAACATGAATGATCAGTTTCCTTTCACTGTAAGGTATTCAAGGAATAGGTAAATGATCCTTATGAAAAATGACATGGGACTGGGTGGCTTGAGGTCTGGTCTCTTCTGTCAGAGGATCTACTATTTATTATCTCCTGCATGTAGTTCAAGTTCCCAATTAGAATGGAGCAGACAGGAGCTTAATATTGGTCAAATGGACAGATAATTTCTATTCCAACATTTTACAAGGTAGGTTCAATGAAATCACCAATGGCAGTCATCCATTTGAATGTTATTACCCAATGGGTCACCATTTCATAACCTTAAAGCATATTATAATGCCTCACATTTCTGTCAAGCTTGTAATCACAAACTGCTTTATGTATATGGTGACCTCATTCAAACCCTGTGAGATAAGACCTGTTACCAGGCCTGTGTTAGAGTAGATGCCAAGCGTCACTCAGTTAGAAAAGGAAGCACCCAGAATTTCCTGACTCCTAATCCAAAAGCTCTGCTGAATTGGAGTATCGCCCGCTTTATTATGAACACATAGAATTAAACAAAAAGTTAGCATAGCTAGCAAAAATCCTAGCTCTCTTTTCCCTTACTCAAGAGACTGATCTTTAAAATGACCCACCTATCACAGACATCTTGGGATACCCATTAAGTCATGGTTCAGAACTGGGAAAAATTAACTATTACATACCCCTTCATTGAAGTTTTCAGCAAATTTGTAACAATCTTATAATCTTCATTTAGTTGGTTCTTCAACCGCAACACCCGACAGCGCTCTACAACACAGTCTTTGCAAAGTGCTTTAACTATGGGTATAAAAAATTTAAGTTAGCTTTTTAAAAAATGCTCCATAACAGCTAAGAATGACTTTGTGAAACATTTCAAAGCTTTGGCTGTAAAAAAAAAAAAAGACCCAGAATACATTGAAAATTTATGCATAAGCCATGTATTTTATGTACAACCAATTTCCAAAATGTCTACATTTGTGTTTTAAACTACCTACTTGGGGGCGGCTAGGTGGCGCAGGGGATAAAGCACCGGCCCTGGAGTCAGGAGGACCTGAGTTCAAGTCCGGCCTCAGACACTTGACACTTACTAGCTGTGTGACCTTGGGCAAGTCACTTAACCCCCCACTGCCCCGAAAACAAAAACAAAAACAAACCAAAAAACAAACTGTACCTACTTGATGCCAGGTTATTCACAATCTGTGTACATAGGGGTTCACATCAAATAGGAAAGGCTTCCAAAGTATAGGCCTAACAGATTTTTCTAGTAAACAGAAGCTGACCACCTAATATTAACCACAGGATGAAAAATGCAAGATGACAGAGGTCATAGGACCTGAGACACCAGCATCAGTGAAGAAAGGTACATCTTGTTTTTGTTTTTGTGAGGCAATGGGGGTTAAGTGACTTGCCCAGGGTCACACAGCTGGTAAGTGTTAAGTGTCTGAGGCCAAATTTGAACTCAGGTACTCCTGAATCCAGGGCCGGTGCTTTATCCACCGTGCCACCTAGCAGCCCCAGAAAGGTACATCTTTTAAATCACAGGCACCTAAGAAAAACTTCTACTTCCTAAAAGGGAGACATTTTTCACCTATAATGAATTCTTCCAATCTTCAGCATTACAAACACAGAATAATCTCTGAAAGTAATTGCACTATATAATAAGTATCTAAACAGACTAGCTGTTTTCCAATTCCAAGGTGACAAGTTATCTAGGATACCTGCAGTTCTATATAGACCCAGAAGCAAAATAGCTTGAACGCAGAAAAGACCAGGAGCAATAGAAGCTCCAAAGTTCAGAAACTGAGAGGAAACTCAATTTTCATTCAGAATGAAAACCAGATCTGAATTATAGAACTCTGATGACAAAGAAATTCAGATTTTCTGCTTTCAACAATGCTATCTCCAGTAACAAACAATGTACTTCCCAGCAAAAGTCAGACTGACAGCAGATGAAAGTAAGATACCATCTGGCTCCCATTTGACACAGCCAGTTATAAATAGCAGCATCTGCATATAGACAGTTACTGAGCTCCAAGGCCTTAAAAATAACTGTCTTCTTACATGGATAAAACTCCTATCCTCTTTTCTCCACCCTAATCTTCTATCAGCAATTTGCCTGGCAACCTCTTTTCTCATAGATGGTGCAATGGAAAATTTCATGCATGCCCCACATCAATTCTAATGATCACAAATGAAAAAAATGTACAGAAGCTGAATTAACAAGGCTTTACTCTCCCACACCATTTCAGATGGAGACCATAGGGGTTTCAGATTACCATTCAGACGGGGTCCTCCTCCATAGCGACTGTAAAAAATGTCAGCTGCATATTCTGAAATTCTCTTCATGATTGATATTTTGTCAGGATGCAGCTTGTCATGAGCACACAGGCAGGCATGGTTATCAATGGGCTTCGTTGGGGTGGATTCATCTAGCCACTTCTGTAGCCATTCAAGTGAAACAAACTCATATGGCTCTGAGGAAAAAGGACACAAGAAACAGCCTATGTATTTTACTACTCCCATACCAGGCATTGCAGTCAGATACATTTTCAAATGACAAAGTTTTCATGAGGGAACAAATCTAGACAACACATTTATTTCTTCCACGACCACATAGATGGATAGTTTTAATTCTGAGCTCAATGCATATTATGACAAAATCCTTGCAGCACCTGAGGAGAGAGGCTGGTATTATTAACCCCACCATTAGAGAGAAGGGTCTTGCTTATTACCACGGCAGAGCTTGGATCAGAGTTCCAAGTTTTCTGTTAGTGGAATGCTCACATCATAAAACCCTGCTCAGGCCCAAAACTCATCTACTGCACAGTCTGAGTATTTGAATTAAAGTACCTACTCTATAGCTGAAGCTATGAATCAAGAAGTAGGAATGGCTTTTCAATTAAATTGAGAATTTATGTAACCAGTTCTGCCCACTTTTAATTCACTGACATAAGCCTTTACCCCCAATTCAAGACTATGTGAAAAGCCAATTTTTGAAGAAAGGGTGTTTTTCCTACACTTAACTAGGGAGTCACCCAAACTAGCAAATTAGGCTTTTTTTTTTCTTAAAGAAAGCCAAATTTTAAAGCAGTGGCTAATAAAGCAAAAACAAGGTCATAGGGCTTCTATCACAAGATAAAAATAATTCATGAGGTAAAAATTACAGGCTCATCTCTAAGCTACTAAAATTGAACATTTATGGAATTTAAAATGTCTGATCCAGCCAATTTTACAAGGAGCACTACAAGTCCTAGCATGACATGCAAATGGTAAACTGAAACTGAGTTTTATAAAAAAGTACAACTAATAATGAGAACTGAGATTTGTTCTCCTGGACATTCTGCCTGGCATGACCTTACATGTTAAGTGTAACATCCACAAATTCTGTTTTCACAAAACAGAGGATTTCCAGATGAACTGTTAATGTTACACACAATCAATGTATTGCTTAAGTTTGAGCACACAAGTATAGTATTCTATCTCTGGAGAATGTACTACTAAGAATGGTGGGTGTCAAGACAGCAGCAGGGAGAGCACTGGGAGTTTCTAGAATAGAGGTCCAAGCCAAGGCCTGCCCAGGCCAAGTCATGACCCAGATGAGCAGGTCATAAACTCAGGAGGCTCCAGGTTATTTGTAAAATGAAGGTAATAATACCTGCCCACTACCTACCTCACAGGGATGCTGCAGAGTATAAGAGATAAGATATGGGAAGCATTTTGAGCTTTTTGGAAGAAAAGAGATATAGAAAAGTTAATATTTATACATGCCATAAAATATATAAAGGAGACCTCAAGATGCAACATAGGTATCAGCGTGGTTGGACGTTTAAAAAGCACCCTGGTTTGAAAACCCTATTACTGGGTGTTCACTACACAGATTACAACAAAGGTGTGTTGCAGGATTAAGATAGGAGTGTGGCAAGAGTTAGGATGAGGTTTCAAAGATGCCTAGTCTGTTTCTCCAGTCATACTCTTAAGGATAAAGCAAGAGAGCAACAACCATACATATCCACACATTTGCTGAGGGAGGGATGAAGAAAAGGAAATCTGAGATTATGGACTATTTGAAGGCAGGATATGAGGCTTTGAGTTACCGCCAAACCTACACAGACAAGGCTGGGAGAGGTTCCCACACAGTCACCAGGCTCTTAGTAATATAAAACTTTCCAAAGATCCGGAATGTTAAAAAAAGACCAAACCGGTCCAATCAGATACACTGACTTAGGTTTTCCAATCATACAATTCACTTGTACTCATGATGGTTTGCCAACGTGCATTCCTTTTTTGGTTTAAGCAAAATTAGAAAATTTTTGTATATGAATCATATTACAAAGGAATGAACCCTTGGAGATGATGAGGCAATAGCCAAATGAAGGGAAGAACAAGGCATTACAATTTGTCTGACTTGTAGCATCAATCCATTAATTTTGCAGGCTGAAGAATAGTATAAATTTTAGGACAGAAAGCACATAAATGCTGAATACTCAGGAGGGCCTTTACCTGAAAGGTAAAAAATGTTTGAGTGTCACTTATTTCCCTTTCCAATTGACCATTAATCTAAGGGGTTCCCCTCCCTTCTATTTCTGGTGTTGCAAAGCCCAAGGATTGTATCCTGCACCCCTGAAATCACTTGCAGTTGCAGCAATAAAGACAAACAAGTTTTGGTTTTAACAATGAAGTTGCTATGTCTCTGGCCCCTGCCCAAAAACATATGTTCTATAAACAAAGTGAGAAAGCCTATGAGGAATGGCTGGAAGGTTCTAAGAAAATATTTCTGGTTCTCAGTGACCTCTGCTGGACTCTCTCCTTACCCACCCTACCCTGCCAGGAGAGGGAAAGGTACATAATCCATTAACATATTTTAATAATCAACAAGAGTACATCAGCAACACTGATTAACTCTGAACAAGCCTCAATATTCTAGTTAAGAAAAATGGACAAAGTTTTTGCAAAACACAGTTAACCAGCACATTTTTTTGTTCAAAGTGATTTCTGCTTTATGCTTTTGAATACAAAAGATTTCAAAAGACAAAACTAATTTCCTTCATTAACCACGCACTCTAGGACCACCCATGGGTCAAAGATATGCCAAAGCAATACATTTCTTTTCCTTGAGGAAAATGAAACTCACCAAAGAGCACATTCTTCATTTAATATTGAATCTCAAGATTCACTACCAGGTATTTAAGATCAAAAAATGAAACGCTATGTCCAAAATTAGCCATTAATGGAGTTTAAACGAGGGGGCAGCTAGGTGGCACAGTGAATAAAGCACTGGCCCTGGATTCAGGAAGACCTGAGTTCAAATCCGGGCTCAGACATTTGACACTTATTAGCTGTGTGACCCTGGGCAAGTCACTTAACCCTCATCCCCCCCCCCCAAAAGTTTAAACTGGAATGGTTGAGAAACATTCCTATTCTTTCCAACTAGAATACAGATGAGCACACTTCTGATTGGCTTACATTCATGTCAGGTCAATTTCATCGGTGTACTTTTTAGAAATGCAGAAACAAAGCAAAGACTTTTGCCCAGGGTCTCCAGGGAAGTAAAAGAGCAGAGTCAGGATTCAAAGACAAATCCTTCTGACTTCAAACACAGCATTTCCCAAATACAAAACAAATTTATATCGTGTGTAGAAAAATAAAGTATCAAAGAGCCTTGGGCATGGAGGTCAAGAGACTTGAACCCATAGGATCACAGGTCAATACCATGACCATCAAGCCTCAGCGTCCATAGTTCTCTCTTGGTTGGGTTCAGGATAATCACTCTGTAGCCCGAAGTAAGATACCATCTGGCTCCCATTTGACACAGCAGCATGAGAACTGGTTGCAGGGAGCTGCTGCCCTATGAGAACTAGAGTGGTCTTCTGAACTGCTCCTCTACATGCAGGAGGGCTATACATGGAAGACCGCATCAGGTTAGAAGACAGATAAAAACTGAGATGTGAGTATGCTCAGCCCACAAACTCTGGCAGATGTTTCCAACAAGATAAAGGGGCTGAGAATGTGCTGGCACCAGAATGTTTAAGGTTGAATATTATGCAATTTTTATCATTAGCTTAAAAAACTGCTAGTTTTTTAAGAGCTGGTATTATGCTGCTGAAAGGAGGTGGGGGGGGGGAATCACATTTTCTTGAAGGGGGTTACTATAAAATAGGATCTAATTTCTTCTATTTTACACCAAGGCAATAATTGGGAACACAATTTTCTGGATAATCATCTCCAATTCACTAAGTTGCCTGTTAAATTACAACTTTACACACAATCAGTTGTTTTTCCAGATGCTTCTGAAGCTAAGCTATATGGCATTAAGATCATGACTGTACACACATGGGAAAAATATTAGATCTGAAAAGAAGTTGAAAGCATTTTCAAGTATGCATTAATGTCTTTTGAAAAACCTCTGTGGATTTAATCTAATAAAATAACAGCAAACACTTTGTTTAAAGACTTTGTAGAAAAGGCAACCCCCCCTCAAATCTCTTTTTGGGAAAGGTTAATGGCATTTAATGTAACAAGAAAAACAAGGTTAAAGTTAGTTTAAGGAGCACATTGCCTCGAATCTGACTCCCAATAGGTGACTATACTCTTCAAGCACATCTAGCAGACTGTGATAAAGGGCACATGTACAGTTCTCATAGTTAACACTCAGCAATGAATGACTACAGGGCACTACCAGAAGATCTTACAGACCAGCTCCAGCAGGTAACCTTTGGTAGAGTTCCTTCACCTCTTCATGTTTGGCTTTGCCTTTGTCCACACTTTGTTTACGCATTTCAGCCATTTCTACGCACCACTCCTCAAACTTGGAGTTATCTCGGTCTACCAGCTCTTGAAGGAAAGCTATTCAAACAAAAAGGCAAAATTATAACATATGTATATACATGAAGACCATTTCCTATAAAAAGCTTCTTACAGGGGCAGCTAGGTGGCATAGTGGATAGAGCACCGGCCCTGGAGTACCTGAGTTCAAATCCAGCCTCAGACACTTAACACTTACTAGCTATGTGACCCTGGGCAAGTCACTTAACCCCAATTGCCTCACTATTAAAAAAAAAAAAAAAGCTTCTTACAGCCAACTCTTCCTGACATGTGTCTTCTTAAAAGCTCTAGAGCTAGGAACAGATGCCAAGGTGGGACACGCACATGCAAATGAGGTCAAACTTCCTCACCTAACAGCATCTGTAACTACCGGTTGATGTGCCCCCTCTTACCTTCTTCCCTTACCCCCAACCATCTGAACCAAGGAACAAAAGTAGGATTTTTCTAGAGAACAAGCTATACAGCCAGTAGCCAGGCAAAGACTCCTGAAGTGGCTACACTGTCTCTCAAAGGGATGTGCTAAAACATCACCTTAGTAAATACCTTATTATCTAGGACAGATATTTTCACATTTTTTCTTCCTCCTATCTAAGAGGGGAATTATACGTTGAATAGAAGTATTTTCCAAAAAAAAAAAAAAAAAAAAACACCCTTGAAGCACATCTCTTTACCATTGGGGGAGAGAGGAAAGGTATTATTTAGGATGTTAAATATGAAACAAAGTCATTCTCTGAAACTTAAAACAGGGATTTCACAGATCTATAAATATTGCATTTATATGGAGGTTAATGTCTGCAAATTTAATTACAGTTTAAATACAACCACCCTAGGAAGTAAGTGCTATTACCATTTCCATTTTACAGAACAGAAAGCTGAGGGACTTGCCCAACCCAGGTTGAAAAGCTTCAAGTGTCTGAGAAGAAATTTGAATTCAGGTTTCCCTAACTCCAGGTAGGGAACTACCATGCCATCCAGTTGCCTATTGAGGCCACTCTGTCTGTGTTATGTCTCCTTTGTGACAGTGGACACAAAATATTCAATATTATGTTCCCACATCTGCCTCCATTGGTAGTTACCCAGCTCATCCCTAAGCATATTTGCTCACAGAGCACTTTGTCCCAAAGCCTCTCTTCCTACTTTAATTCATTACCCAAAACAAAAATCCTGGTTCCCACCTTGGGGCTCATCAAAATGCCCCCAATGATCATGCTGGGAGAAGGTAAATGAAACTCAGTGCAACAAAGGGATCTGCCCACAATGAAGCACCAGAACTTCCTGTGACTTAACCTCACTGACACTGACCACACGTGGAAGCAGACAGTTCAATTCTCTGAGAAAATATTCTGAAACAATATTGTGGCAATTACAAATGAGAGTTTCTGGGTAATTTAATCATTTTATTAATAAGGCCAACAAATTATTAAGTAAAGGATGGTCACTGTGTATCCCTCTCTGACAAAAGACAAAAATGGCAGTAAACTCAGATGATAGATATACCCTTCTGAACAGTGGGTAGTCCATCAGAACAGCAATCAAGCCTAATTGGTTGACTGTCCTGATTTGAGGTGGGCTGTATTGAAATGAGGAATCTAGGGTTACTGAATATAGACCCCACCCAAGCAGAGCATAGCACAATGGTTTCCACCTTGGTGTGGTATTTGTTGGTCCAAATCAGAAATGGGGGGGGGGGGGGAGGAGAAGAGAGCTCTAAATCTCCAAGATATGTTATTAATAAATATTTCTCACAGAATGTCTGACCACTTGCTTACCTGGTACTTGAACTGTCAGAGAAGATTTCTCTTGAGTTTGTAATCTATACACCAACATGTAGGCATTTCTAGAGCAGTGAGTTCCTTTCCCACACTTAGGTTTACGAGTCTGTGATTTGGAAGGCTCTGCTAAGATGCATAAACAACAAAAAGATTACCCTGAAACATCTATGCTTTGGGGAACTAATGGTGATCTAATGTATAAACACTCCCATACAGCTCAATGGGTTTGAGTAACAATTCAGAATTATAATACAAGGCAGATAGTCAGATTTCTTGTTCTAAACATCATGTTTAAAGTTTTCCTTTTTCCTGATGTAAAACTGAACCATCCACCAAAAGTAGAGGCTTAAAAAATTTGAAAACTGAATGTAAAATTAACCTTTAAAAGAAATTTACACATAAAATTCCTATCAAATTCTTTTAATTAAAATGTGACTATGTTTTTAATTTCACTCAGAAAGTATAAGTTCATCAACAATTAAGAATCTACTAGGTTGGGGCAGCTAGATTTCGAAGTGGATAGAGCACAGGCCTTGGAGTCAGGAGTACCCGAGTTTAAATCCGGCCTCAGACACTTAATACTTACTAGCTGTGTGACCCTGGGCAAGTCACTTAACCCCAACTGCCTCACTTAAAAAAAAAAAAAAAGAATCTACTAGGTGCACTGTGTGCTTGGTGCTAGGAATAAAAAGGCTTCATTCCCATTGTAGGAGAGAAACTATGGAAATACAAGCTTATGAGTAAGGAGTGATAGCACTAGCAATCAGGGTAAGTAATAGATCAAGAAAGTATTCCCAGAGGTACAGGATCCTAAATTGAGTCTTGGTGGAAAATGGTTAAAGAGTTCATTTCAAGGCATGGGGGATGTCAGTGCTAGCAGACCACTCTTGAATAAAGGGAAAAAAAAAAGTCCACATCTAATTTTGATATATTGTATGCTAGCTAAACACAGACTCGTGTATGAGTTGAAAAAGACAGACATAGATAAATATAGCTTAAAAAGACAAAAAAAAAATTCTTCAACTGGGTACATATTAAAAAATATGAAATATGAACAAACAGTTCTCAAAGAACTTTAAAACATTAACAACCATATGAAAGGATGCTCCAAATCACATTCTACAAATTGACAAAGATGACAAAATAATTATCAATATTAAAGGAGTAATGGGAAGTTAGGAACTGGTACATTACTGGTAGTTCCTAATAGTACAAGCATTTTTTAGAAAGCAACTGGAAATTATGCCAATCAAGTGACTAAAGCATTCATACCCTTTTAACACAGAATTGTACGACTAGACTTATACCTGAATGAGGTTATAAGGAGAAAGTATATAGACCATAGATTTTAAGGCAATTCTGTGGCGGCAATGAACTGGAAACAAAGTAGATGCCAAATGATTAAAAGAATATCTTTTAAAATGTGGTACATGAAAGTAGCGAATTATGCTGTAAGAAATGACAAATATGAATATCAAAAGCACAGAAAGATATACATGAACTAAAGCAGAATAAAGTAAGCAGAACTCTGAAAAGCACAAAATGACTAACATTTTGTATTTGCAAAAGAATGACCACAAAACTAGAAGTGAATGATGTAGAATTTCTATAAAATGTCTTTTTTTTCTTACTAACATAGCTTCAATTTTTTAATCGCTATTGATTTATTTCCAGATATCCTGGAAAAGTTCCTAGTTGATATATCCCTGCTGCATATTAATACTTGCTTTTGATTTTAGATGCTATTAAAAATGAACAATCTATGCTTATACTTTATAGGGAACACGTGTTCTATTGTCAAAGGATTTTTCTGTATCTGATTATTTTTCAAATGTTGAATTGTGTAGATGAATTGTTGTAATCTGATAGGATTTTATTTTAAAATTGGGGGGTGGGGAAGTGGGAGGGGAGAAAAGAGGTGTCAGCAGAGAAAGCAGAAAGATGGGAGTAACCTGTAATTGGAGTTTGGCAAGAAAGGACAAGAGGGGAAAGAACTGGAGGTCAGAATACCACTAAGATACTACAGTGAGGCTGGAGCAATACAGATCTGGGAAGATTAGAAAGAAAAAGGTAAACTAAAGCTAGAAATAAGGAGCCACAGGAATTATTTCAGTAGGAGTGACATGGTCAAGCTTGTGTGTTAGTAATTTCACCCCGACTTTGAATTCTACATATACCAAAATATAACAATTTCCACTGTACCAATGAAGTGGAAACTAAATAGATATCTATGAATTGGGGAATGTCTAAATAAATTGTATTACAGGAATACGGACCTATAATAAACTGGGTATGAATAGAAGTCTGATGTGAACTGATACAAAGGTAAGCACAGCCAGCAAACATTATATACAAACACTTCAACAAAGCAAATGAAAAGAACATTCCCTACAAATAAAAAGTGAGGAGTCATGAAGTGCTACTCCCTGCCCCACCCCCCACTCTTTTGTAGAGGTAGGAACATTGCAAATTGCAATATCTGTGATGAGGAGACAGTGCTCTGGTAGGATGGAGGAATCATGCAGGGGATAAGAAGGAAACTTCTCTGCATGTTGTCATCAGCCTCCTAGGTGAAGGAGGGAGATTCCAGAAGCCTTTCTTTATATCCTCAGCACTGGCAAATAGTTTTCTTGTGGACAAAAGAGATAAACTATTACTGTAAATGTGGGTGGGAAATGAAAGCACATGCTTAATACCCAAGGGGAATTTTTGTCGTGGCCCACTATGTGCCAATGGATCATCCCCTTTTTATTCCCTCCCAACCCTGGCCTCCAATGCACTCCATGCCATAGCCAGAGCAGCAGCCGTCCCGCACTGCAATGGCAGAGGCACTCATGAACCCAAGGCCCCCATGCTAGGCCTGGTAATAGAGATGCTGACAAAAGAGAAACATAAGGCCATGCATAGCTTCTAGACAAACTCTCTGCCAAAGGGCAACCAGATCATAAACCACTTAAACGATGACCATCATTCACTCACTCCTCCACATTCAGAGCCTTACTATTAGCCACAGTACTTGAACATTAGTTCCTCAGAACTAATGAAAACATGCACAAACACAAAGCAAACAAGCCATCTAAAAGGACAAAAAGCACATCCAACCGCTGAGGATAAAAATGGATTTAAGGCCACATGACTTATCAATGCCGGCTTAAGTGCAGATTATGAACATTTCAGGGGAAGAAAAGGTGTATTTTAAAAGGGCACTCACAACTTAAAGGTTTTACCTAGATCTTCCTCAATCCCTAGTTGTAATTTCTTTCCCTCCATCTTTTCTATATCTTCGTCATTGAACTTATACCATTCTCCAGTCTGAGGATCCTTCACGTGAGCAATGTAGTGACCAGAATATGCACTTACGCCTCGGTGTATGAGGACAGCACTGAGTTCATATACATAGATGCCTTCTAAAAATGAACAGAAAATAAATCACAACTTGGCCTCATTGTATACATTCTTTCATTTGAAATTTCAACCTTGGGACAGTCAATCAGCAAGTGTGTGTGTGTGTGTGTAAAAACATGTACAATTCACACATGAGAATTCTCTAAAAATGTAAAAATAAAAGGAAAAATAAGTCAGTTCCTGAGCTCATGCATTTCCCATATCTAACTTTTGATTAGCACAACAATACAGCCTACATCTAATTTAGAAAAGTAAAAAACTTAATCACTTTTAATTTATATAATTCTATCTTGGAATTATTCCATAAGGGTTTATGTAAAATCTTAACAGCAAAGTTCTAAAGCTAGATAGAAGTTAAAATACTAGTTCAATAATTTGCTGTCTGACCCAAACCATTTAATTTTTATGCTTAAATTTCCTTTTTGGAAAATGGGAATTCTAATGTTAGTAGGAAAAATTGCAATAGAAAAGAGTGAAGGGGCGGCTAGGTGGTGCAGTGGATAGAGCACCAGCCCTGGAGTCAGGAATACCCAAGTTCAAATCCAGCCTCAGACACTAGCTGTGTGACTGTGGGAAAGTCATTTAACCCCAATTGCCTCACCAAAAAAAAAAAAAACCCAAAAACAAAAACAAAAAAACTGCCTCACTAAAAACAAAAGTGGGGAGCGGGGCAGTAAAAAATGGGTTCACCCAGATTTCTGTGGGCAGGAAATTCCCTCAACAAATGCAGTTTGGGAATAAAACCCTGGGTCATCCTGACTTGAAGGGCTCTCTGGATGTAGCCAGATGAAGAGAGAAAATTATCAGAGTGATTGAAAATTACCTTTGTGCTCCATGAAAGGTTCCATATTCAAAAGTTCTGAGAAGCCAATGTAGGTATTCAGCTTTTTCTTATGCCCCGTTTGTCTACTCAAAACAAAACCAAGACATTTTTACTCAACCTAAGTGGGAAACACTGCTCTGCCTTTCTCTATTTTTCTGGGCTCCAGTTTCCCTTTGTCAAGCTCCCTTAAAAATGAACACCATTAGGAGGCTGCTAGATGGCTAGATGG
The DNA here is from genome assembly GCF_019393635.1 of Dromiciops gliroides. Lineage (NCBI taxonomy): Eukaryota > Metazoa > Chordata > Mammalia > Microbiotheria > Microbiotheriidae > Dromiciops > Dromiciops gliroides. The sequence goes on along the minus strand of NC_057863.1, from coordinate 612,106,701 downwards.
CGCAGTGGATAAAGCACTGGCCTTAGACACTTAACACTTACTAGCTGTGTGACCCTGGGCAAGTCACTTAACCCCAATTGCCTCACAAAAAAAAACAAAAACCCATTAAACATGCCTTATCTTTGTGTCACCTATAACATACCCCATACCTGAAGAGGAAGGAAACTCCCCTGCAAATCTCACCAGCAGGTACCTGTCCAGACTATCTAAAGACACCCACTGATAAGGAACTCATCCTGCTCATTCCTCTTTTAGGCAGCTCAGATTTTCAGAGCTGAAATCTACCTCCTAGAAATGTCAAATTACTATTTCACAAGTAGCTATTATGAATGATCAGGACAAACTGGGTAAATGAAAGCACTCCAAATACGAAATTCTCCTCAGAATACTTAAGATATTAAAAAATGTGTTCCAGGGGCAACTAGGTGGCACAGTGGATAGAGCACCGGCCCTGGATTCAGGAGTACCTGAGTTCAAATCCGGCCTCACACACTTGACACTTACTAGCTGTGTGACCCTGGGCAAGTCACTTAACCCCCATTGCCCAGCAAAAAAAAAAGTATTCCAGTCACATGGTCAGAAGCATATACTATTGTCTCCTACATCACAGAATAGATGTAATTAAGGAAAGGGAACTTTCAAATGCCACTGTCCTGAATTTGGGGGAAAGAAAAATGTGTTGCCATGCAAGAGAAGTATACTCAGGTTTGAGTTTGGGGTAAGTTGCAATTGCATAAACGGCATTATATCCAATGGCTAGTGATAATTTTGAGCTTCAAGTTCCCAGTTTTCCTGGCATTCTCATTCTTTTACAGATGTGTCTTTTCCCCACTGCTATTGTCTCTCTCCTCTGCCTGAGCATCATTTCACTATTTGATGAGAAAGCTATGTTATGTTCCATACTCGGCAAATTAATACTGGGATTACTACTAGGGTGCAAAACCTGAATCACAGTATAAAAATTCCTTCACATTCAAAGTCATTTCCTCACATTTCAATGACATCAGTTTAAAATCTTCATATTGAGATGTGTAGGTACTGACCTGTCAAACACAAAACGCATTAGCTGTAAATTAAGCGTACAAGGAAGACTGAGTAGTCGGATCTTCCTCGTTGCATTCTGTTTACTCTGACAGTTTTCACAAAAGTATCGATTGTCTCCTTCTAATTTTTCTTCCTGACCAGAACAGAAAAAGATCGAACAACAAAAATAATGAGGATGTTGGGTAATTACAAATAAAATCAGTCCTTAAATGCAAAAACAAATGAGATGCAAATGAGAATGGATGTGCACAAATACTAAAGCTCATCGATAAGCTGTGGATTATAAGAAAGCAATGAAATTCAAAACTTCCATCTCCACAGCTGTACATATATGAAAAAAGGTTTTTTAAAGATGCTTTTCAATGAGTATGCAAAAATGTATCCTAGATACATTCTGGCAAACTACTCTCTTCCAAGTAATAAAAGGGTAAGAGTGCCTCACTCAAGTACATGTGCACAAAAATAACAATGGGTGGACCTCATTTCATATTTTCCAAGTACAGCCTGCTTCTCCATTACATTTTGACATCTTTAGCACTCAACTATTGTACGGCAGTTTTTCCCTAGAGGCATAATCCTGTCTCCTCCTGCAGTGTCTTTTTTGTAACCACATCAGTCCTGTCTGACAATGAAATAAATCACCTTTGTAATCCCCCCCCAAACATAGGATCAAGTTCCCAGTTTTCCTGGCATTTTCTTCTACAGATGTATCTATAGTCATGAAAAAAAAATGCTCCAAATCACAAGTGATTACTACCTCACACCTATCAGGATAGGAAAATGATAAATGTTTTGAGAACATATGGGGAGATTGGGACACTCATGCATTGTTGGAGAATCTAAACTGAAACCATTCAGGAGAGTAATTTGGAACTGCCCAAAGGACAACCAACCTGTGTATACTCAATACCATTGTGAGGTGTATATCCCAAAGACATCCAAAAAGGGGGGGAAAAGGACCTATCTGTAAGAAACTTAGTTATAGCAGCACTTTTTTTGGTGGCTAAGAACTGGAAATCAAATGGGCAATTGGAGAATGGCTAAATAAAGTGTGCTATATGATTATAATATTGTGCTATCGGAAATGACAAGCAGGATGATTTCAGAAAAACCTAGACACAAAGTGAGCAGAACCAGGAGAACACAGTAATAATACTGATCAATGATCCAAGAGAATCCCAAAAGACCAAAGATGAAGCATACTATCCACCTCAGAAGAATTGATTGTACAGACTGAGGCATGATATTTCTCACTTTTTCCCTGAGTCTTAATGTTAAATCTTTTTAAAATTAGAGCTGGAGGGAGAGGATTTGGGGGCTTTCACAGTTCAAATTCTCTTGCTGATGGAAGTAATCTTTTCAATGTCAATCAACCAAGATGCAAATTAGCTAGCAATTTAATCACAATGCTATTAATTAGTTCATCTGAGCAATCTGTTCTCTATGTGACTCAAGACTGATCCTATGGTCCGTTTGCTATTGTTTTTCACTCATCAATACCAAGTGGCATGTGCAAACATATTATAAACATCTCCTTAATTACCTTCATCCAGTGGTTAATATACTAATCACTGCAAAATCTATTCAGTACAGCCATTTTGTAAAATTTTTAAGTCATAAAACAAGAGTCATCAAAAAAGAAACTATCTTTACACATTTCATTGAGGGAACAGAAATTGATCAACACATTACTAAAGCTGATTAAATTCTGGAAATAGCATCTGTTGGGTTTGTTTTTAAAAAAGCAAGCTGAGTAATTTGCTTGGTTTTCAATACCTTGAGAAATTCGGTGATGCAATCTGTTAACTGCTTGTGCCCTTGGATATTTAATTCCAGTTCATAAAATTTTGATAAAAGCTTAGACTCACGGCCACACTGGTTACAGCTAAAATAATTAAAAAAGAACACAAATAACAGGAAGAGATAATATTTAAAGACTAATAGGACTTCCTATATTTATCAGTAACACAAAAGCACAGATAATATGCCAGTATTATATGATGGATAATAATGGACATTTTTTGCATGACTTCATATGTATAATGGTTATCATATTGTTTGCCTTTTTAATGAGCAGGGGAAGGGCCAGAGGAAGAGAATTTGGAATTCAAAATTTTAATTTTTTAAATGAATTGAACTAAGTTTGGGAGAGAAGACTTAAAGATATCTATATCCAAGATAACTTTATGTGTAAATACACATTCTATGATTAAAAAGTAAATGGCACATTGACATTTTATTGACATAACTTGGCTAAAGAAACTGTACAGTCTTCCTGTTTCTAAGGTACTACCAAAGATAGCGCCAAGATATACTGGGAGATAAAAGAAATTAGTCTTCAAACAGTGAAAATCTGCCAGGAGCAGTTGTTCCATTATTTTCAATATGCTACACATAACTAGTGGCTAGCTTTACTCTCAGTCTGAAGTAGCCATGAAATGCTGGTAATTACCCCCCAAAAATGAAAGCAATCCTCGATTTGAGGGGATCTTACAAAGATTTACTGATTTACAACGATCAGTTGTTGAACTTCTTGGACTATGTACGCAAGACAACTGAGTCTGGCAAGCATACTAAATTCTATTTGAATACAGCACAGATCCTGTAATTTGATGAGGACCCCCCCACCCCCAAGATTCTTGGTGAGCTGCCCATGGCCACCTGGTAAGTCATAAAACAAGTACCAGGCAATACTAGCATCAAGCCCAGAAGCCAAGTAGTAAGCAACATGTTGCCTGATTATTCCTATGCCCAATTCACTCATTAGCCAAGGGTTCAAAATTCAGGGACTCCCTTTACAAATCAGATTAGATTCTAGGGGTAATTTTTATTGTTTTATAGCCTAGTACTACAATTTATGTAGGCTTCTTAAATTGAGAAAGAACTGATAAGGATTTCTCTATTTCATGGCATTTCTTCCCCAAAAGATCAGTATCTACTGGAAAAGAAATCGCTTACATTTCTAAATACCAAAGTGACTCATAAAACTTACACAGTGACATACGCATATTCCCCACAAAACTGCTGCTGGACGATGTTCCGTACATCTGGATTCTTCTGCTTAGACAAAGTATCCTCCAATAAAGACATAAACAGCTTTGAAAACTCTTGGGCATCCTAATATTTAAAAGGAAAAAAAAAAAATCAAACCCTGCCCTTGACTTGTTTACAAATAAGAAATTAAATAACTCCATAGCCCCCCCATACTCTAAATGTAAGAACAAGGACTTGTAGATAGTCAGTGTATAAATACTTGTGAATGAACAGCTGTTTGGATATTTACCTATCAGCAATATTATAAAGGAGGGCTAGGTTCCTAGGCTTGACCATTTAAAACAGAAAGTGACTAAAATAGCACAGATAGCCCCTAAATGTATATACTTCAACATTTTAGCAGCAGTCCTTCACTGATCTGAGTATTACTGTCAAAAATGGTCTATTAAAATCCCTTCGTGCTTGCATTTGCCAACTGCTACATAAATGCCACAGAATGGCACCGGGAAGGTGGGGGAAAAAGTTTCTATAGCCAACTTGGGAGAAGTCATCAGAGCTCTCTCCGACTCTCTTGGTAGTTCCATTGCTCAACAATGCAATGGAAGAGAACTTCACCTATACATCCATCTATCCATCCATTTAGCAACATGTTTGTCCAGTCTCAATTATTATTTAAGTGGTGTGGGCATTCCTCTGCCACACAGATGACCACCAATCTAGAACTGTTTTAAGCCTCAGGCAACTCCTTAAGACTTAAATAACTTCCCAAGATAATTAAGTTTCAAGGTGGTATAAAGTCTGCATTCTAGTCACTCTGCCCAATTTGTATTCATAATATACTTCCAAAATTTGAGAAAAATTGAAATTAGGTAAAAGCATAACAGAAAATTAAAAGATAAAATATTCTAAACAGAGATATTTAGGAAGTTACGAATTTGTGTGATCTCAGGCCTAGGACAATAAACCCTTCCAACACTCACTCACTCTTCCAATCTTCTGTAATCTTTACCAATTTGTTGGGTATGGAGTGAAACGTCAGTGTTGTATTTTCTTCTCTTATTACTGCATTAATGCATGTTAACAGTACATTGTTGATGGAACTGTGAATCCACAACCATCATGGAAAGAAATTTGGAATTACAAAATTAAAAGTATCTAAAATGCTCAGATTTTTACACCCAAACATTCTACTAAGTATATACTCCAAAGAGATCATGGAGTAAAAAAAGCTTTCCATATATTCCAAAATTTATGGTTGCACTTTTTGTGGTAGCAAAAAACTAGAAACAATGTAGAAAGCCAAAGACTGGAGAATGGATAAACAAATCTGTGGTACACGAATATAATACCACTATGCTCTAACAAGTATGTTAAGACTTACAGGAAGTGATACAAAGTGAAGTAAATACAATGACAATATAAATGTAAAAACCACTAGCATAAGACAAAACTGAATGTTGTGAATTACTAATAAAAATGTGTCACCAAAGAATAAATGGGAAGACATGAGCATGGGAACACTACTTGTTTTCAGACTTTTTCCATTAACTGGCTTGGCCCATTTTTTCTTCTTTTTTCCCTGTTATATGGGTTGGCTTTCTGGGAACGGGAAATGGGGAGGGAATTACTAGGAGAAATTTAAGTGTTTTATCAATAATTTATATAAATTCATCAAGTCTTTTAACTTAAGTGCCGATGGTGTTTCTAATTTCCTTCCAAGACCAACGTTACCTGCTGTTGTCCTGTGTCCAAGCCTAAGGCTTTAACAAAACCTGATGGATCGATGTACCGTCTATTACTGTTCTGCAGCAAAGCAAACAGGTACTGGAGATGCTCACAAATGGTTTGAGGTTCATAATCTATGGAAGAGTTTTATTATACATTAAAATCTTGTCATTTCCTTTGTACCTCAGCCAATAATCATTCTTACCAGATATTAAAGTTTACAGCTGCTTATAAGATCTTTTAATGTGCTAATATTTAAGAAAAATAATGGGCTCAAGTGCTTTAAAAATAATGTAAAATGAGCTTATTGTGACTCCTTATGCTAACAACCCTTTCTGAGAAGAAACTCCAACTCTAGCAGTTTATACAGTAATCCAGTTTGGGGTATTCAAATCTCTAATCCCAAAATAACTGAATATGAGATTTACTATTTTTTAAACCTGCCTAAACTAATGGTGATACCAAAAGAAAACAAAGATAATGGAACAAAAACTAGCATCTATACCAGGCACAAAACAAAGTGGTAGGTAGATGGCTACTTGTGGCAAGATGCTCTAAAGAAGATTTGTTTAGAAACAGATAAACTTGTATACAAATTCTGAGATCTAAAGACTAATAACAATGATGCATATCCACGGATATATACTTATCTTATACTTATCAAATACAAGTTCAAATCTCATTGCTATGCTACTGTTATCCCATTTCTAGCCAATCTCCTTTTAAACAGATTGCAACAGTCTACAAGCATAAAAATGTATTTCATAAAAAACTAGAAAAAACCATAAACTACTTAAGCAAGAACTTTCTGTATATTCAATTAAGACTGAAATTGCTCAAACTATTTGCAGATCCAACCTGTCTGTACACCTGGATAGAGAATTTACAGAAAATAAAGCTGATCATGCTCCTTTCACTAACCTTTCTCCTCCTGTATACCATCTCCCATCATGTGGTCTCCACAGGTACTCGGACATAAATACAGAGCCTGCCTAAGCTCCAGGTTAAGAAACCAAACCTGAAGAAAAGTATTCACATAGCACGTTGCTCCAAGGTTTGTTAGACCCACAAATGAGTTCTATAATTGAAAAACAAAAACAAAACATAATGAGTTTTCCTAATTAAAAAAAAAAACAGTAATTTGATCAAACCAAACATTCGTAATTTTAAGAATCAACTTCTGACTAAGTTTTATATCGTCAAGATTTATTAAATTAGCATAGATTTTCTAGCAGTCTAATACTTCAATTGAGAGGTATGGCAAAAATCTTTTAAAACAGGTAGTCTTCAGGTCAGCTAGGTGGTACAGTGGATAAAGCACAGGCCCTGGATTCAGGAGGGCCTGGGTTCTAATCTGGCCTCAGACACTTCCTAGCTATGTGACCTTGGGCAAGTCACTTAACCCTCACTACCCTACCCCCCCAAAAACCTAGTAGTCTTCAAAAGATTCATACTATTTGCTTACCTGTAAAAAACATTAAGAACTTTGTAATACCAATTACAAAGCAGGAATTCCAGTGTACCCATGACAGATATGGATGTGGTACACACATCATGAATTATTTTTCTTGGTTATGGTCAATGTAGGGATTCATTGTTTGCCTGTGCATAACGATTTTGGGGTACCTTTATTTGAGGTTGGAAAAAGGAAAATAGAATATAAAGAAAAGAGTAATCCTTGTTCAAGTTATTTATCCTACTACTACTAGACTAGTAGGGCAGAGCTGCCAGCACGTGGATATACTGTGCTCTTCGTTTCTGGTCTAATGGTGTCCTTAAACCCTTAAAGTGAGATTTGGGGGGAATAAGCTGAAGAAAAATCTCAACGTGCAAATACTTTGAACCAAGATTCAGCTGATTAGACATATACACAAAAGTAAAGGCCAGCCATGTAAAGTAAAAATCAAGAGAGCAGCCCTCTTTTGTAGTAGCAAAGAGACAAATCTAGATGACCCTATTTATTCAGCTTTGTTCCCAGTTTGATACCACAAAAATGGTCTCCCACCATCAGTATTCAAGGCTAGGGAGAGCTTCTGTTTTTGTCAGTGGCCTTGGAATGTGTGCCTAGCAGTGTGATTTCCAGGCCAAAGAGCTTTAGTAGTCACTTATGAACCTCTTTTATGGAAGTCTGGGCCACAGGCACTGAACATGGCATGTAATGAGATTTTTTTTTTATGCATTGATTTTACTGAATTCTCCCTTTAAAAAAAAAAAAAGCTTACTTCTTTGATATAAACAAGATCAATGCTTTAACATTTTTTAAATCTTTTTTAAACTTTTTCCACCCAAGAACTTTTTATGTGACCCCAGGTATATGAAATAGGTATATATAACATTTTACTGTTGCCAAGTTTTTCGCAATCTTCACGTTCTGTTACATGACCCTATATGGGGTCTAGAGACCAACAGGTTAAGGAACCTTTATCAAGGGCCCAAACCTACTGTGATATAAATGTTGTTCATGACCTAGGTTTCTGTACCCCAATATAATCTCTTTCTGGAGGATCACCATACTGAAGCCAGACTCCAGGAGCACATAGCCTGAAGCCACAATGTCAGTTATCCCAAGTAGCTGGGATTATGTGATCACTCACACCAAGAATATTCTTTAAAAGACTGCATTTAAATTTTACTGTCCATGTAGAAACAAAGTGACGATATCATAATGCATGTTAGAATACAAATAAAGAAACTATGTATTATTTGGAAAATGCAACATTGAAGAAGCTCTAATAAGAATTCAGTGAGACAATAGCTTCTTTCCTTTGCTATTGTGAAATTCTCATCAAAATGCACTGTTACTTCCCATAGCTCCAGAATACCCCTTCTATAGTCTGGTTGGAATAGTGCCAATCTGACCTTTATTACACTGGCACGACCAGGCTAGCTAACTTCTTTCTAGTTTGCTGCAAATATGCTTCTATGGCTCAAGGATGTTTTGGGACACTGATAAGTTCTTAGACCAGGCTACCAGGTTACTTAGTTTTTATTTGTTTGTTTATGTGGGGCAATGAGGGTTAAGTGACTTGCCCAGGGTCACATAGCCAGAAGTGTCAAGTATCTGAGGCCAGATTTGAACTCAGGGTTCAAATGAAGGGATGGCACTTTACCCAGGTTACTTAGTTTTGATGCCCCCAAAGGGACTAGAAGAAAAAGGTTATTCAGTAAACCAAGTAAGAGGAAAGCAAAAGAGATCAATTTCTCCAAGTTGTGTTGCCTTCTAGAATGTGAATTTGAATTCTCTTCCAAAATGCAGACTGGACCTCCAAAGTGAGGCCAATACTCCACCCACAAATTAAATGTGGTCATGACTTTTGTAATATAAACTAGCTAGCTGTGTGACCCTGAGCAAGTCACTTAACCCCCATTGCCCAGCCAAAAAAACCCCCAAAACAAAGGTATATAGAAACACTAGCATGATTTAAGTGAGGGCTAGAGTACTTCATATAGACTAGCTGAGGAGGAAAGCATAGACACTTATCTGGCTAAAGTAGCACCAAACTGGTTCAGGGAGGTTAAATGACTTCCCTGGTTCACCCAGCTAGCTAAGCAATAATATAATCAGAACCTGAGCTCAGGTCATCCAATTTCAGAACCCACTGTTCTTTCTAGTATACAGGTTCCCTATCAGAAGAATAATCATAGTGCCATCTACTGACACCAATTCAAACAGCAATGCAATGAAAGACACCAAGGTTCCAAAGGAAAAAAAGATACTCCAGCTACTCAAACACAAGAACTGTTGGTGGGGGCTTTTCTTCTAAACAACCTGCTATTCACTTAGGGGCAATTTTTGTCCTCCAGCTCTGTCAAAAGATATTTCTGAAAAATAAAGCTTAACCTTGCTATAATCCCAATCCATTTCTTAAATTCTCCAAAGTTTTTAAGCAAAATTTATAAAAAATGTATGGGTTTCTGCAAACCTATAAAATCTGTGACCAAAATAAAGTTGTTACAAATGTCAGTTCTGGGGGGCGGCTAGGTGGCGCAGTGGATAAAGCACCGGCCTTGGATTCAAGAGTACCTGAGTTCAAATCCGGCCTCAGACACTTGACACTTACTAGTCGTGTGACCCTGGGCAAGTCACTTAACCCCCATTGCCCAGCCAAAAAAAAAAAGTCAGTTCTGTACAGAAGGCAAGTTTTCCTTAGCAGGGTAATATGCTGTCCTGGAAACCTCTGTCCTTGTCACCCCTCCTCCTTGTGGTAGAGCAAGGCAAACAAAAATATGTTAAGAGACTAAACAAGTCTAAAGACAATGGAATGAAAGCTGCAAGGTGAGATGTTCTATTATACATGTCTGCTTTACCTTTTTCCTCCTTTCAGAGTTGGGATCATCAATGTTGTGAAAGCTGTTTTCATCAATTTCCCCTAGCCAGACATGTTCTCCAATTCCAACCAAGCAATTCGGGTTCCCTTTGCAGTTTCTTCTACAAAGCAAAGTCAATAAATTAACATTAGTAATAGTTAACTACCTGGATCTGATCAGTTATTTGTTTTTTAACAAAGAAAATGAATGGAATCACTTTAGTTTTGACGCCTGTCTTGAATAACTAGAATAAACGACAAGACAACGCTTCCCTCATGAACTAATAAGTAAACAAGGCATTGTACTCACTGGACAAAAAAAATGACAAAGACCATCCCTAACCTTGACAAGTTAAGATGGAGCAGTACCAAAAAAAAATCTCACTGAGAACTCAGTCATCCAACAACTCCAAATCTGATTATGTTCTAAACAAAGGGCCTCAAAGTGGTTTAAGTGAAAACACATGCACATGAATTTAATGGAAGTGCTGCCCCATAGGGAATGACGAATGTCAATTCAGAGAAATTATTCAAGATTTGCATGAACTCTAACACAGCAAAATAAACACAGCTAGGTGATGCAGTGGATAAAGCAACGGCCCTGGATTCAGGAGGACCCGAGTTAAAATCCAGCCTCAGACACTCGACACTAGCTGTGTGACCTTAGGCAAGTCACTTTAGAACCCTGACTCATCCCAAGTCAACACAGGTAATAAAAAAGAGCAAGCAGCAGAGGCCCAGCCTCTCTTCACAACATCCTGGGTTAGGCCATCCATGCATTGTTTTCTCCCTCTTCCCCCCTTTCTGGTATAAAGCAGCTACCTCAGTATCTATATCATTCCAGAAGAAGCCCAACAAATATTCTACCCTCATGTCCTGATTTTACCACACACATCCTAGCTTTCTTCCCTGCCTACTCTGCTCAATTCTGGAACCATGAAGATTCAATCAACTAAGCCACTTGTCTTAGAACATGGAGTGGATCAATCTAATACACTGAGGCCAGATTTGAACTCAGGTACTCCTGAATCCAGGGCCAGGGCTCTATACACTGCGCCACCTAGCCGCCCCTGACTATGTTCCATCTTTCAGTTGACTTGGGAGAGAAAAGATACTCATTCCCCAATTTTTTTTCATGCTGAGTTCCATGTCTTTCCCAAACTGAACCATATTAGAAATGCCTCACACCAACCCTTCTTCTCTATTCCACCTTTCATCAACAACTCCTAAAAATCCCATTGCACTTTCCCCAAAAGTGAGATTAGTACCCAATTTTATTCTGGTTCAAATATTCCCACAACTTTTTTTCCTCTTACTACCATGGAAAGGAAGTAAAATACTGTGTTTAGACTCAGGAAGCCTAGGATAGCGTCCCTACTCTGCCACTTACAATGCACAGGACCCAAAGTGCATGTTTATACAACTATAAAGAAAAATGGGGGCAGCTAGGTGGCGCAGTGGATAGAGCATTGGCCCTGGATTCGGGAGGACCTGAGTTCAAATCCAGCCTCAGACACCTGACACAGCTGTGTGACCCTGGGCAAGTCACTTAACCCCAATTGCCTCACCAAAAAAAAAAAAAAGAAAAGAAAAAAAAAAGAAAAATGAACTGGACAAGATATCTAAGGTTCTGTCTGGCTCTTACCATGCTATTATTCTATGAAAACACCTATTATTTGAAACGGAGGCAATGTAAACACTAACTGCTGACATGTCAAAGTGAGTTAAAATTAGGTCTTATTTATTAGATAAAGTGAAGTTGAAAAAGTACCTAGTATGTGCCAGGCAAAAACAGCCCTTGATCTCAAGGAGCTCACATTGTAACATGGGAGACTACAAGCAAATAACCATATACCAACAACATGTATACAGGACAATCTCAGAGGGAGGGCAACAAGTGGGTAAAAACAGAACAAAGCTCATCTGTCAGTCATGCCAGTTACTTCTTTCAGAAGCTCAGAAAAAAGGGCTTCAAATCACACTAGATTTGTTGACTGATCCCCTATTGGGGCCATTCACACAAAAATATAGCAGGCAAATGTTAGTGCTACTTTTCACACACAAATGTGTGGGCACGGTGTAGACAACTACAATTCCCCCTTAGAGGGATTACAATTTGCATCAACATCCCTTGACCTTATAAAATAGCAAGTTTACAGCACTTACAGTCCCTTAGACACTTGCCATATAGTTGGAAATTTCTAACTATTGACAACTGAAAATATGATGCAATCTCTCGAATTACCCACAGGCCATTCAAAACAGATGTCGTTACTGCCTTTTCTCTCCATCTCTTTCTAGTTTCCTGTCTATCAGTGCATCCTTTGGCAGAAGGCAAGCCAGGGGAGGAAACACTCAATGACAATTTTCTTGAATATGCTTCCAGTGAAGATCTTTAATCACATACAGGCTTTGCCTAATATGGGTTCCTACAACACAGGCTTCTTCATGCTTATTGACTATGCTGACTTGGCAAAGCAAGCTGTACTCAATTAGCATAACCTCTCCAGCATAAAGTAATTTCCAGATGGCTGGTTCTAGTACTTTTGCTTAGATTGGAAACCTGCTAGAGAGAAAAACTTCCCCAGATGATCAGAAATACACCCTAAAATCACTCATCCACGTTACTCACTGCAACCTCAAAAAGACAAGACTACTTTTTTATTGTTGATGGCAAATAATACAAATATTTTGGTAAATGGTAAATAAAATGACAAGGCTTGCAAGGAATATCAAGGTCAAGGGAAGCTACAAAGGTAGGACGGAGGTAGGTTATGAAGCTTTTTTTTACAAGTCAAAAAGGATTGTAAGGGGCAGCTAGGTGGCGCAGTGGAAAGAGCACCGTCCCTGGAGTCAGGAGTACCTGAGTTCAAATCAGGCCTCAGACACTTAACACTTACTAGCTGTGTGACCCTGGGCAAGTCACTTAACCCCCATTGCCCCGCAAAAAAAAAAAAAAAAGATTGTAAATTTGATCTTGGGAGATATTGCCAGTCTGTTCAGTAGTTAGGACATAGTCAGAACTGTGTTTTGGTAAAATGACAGCTGAGTGGAAGATGGACTGCAATAGAGCCAAGACCACCAACTAGTGTACCTCAAATTAAAGGTTTGTGGTAACCCCTCATTCAGCACCTGTCAGTGACAATTTCCCAACAGCATGTGTTTGCTTGACTCAAATTCTTCAGCTCTCAAACTTTATTATTATTGTCTGTGATATGTGATCAGTGATCCTCAATGTTACTATTGTAATTGTTTGGGGGCACCACAAACTGCTCCCATGTAGGATGATGAAATTAAGCAATAATGTTGTGTTCTGCCTGTTCCACTGACCGGCAGTTTCCTATGTCTCTCCCTAATCCTTGGGCTTCCCTATTTCCTGAGACACAGCAATACTAAAATTGGGCGAATTAATAACCCTATAACATCAAGTAAAAGGAAGTCAGGAGAACTTCACTGTTGTCCTATTTTAACTGCCACAAGCATCCCAACCTTAAGCAACCCAGATCCTGATCAGTCAGCAGCCATCAACATGGAGGCAAAAAGGTTAGGACTTAGCTGTTGGCCCATATGGTGGTTCGCATTTCTCAGCAATCAATGAGTGGCGTCTGCCTGCTGTTCGAGTTCTTCCCTTTTCCTTTCCTAAATGTTGTGGCTCCCGGCCTGTACAAACCACAGTCCCTATCAACTCCACAGCTGCCAAAGACCTTCCTAAACCACATGTCCAGCCGTAGCAACATCCTATTCTAAACTCCAGTTGCTCCCAATTATTTCTAGAAAGAAATAAATCTTAACTCTGCAGTTTGGTGTTTGAAGCTCTTCAAGACTTGGCATCTTTTCTCCCTCCCTGCTTTTTATGGTCCAGCTATACTATCCTGGTGGGCCTCCCTGCTCTTCCTCCCAGGACACTCCAGCATCCATTTCTGGGCCTTGGCAAGACTCTGGATACTTCCCCCCCCCCCAATAGCTTGAATACTTTCCCCTCCCTGGAAGATTCCAATTCCAAAATTCCAAGATTCCCCAAGAGGCCCCTTCCTCCTGCCTCAAACTGGCAGGGCTGTCCCTTGCAATGTTACCTTGTGTCTGATTTGTATACAGCTATACAGGCTCATGCTGTCATTACCATTAGAATTTAAATTCGTTGAGGCCAAAGAGTTTTCTCTTCTGTCTCTGTACCCCACCACTTAAGCTGTTGCCTAGGACACTGAGAACTCAATTCAAGTGACTTGCCCAGGGTCATTGTATCAGAGCATTCTTATCCATGATAGCAGGCTGCTTCTACATATGGAACATCATGTAAGTGTAATGTTTAATTATGCAAAAACTACTTGTGGATCCCTGCACTTTCAGTTACCACAATGACTGAGCTAATATACAATTTTGTATAAAATATACAAAATTACAAAAGAAATCAGTTATGTTGAAAGTTACCAAAATACTTTAAAAGTTTAAGCACCCCGGGGGGGGCAGCTAGGGTACAGTGGATAAAGCACCTGGATTCAGGAGGAGTTCAAATCCAACCTCAGATCCTGGGCAAGTAACAACCCTCATTGCCTCACAAAAAAAAACCCAACTGATCAGGGCCAGCCAGAAACTGGAGGGAAACAGGAAAGCCAGTTCAACATAACCTACACCTTTCCAATCTCCTTAACCCTCCAATACCTCCTTACCCACTCTAGACCCAGTCCTACATCCAGTGATAACTGGTCTTGATATTCCTCACAATACACTCCAGACACTTCTGCAGGCTGTCTTTCATGCCCGGAATGCTCTCCTGCCTCATCTGTCTTTGGCTTCCCTGTCTACCTTCAAATTCAATTCCCAGCTACAACTGCCACCTTTGGTTCTACAAGAAGCCTTTCATGATGCATCCTCCTATTTATCCTGTAAACCAGGTATCTCAAGTTTTAGTGTCAATTATTACAAATCTAAAGTTCCCCTCTAAAGAAGTTTTGGGGAAAAAAATTTTTTTTAAGTTTTGAAACTGCAGAGAACCATTCAATCAATAAACACATTTTATGTGACAAGCACTGCGCTAATCTCTGGGAATTAAAACAAATGACAGTCCATGCCCTCAAAAAGTTTACAATCTAACAAATATGTATCCAGCCAAGTCAGTAAGGACAGAAGATGAAGAGTGCTCCAAGCATATGGCAATCAGGGAAAATGCCCAGAGCCAAGAAATGGAGTGTCTTGTTTGTGGAACAGCCAGGAGACCAGGGTCACTAGATGAGTTTGTGAGGGAGTAAGGTGTAAAACTGGAAAAGGAGGGGGGTAAGTTATGAAGAGCTTTGAAAATCATAGCATTTTGTATTTGATCTTGAAGATAAGGAACAGCTGGATTTTACTAAGTAGGAGAGCTGCATTTTGGTAAATTACTTTGGAGGCTGAATGGAAGGAAGGACTGGAGTGGGTAGAGAATTGAGGCAGACAGGCCCAACAGACTATTACAATAGTCCAGGTATGAAGTAACCAGGGCCTGCACTAGAGTGGCCACAGTGTCAGAGAAGGTGGCATTAGATCTGCCATGGCAAAAGCTTGGATATATATAATCTAGGATGATGCCTAGGTTGAGCCTGAGATGCTGCTAGGAAAGTATTGTCCTCTACAGTAAGAGGAGGTAGGAGCAAAGGTTTGGGGGAAAGATAATAAATTTCATTTTGCACTTTTCACAAATATACATTCATACCTAAAATAAATGAAGCAAGAGATTAAAAAATGAAAGTTATTAGAAGATTATCTTAGAAAAGAAATTGGTAAATCTTATCCAAATAAGAATCCCTAACAAGAGACCATACCAAAATCAGTGACCTCATGAAATATAGCAAGAAACATCAGGGGGCGGCTAGGTGGTGCAGTGGATAAAGCACCAGTCCTGGATTCAGGAGTAACTGAGTTCAAATCTGGCCTCAGACACTTGACACTTACTAGCTGTGTGACCCTGGACAAGTCACTTAACCCCCACTGCCCAGCAAAGAAAAAGAAAAAAAAACAGATTTTTAAAATTTTTTTGAAATGTAAGCTGTTTAAAAACAGAATAGGGAGTAGTTAGGGGGCGCAGTGGATAATGCACCAGTCCTGGATTCAGAAGTTCAAATTTGGCCTTAGACACTTGACACTAGCTGTGTGACCCTGGGCAAGTTATTTAACCCTCAAAAGAAGACAAAACAAAAAGATTAATAAACATTGGATTTCTTGAGAACTAAACTTTAAAAAAAAATTTTTTAAAGCTGAGACTATTTTAGGAAATCATAAATAGGAATAACTGAACTATTAGAACCCAAGAACTAAGTGAAAATAGAAAGAAACCATCAATGACCTCCTGAAGCCCACAGGAAAAGCCCCAGGAACTTCAGCCATAAACTTTTTTTTTTTTTGCAGGGCAATAAGGGTTAAGTGACTTGCCCAGGGTCACACAGCTAGTTAAATGTCAAGTGTCTGAGGCTGGATTTGAATTCAGGTCCTCCTGAATCCAAGGCCAGTGCTTTATGCACAGCCATAAACTTTCAATGTCCCCAAACCTGCAAGCATTTAGAAAGAAGCAATTCAAGTATCAAAGGACCATAGGATTACACAAGACCTAAAAACTTCTACCATAAAAACTAGCAGATACTGGAATATGGCAGAAGATGTTACAAAGAGCAGCTAGGTGGTGCAGTGGATAGAGCACCGGCCCAGGAGTCAGGAGGACCTGAGTTCAAATCCAGCCTCAGACACTTGACACTTACTAGCTGTGTGACCCTGGGCAAGTCACTTAACTCCAATTGCCTCACCAAAAAAAAGAAAAAAAAAGAAATCAGGCCTCAGACACTTGACACACTGCAGGACCCTGGGCAAGTCACTTAAAAAAAGATGTTAACAAAACCTCAACTGGACCTCATTGCTGCTAGGCAAACCTGTTATTAATTCCCTTATCGACTTACCTATCCCACTCATGTAGAGTTTTCAAAAATCCCTCCTCAAAGCTTCTCCTCCCATTACTCCCTCAAACTATGATGCTTACTTACCACTTTATATAAAAACTAGTTCTCAGCAAGCTCCTTTTCTCCTCTTCCCCAAGGGCCTTCTAACCAATTTACTTTGACAAAAGTAAAGATGCTTATTCTCCTTGACCTCTCTGTAGCCTGGAGTCTGTTGATCACTCTCCTTGATCTCTCTAGGTTTTCCATTCTCCTATCTGAGGATCCCCTTCTCAGGCTCTTTTGAGGGATCCTCTCCCAGATCATACCCTTATCTAATTGCAAGTGTCAGTGTTCTGTCCGGGGCTTTCTTCTTCCTACTTCATTAAGTAATCTCATCAGCTTTACCAAGTGATCTTATCAGCTCCCATATATTTAATTACCA